>NW_022601432.1:5950248-6066652 GCF_009176505.1 Sitodiplosis mosellana | reverse complement strand
TATTTGGTATGATTTCGAAAGTGAATGTTATGTTAGTTTTCCCAAATAAAAATTAAAAAAATAAAATATTGACTGTTTTTAAATGTTTGCTATGAATGTCATTTTCAGAGCGTAAAGTTTGACAGATACCATTGCTGATGTTAGGGTGTGTTCAATATCGGTATTGAACAATGAAATGTACTAAACACGTGATTGTGAAATTATGAGTTGTGTGAAAAAATTCACTTTCTATCGAAAATGTGGGAATTAATGTCCACAAAGAGACAAAAGAATGATTTGCCATTTATTATTTTTTACTAGTGTTTTCAAAACAAAGTTGCATTACTTGAAATTGGTCATGCCGTGTAAACTTGATGATGACAATTTTCTCACTCTTATGTTTTAGGCATTTTGCATGCAAAATAACTCGACTGTTGAAATAACTCTGATTTCTTTTCTGAATTGAGTTTATGAATGAAAAAGTGATTTTGAATAAAATTGTATAAACAATAAATAAAATCTTCATCAGAACCATATGATAAGATATTTGTATCACCAACAACAGATGGCGACATTGAAAACATTCAATTTAGTACATCTGTCAAAAAGCACGAAAAGGTTTCAGGTTCTTTCAAATACATAAACTGTAACATTGTTGTGGAATAAACACAAACACACCAATGGAGAAATGTCATAAATCACATAAAAAAAATGCCACAGACTCGATCATGTATAAAAATAAACATTTTTATACAATGCCAAGCATACATTCTCAGATCTCAGATGCTTAAAGTGTGGTAAAAAGCACAATAGACACTTGAAATTAAATCAATAATAAAGAAATGTACTGTTTGACAGGGTGTGAGTGATAGAGAGAGAGAAAGACACGAAGAGAATATTCCCAGCCGAGGAAATAGATGGAAATTGAATCAAACTGGTGTCCCAATTTCGAGTTTGCAAGTCAAGCCATCTTGGATTGGTATCGATCGGATTTTGGAAAATCCGGAGCAATCTCTCGAATGATATGTTGGAACATACAGCAAAAAGTAAATAAATAAATAAACACGTACATAATATTATTGTTGTACACTTCAAGCTGGCGCACAACCAATTCAAGATCTCGCACAACGTGCTGTACATACACAATTGTGGATTGGTGTGCATCAGCTTAACTTTCATTATGATCAAAGTGGCATATGTGCTCTCTCTCTCACTCTTCGAAATACTTGTATTTAAGTGCGTGTTACGCAAAATACACATGTATCGTGTGTTGTATGTTATGCTGTGTTATCGTTACTAACAAAACTATAGCCTAAACAACTATTTGGGTGTGAACCAGTGTGATGGTAGAGAGGATTCTTCGAATATCCACATGATATGTTCATTCGATATGCTGCAACTGTGAAACAGTATATGCTTTCCAGTCAAGCTCCGTCTTATATCGAATGGATCGATATTGAATGTTTGCATATATGTTAAAAATTTCAATCACACTTGTCACGAACCACCAAGTAGATTTACACACCTCTCCCTACCGCCATCAACTGATTCGCCCCGTTTATCTCTCGGCTCGTGCGCATTTTGCCACGATCAACGATGACGACAACGATGCATCTTATCGACGAAACGGCCTCCGAATATAATAGTTGATGTGATCTCTTTAAAGTGCATACACACTCAAATACACTCAACACTAGTTCATGGAAAAAATTTCACCTAAAAAAAAAACTCATTCGCATATTCGATTTCACATATCTGGAGATGTCCTGGAGCGACTGCGTACGCAAACGGGTGCAAACACAGTTTCCATTTTGAAGGATTTGCATCGCAATTTTTGGCTAGCTCACCAATATTGCATTGAATCATACGCTAGTTCATCTTGTACTCAAATGATCTACAAAAGGCATTTTTGTTGTGCGAAACGGGGCCGAAAGAAAAAATCTAAAATTGTTGCCAACACGATTTGCGCTATGGTTTGATAGTCACCACTTTGGAATTGGGAAATGGTCACGACACAGCTAGAAAGAGTTCGAATGAGAGCCACATATTCCGTATTCTTTATCCATAAACCTATCATTGTCACATCGCTCTTCGCTACGAAACGTCGTAAATATCGTACCACTAAAGCGCAAAAATGCTTAAAGCGAGAGAAAGCGACAAACAAAAAACGAATTGCGACGAGCAAATAAAGTGAACAACAAAAATAATTTGAAAGCCATCAACAAATGATTGATTCGCTGTCTCACATAACATAATGAGAACGCTGTACATATATGTTTCGGTAATGGGCCGAACTACCGTGAATAAAACCATAGACCAAACGAGCGAAAGAAGAGAGAAAGAACGAGAGAGTGGAGGCAGCTCTCTCTCTCTCTCTCTCTCTCGCACAAAATGCCATTGCCATCCAAGTGTCAAGTCGATTTGAGTGAAAGAGTGCCATTTTTTCGTGTGTTGTTCATACGGAAGGGCACATAAACTGCTGCCAATTGTGCGTATGTATATATAGTGCACAGCAAGACCACTAGTTTTTGGTTTTCAGGCTGAGCGTTTAGCTGTTGCTGCTGTTTGCATTTTGATGCCTGACAAGGCATCACTTTTAGTTGGCTCGGAGAAAGTGCAGTGTCATACTCAACGGAGGTAGAAAAATGTGTGGTACAACTACAGAAATGTGAAAATACATGTGGAACGCTCGTCCATCACGGGGCACATGATGAAATGTGCATTTTCATGATGAAAAATTATTGGCGTTAGATCTTTGAAAATTTCACGTGATGTCATGTATGCGTTGCTATGCCAATGGGCTGCGAAGAAGATGTTTCTCTTCCTACGTGAAATTGTTGATCAATGGATTTTATTCAGCTTGAGCTTTTTACAATACACTCGAATGCGTGACGTCTATCGGAAAATGGATAGGTGAAAATGTTGATCGTACTCACCAAAATACTTTCTTTATCCATATTGAAGTTGAATACACACCCATTATATAAGTTTTTTTTCATTTTTTTTTCTTTTACTTCGGTTGAATATAGTTTCCCGGTGTAAATAAGCTATCTGCTTCGCGAAGCAAACTTTCTCGAATGTGATTGAAAAAGGAAAGCTTTTATTTGTATTATGCATATTTTGACATAAACACCGATAAAACATATCACTTCAAGCATACACCGTCCCATTTTGGACGATGATTTGGGATGGAAAATCTTTTCTTAGTCAAAGGATCGCAAAAGATTCGATGTAGTGTTCTAATGAAATTAGAAGTGATTTGAAATTGAGAAAACTTTCGAAAGTGCTCCGCCTGATTAACTTTTTTCTAACTCTTATTTTCTCTCGCTGCTCTTTTTCTCCATCTCTTTGTCGCAGCCCAATCAATCCATGGGAAAAAAGGGCGATACTGAGACATAACACGCTGTTTAGCGTAGACATTTGCGTACCGCTATGATGGCGCGACATAACGTCGTCGTCATCAATGCTTTTTCGGTTTTTGGAAAACTGCGACGTTTCAGCTTTTCATGGTTGGCTTTCGAATTTGGTGTATGTGTATGAACGAGTGAATATTGCGTGTTCGGCTTTTTTTTATCTCTCTCTAGTTGTTTGTTCTCTTACTCACTATTTTCGGCATGGTTTATCCATTTGAAATTGTTTATTTGGATTGTCGATGCTGCTGTTATTCAGTGCGCTTCTCGTTTGCTCTCGTTCTCACTCTCAAACCACAAGGCACATTCATTTTGCTTCGATATACAATATGTATTGTGAATTGGTTACTTTAACTCTATCTTTATGTTTCTTTCTCCTTTCGCTGCAATAGCATTTGCCTAACGGATTATTGATGGTGTTTTCATCCGTTCGTTTATTTCGCTTGTAGTTGAAAGTTGTTCTCTTTTTTCGGTTAGCCGAATCTTTTTTTTTTTTTTTTTTTATTTTGATCATTGTCCTTTTTTACGATACGTTCGCGTCATTTGCTCCCAATTCTCGTATACAAGCGAAAAATTCAAGCATATTGCGAAAACAGTCGACAAAAGACATGAAAATGGATTTTGGTTTTCCCATTCGCTCTCTCTATCTCTCTCTCTATTTTTCTCTCACGCCGAAGAAAACGCTCAACATTTCTGTTCCACTTTTTACTATTTTGTCGTTTGCTATTTTGTTGTCCCCACTTCTCTTGCGATCGAATTGTGTTTGTTTTCTTTCCTCGCTCTCATCTTCTTCGAATATGTAGCGGCACCGCGACGAAATCTCGACCCATAGACAGGATCAGGGGGAGAAAAAATATTGAACTAGCTGTAAAAGTTGAGATAAAAGCTCCGCATCGCTTTAAGCGCATTAAATTATGTGATTGAAAATCAACTTTGAAAATTGAACAACACATTGCAAAGAAGTATCAATAAACATTGTGTCGCCATATCGCCGCAAAACGTCACAGCACCGCACAACTGTATTTATTGCAATGCTATTGCGATCGAATTGATTTGAGTGTAAGTAAGAGTTAGAGAGCAAGAAAGAGAGGGACAGAGAAAGCAATAACACAATCTCGTTCTGTATAACATCATGTACGTCGTTGAAATTGAAGCATGGACAATTTTCCATGGATTTCAAATTGAATGCGTTTTAATTAAGTATAAAATTCATAAAGACTCAACTGTTCAACGGAGCAACCATAACTCATTTAATTCCATATTATCTAATTTCAAACTGAGAGAATACCCTCTCGACGTATACGCACACACACACACACATCCGCAAACATTTCCATTTGGCGTCAACGTCAGAAATTGCATTTTTATTGAGTCTACACAAACTGCGCGTTGACACTGTTTTGTGATTATCAAACATCTGTTATATCAATATTTGTGTACCAACACACAATTACCAACACGCACGAAACTTTGTCGGAAGTGTAGTGTGAAGTGGTATGGTTTTGTATCGGCTTATTATTTGTTCTATGGTGTGAGTGTGTTTGGTTTTCCGAACATCGATGTTGTCAAACATAATGATAGCATTTAATACTCGATACAGCAAAGGATTGGAACTGCAAATATCTCTTCAGAGCTTGTGATGACAAGCATGAGAGCAAGTGAATGAGAGAATATGAGACGACAATTGCTGAATTTTCATTTGTTTCTGCATCAATGCTCACTTTGACAATCGACATGAACCAGAACAATGGAATCGATGTAAACTATCCCGTTTGAATTGTCCGTTGCACTTGGATATTTTGGCTTGGTTATCGAGAATGGAAAAAATAAAAACGAAAACGTATTTCGGAAACGAGAATTGTTGGATGGAAGGCAAAAAAATTAGATGTGTCTTGCTCAGATAATAGAAAGGGAAAAGAATCACGTAGCATTTGCGGAATGGCACATTCAAGATATGAATTCGGTCGTTTGCAAGCCACCTGCCAAGGTATCAGAGAAAGAATAAATTATGCATTCAAACACACAAATGAATCCAATGTGCTGCAAAACAGACACATACTGCAGTGCCCATTTGATATGTATATGATGACAGCGTCAAGGAAGATCTGTTTTCCTACTATTTGGAGTACCGTTTCGATGACGGTGTAAGCGAATACGAAAATAAAAACTATGTGCGAAAGGAAACAAATGAGCATGGGATTTGTGAGAGCCACAAAGGCTTTCCAAGAGATCGGCTTTCATCGCTTGTGCTGCCAAAATAAGAACGGAACCATGCGCATAGCCGTCGGCAAAATCGGGCATGTGATGAATTAGATGACATGGAATTTAGCTAACAATAATAGAGAGAGAGAGAGAGAGAGAGAGAGAGAGAGAGAGAGAGAGAGAGAGGGAGAGAGAGAGAAAGAAAAATAGTACATAAAGTTAGTAATGCCGATGGCGATGAATACACAACATACAAAGATAAATTTTTCATATCCAGATGAAGGCGAGCGATTTTATTGTTTTCTATATGCGGGCTCCTTAATGCGTTTGTTATCACTGTTATCATTGTGATTTTTTGTTTTGTTTTGTTTTGTTTTGTTAAAAAAAAGGAATTACGACGGTTTGTTGCCGCTGGTCTTATTATTTGTAACAAACAAACGGACGGACGAAGAATCTTTTATTTCGCCCCTCTTGTTTTTCGTCGCTTTGTTTTGTTCACACAAAACATTTGTTACTTACGTCACCCCATCTTTTGCTCTACATTTTCGTTTGATAAAAAGTTACAATCACACTGGCTTCGCTAGGTGTTTATTCATTTTCATGTTATTTACTTATGCAACATTTTTTTGTGCTCTTTTTTCGCTATTGTTGGTGTCTGCGTCACATCTTTTTGCACGCCACATCTCATCATCCTCTTGACGCATACACCAACTAACGACCCGAAGCATAATCTTGCTAACAACTACTATCATCATCATATTTTTTTATATTCATTTTACCTCCATTCGAAGCTCATTCCGAGTCAAATAATATTCTGTTTAAATGTGTAAATTTGCGGGAATGACAATAACCAATTTTATTTCCGTCTCTATCTTTTTCTCTCGTTTACATGTGTAATACAATTGACGGCACTCGCTACTACAATTCTTCTTCTTTTGATAACCAATTCTTGTTTCGATATTGTACTTTCTCTCTCTTTTCCACACAGGCACACACGATCTCATTGAATATTGGACAATAACTGTGTCGTCGCTCTCCTGAAGCATACCGCTATAGAACGGTGTTTGAATGTGACTTTCTATTCGGCATCCAATATTCCATTTGATACAAAGTGTTTCATGTCTTAATGGTGGATGACAAAAATATATGAATTGCTAGTGGTCCGTATGATGCCCGTAGTTAATTTGCAACCGAATGGAAACTGTATTTTATATTCATGCTCATTTTCATTTCCCATTTTCCATTGATTTTCAATTTTTGCTCGGCATTCGTGTTCCGTTTGCGGGAGACAATTTTGAAAATTGCAATGGATATCATTGCAATACATCGCAGTGGCCGTTATTTAAAAGCAAATGGCCGGTAGCAACAAGCTGCTGTTGTGGGTAAAATCAACGTTATTTGAAACTCAAACGGCTATCAGGGTCGGGCTGTGTGGTGGATCGCTAACAATTGACCCATTTGGGTTTGTGATGCAAACTAACTACTCCGGTCTCGGACGCATCTCTCACATCATCTCTCTAACTGCTGTGTATATGCGCGCATTGTCTTTGGAATTCATCGACTTTTGCTCAATTGCATTCATTTAATGCAGCACATTCACCTGTGATGAACCATTATTCAATAGAACATTCACAATGACCGTTTTCGGTCTCGCATAATCGCTATTCATATGGTTGCAACAATGTCAGTCACAGCAGTGCGTTAATGGGATAAGGCTCTGCCTATGTTGTTCAGTAAATGCATTCCGAAATGAAATATCCAAACCATTATGGCGCATGAGAAGTGGATGTGTCCAACAATGCCTATAAAGCAGGCTTGAAAAAAAAATCACACACATCGCATCGCTCGCGCGCTGCATATTAATTAAGTGGCTGTACATTTGATGCTCTTGGCTATGCATAACTGTTTACGCAATGGATCTTATGAGCAGCATATCATAAATGTATGTGGAGATAGACCTTTGCTCAATGGGGCTGGTTCGGTTAGGGTTAGAATATGGACACATTCACTTTTGAAATGAATATGTTACTATTGTTTATCCTAGTGTTCATCCGATTTTCAATTATATACGCAATTATTTCAGGCGTAAACGCAATGCAAAGGAAAGCGTAAGAGTATGTTGACAGCCCTATGTCACATGAATTGTTTTCACTTTTGTTGCCTTATATGCTACGAACACACACTGTGAGAGGGCCACCGCAACAGCTATCATATTTAAAAAAAAAACATTTCACTCAGACGATGATGACGACGACAATAATGATGACGCCGAGTGGAACGCAACTGCATCTATAAAGAGTCTGAACGCTATCAAATCAAAAGCATTATTACATTCTATTAGTCAATTGGTATTCATTACAGCGTAGATACATTTCATTCAGTCGCAGTACAATCCACTTTCATTCCAGTTCATTTACTATGAAACGGCTTCTTCCATTTAGAATTTGCGTTCTTCTTCCTTTCTACTGCGGCTTGTTCTCCTTTGTCGGTCGTTGTTATCAATTGATCCATGCTAAAGTGTTATCGATACCAAATGATCTATCCATTTGTGATATGGATGCGCTCCGAGAAGTTGGTAGATATTTGATTTTGAAAGAAAAAAAACGCAATTTTTCATTGTATTTATCCTTGTGATAGTACTTTTGTTGCTATTGTTGTTGCTCAAAATAAATTATCCACCCAAATCGAGAGAGCTTACGTCAGTCGTTGAGCATCCTAGTTGTTGTGTTTCATTATTGATGCTATGCAAATTTTCAATAAAAAAAATATATCCTCTATTCAATACAGTCCCTTTTCGTCGTCATTCATCGAATCTAATTATGAACAGAGCTATGGCAACGAATATTTAATACATGCCAAAGAGTCAAATGGCCAAAGGATGAATACAATTTTCGTTGAGACATTTTTCTCTCGGATTTTTTTTTATAATTACCTGAATTCATCGAATTCACAAACGACTTCTGTTGTGTACACAATTCTTGTTGTTGGTGCATGCATTTTTGCATGAATTTCCTTCAGCCGAATGAGAAAAAAAAGAGAGAAAAAGCGAAAAAGCAGTTAAATGTACCGAATAGCAACAGTAATTGTGAATCGTGTGCATGCTTATGACATTGTAAAAATATTATGGCAGAAAAGCGATTTCGATGCGAAATCGAATCGTATTTTGCATAGAACACAATTACAGAAGGAACCGGAGTGGAAAATGAGAAAATCTGATATACTTGGCATATGAATTGAAACGACAAAGAGATCGGAAATAACATTGCAAGCAAAAGAGAAAAAATCAGAGAGTGAAAGAGAGCGAAAGAGGGAACATTATAACGAATTTTATGTCAAAAGCATGATACAAAAACTATGTATAGAAGACGCCAATCGAGAACGAGAGAAAGAGAGAGAGATTGAGAGTGGGAGAAAGAAATAGGGGAAAAATGACTGATATTTCGAATGAGTTTCAATTAAAAATATCATCGCCGTTGACGTAGTCATTAGCAACATAACCACAGACCATAAGAATTGTGCACTGTGCAGATATATTGATTACGCTCAACATTTTCTTCTGTTTTTTTATCATTTTTTTTTTAACCCATGGTCATTGTTACATTCTTTCTCTCTTACTCTGTTTCTGTATATCGCAAAGTAGGTTGCAATAACCGATGCTATCGCACGCACCACTTCAACTGATACTTTGGAGAAGAAAAAAAATGTTGTGTGGTCGAACAATGGCAAACAAGACGAGCATCCGCATATATGTACTATATAAATTTCTGTAGCTCAATGTCATCGGAAGCAAAGCAAATTCATTTAAAAGCACTTAATGTCTTCCATTAATATTCATGATACAGCAGAAGATCTATTATTTTGCTACCAATGTTCTCGTGTACTTCTTTTTCGTCATCATTATGCACACAAAAATTGCGCCATCAATGAGAAAATACATTGAAGGCGGCAAGAGATGAAATTTGTTTCAATTAATTGTGAATTATGGCATTTTTTCTGTTGCGGCAATCGTGGCCATCGTCTTCGTCATTATCAACATCGTCGACCCTTGATTGTCTGATATCAAAATTTCAACGATTAAACTATGGGTGCAAGATTTATTTAATTTATGCGTTTTTGCTTGTGCGCCTCGTGTTTTCGTTATTATTCGTGGAAAAACTTGTCAATAAATGGACGTACAAAGCGTGAAATCTTTATAATCATTTATTAAATGTAATTTCCTGAATAAATTGTTTATTCCCGTGCCTACTCAGTCCGTTTGATTTTTAGTTGTGATAATCTCGAAATCGTGTCGCCCGCTGCCAATATGTCTGATTGCCAAAGTAAAATGCCGTCGTACCACGAAACCAAATGGATATATATATATATATATATAAACATAAATGAGCATTGTGTACACACACATGCTGTATAACGGATTGGTTACACACATTTTACTTCTTTTTTTTTGACTAGTTGTCAATTTTTAAATCGCATTGCAATTAATTGTAGCGTAGAACATTCATCAAATACCCAATTTTCAAACGATGAAAAGTAACGAAATTTAAAGATAAAGCGAATGAGATATTGGGCATTAAATTTCTGAAAATTGCCCATTTTATATCGGCCAATTAACATTTGTCAATTGTAGCCAACAACAACATCGAGAATATTAAAAGAAAATTAATCTAATTGGATTCACATTTAAAATGCGACATGACAAAAAAAAACGAAATTGATCGAAAAATGAATGAGCGTCGAGATCATTTGAACGATTCCACGATGTCAAGCGCGATAATAAATTTTCGTGTATATGTGTGCGCGCAAAGCGTTTTTCCACTCTGTGCCGCATCATATTTTGCATTAGCAAAACAGATATTCTTTGAATGGTCCGCCTCTCATTTCGTCGTTGGTGTGTTATCAAAGCCATTCGACTCAGTTTCGTTAAAAGCCACTGAAAAGTGTTTCAAAGCAGCAGCAACAATAACAACGAAACGAAAAAAAAATATACACCACACAATCGAACCTATAAATAACCTAAATTGTGTAAATTTGGTATGCATCAATACACACCGCACAAATTTGAAAGAGGCGAAAATAACAACGCTACGACAAAACTGAGAACACACTCTGGGTTCGACGAATTTACTGGGGAGTGAAAGAAAAAAAACAACCGAGTGTGTAGCAGCATCATCAGCAGCAACAACAGTAGCGTACACAGTGCTCACCTAGTCGAGAAACCTGATCGCACCAAAACCATTCAATGTGAATGAAACAAATGAATTTTCGTAGCATATGGATATTTTTAAACACATTTCGTACTGGCGATGTATTCACCGAAACAGCAACAAAAATTGTGCTGAACTCAGAAGCAAATAAGCAATGTTTACCACAAACTGCGTTCAACGAGAATAAAAACAACAACAACCAAATTCAACCAGACGAGAACGATCCATACGGTTTGCTTGTGTGTCGCGCAAACGAAATTCTAGTAAATAAACATACAGAGAGAGAGAGAGAAGGAAAAAACATAGGTGGATGTGTTTGCTCACACAAATAACATACTAAATATTTATAATTTACCGTGCGAATGTTTTCGTTTGCGCTCTTTTTTCTCTCCCATTATTTTGCTATTCAAGCCATTGCAATTCTCGTAATATTATGTTTATTGGTGATTTAAGCAACAAGGACGCGACTAAATGCGTCGTGCAAACACCTTTCCCCCACCCCCCCCCCCCACTGTTGCTTGGCTAAAACAAATCATTCTGTTGATATCTTATTGGCAATAAATGTTGCACTTTTTCTTTATTGAAAAAATTATTTTTTCGCTCGTTGTACAGATATTTCGGATCGTTTGCAAAGGAAAAAAACGTCAATGCGACGCAATTATTTCTCATTCGCTTCAATTCAGACATGAAAACTAGGGGAATTTATCATTCAATGCAGTTTGTATGATTGAAGTCTTTTTTCCAAATTCAAACAATATTCTTATGTTTACACACAGATTCAGAAGATTCACTCAGATTCAACACATTACTGTGAACGAATCGTCATGAATTTGATGAATCTGGTGAATCTCGTGAATCCAAATTCAAAATGGCGACAAAGCTGTCAGTCGCCATAATGGATTTCAGTAAACAAAAGATTCATAACATTCGTAAGATTCACACCATTTGGAAAGTGAGTGATTCCCCTAGCATGAAAATTACAGGTTGTGCCATGAACGAGTGAATGCATTTTAGTCGCGATATCACGTCAAATAATCGGTATTCGACTTCACCATGAGCAAATCGTCTTAAAATTGTTATGAAGAAATATTCCAAGCATTCTAAGTAATGTGCCAATTAGAATGATGCTTTTATTCAATAAAATTTCAGCACCCAAAGACTAGACTCGACTCTGAATATTTAATCGTCGCAATGTACACTTCAAAGAATGAACCATCAATTCATAACTAACAGTTTAATCGTATTTTATTTTAAATTTCTTTGCGAAAGAGAAGAAATGGAAGGAATTTAGAGACAAAAAAAAAATTTCAGTTTATTCACATCGACAAACTATTTGACGCCAAACAATTGAACGGTTGCCTCTATCCACGATGTTCAACGATTGCGTCCATTTATCAAAATGTTCATCTTAATCATGACAACTCAATGGGCACACAGAATATTTTAACATTTTAAACATTTTAGTTCAGCTAACGTACAATAGTGCAATTCTGTAACCATTATCAATAGCATTCGGAGTTGTAAATAGCTGCCAATCGCCATCAGAATGAAATCAAATGGATGGCATTCAATTTGAATGTCAATAATCGATCAGTTCACGGTAAAAAAACGCCATTTTTTCGAGTGTAAAAACACTTTTTCTTCATTGCATGTGTCGTTTTAAATCTTTCACGAGTTTTCTTTTCACTTGATAATGAAATGCAAATAAATCTTCATTATCCTTTTTTGTACGAAAAAAAAACCCATTTCAGTTTGTATGCGATGTGAGGAAAATTCGATTCATATTCACACAAATGAGTATATTCAATGTAAAGCTCATACATTTTTTCCCCGCTTAGCGCAAAGCTCACCCACAAACTGATTTATCAAATTTTACTATTTATTTCCGCCGTAAAACTACAAGTAGAATAAAAAGAACTGTCCAAGAATGGATAAACGAGTTGAAAAGCATTTGGTTTTTCCTTTCCACAAATACTTTGCTCATTTGTTTCGGTTTTGCTATTGTTCGACAAGCAAGAGCGCCTCTTTGCATGTAATTTGTTGTCGTTGTGGTTATTATTATTAAAAACATGTTTTCGTTTTATTTTATTTCGCTCGGGTTCTTAATTTGGTTGTCATGCATCCGATGTCTCCATTGTCTGCACGAAAACGAATGAGTTCATCAGTCAAAATACACACACACACACTCGTGATGTTTCATGTTTCGAGCATACATTTGTGTGTTGTGTTGATAAACCGTGTGTTTCGAATGTTGTTTTTTCATAAGTGTGTGTATGTTTGTGCGATAGAATTCAGTAGTTCGTTTGGAGGCCAAAGTCGTGATTGCTTTTTAGTGAAAATAAATGATATGAGCTGTCTTCGTCGCTTAACCGCTAGACTCGCAGTCCCTTCGACAAAATGATATTGTAACCGTGGTTATTTTTTTTTTCTTGTTCGCTTTTTTTTATCGTTATTATTCAGGCGAACGCGATTAGTAGCTTGAACGAAAAATTTAATTATTTAAAAAGCAAAAGTAATCACGAAACCATTTGAATCAATAAGCGTAAACGAGCCAAAAAAATTTATGGCCACAAACAACAAGAAGAAGAAGAGGAAGACGACGAAGAAAATAAATAATTCGAAATGTGTTGAAACTCGGAGCAAAAACAGTGGGAAATTCGAGTCGGGCTACGAATAATGGAGCGCAATAAGAGAGCGAGAGAGTGTGAGAGTCTTGAAAGGAAGCACTCCTTAAAATCTCATGTCATGAGTGTCTTTTTTTATGTGTGCTGTTGGCAGTGGTTGTTGCTGCTGTTCATTTTTCACATTCATTTTGATTTTTTGCATTTTCCATTTCGTATTGTTTGCTCGTCTCTTTTGTTGAATATTCTGTAAAGAGAGATAGAGAGTATCCTTTAAAATCATCAGACAGCGTACAAATGGTCATTGCTTTGATGATGCATAAATGGACTGTTTCAATAAATTTCGTTAATTGTCGAGCACTTTTAATGTAAATAATGTGAGTAACTTTTTCACGAGCTTGATGAACAAAAAAAAAGCTTTTTAATTTACCAAACATACAGTACGACCCTTTTGTTGTATTCATGGCATATTTGCACTGTGAAAACAATGAAAAACAAAACGGCATCGATACAAAGTATTGTGCTTGAGTCGTTCAAATATATCGCAACAACGATTAAAAACCCATTTCACACATACATATTTTCCATTTATTGAATATAAATTTCAAAATTAACCTGAATCCACATTGTTGCCAAGTATTTCAAAACAATTCTTGCCACTTTATTTTTTCGATGGCAAGAACAGATTTGAATCATGCGTGCTTGATTGTTTGATTATTTAATTTGATGTCGATTTATGATAGCCCAGTAAAATCGCAAAACTTTCACCAGATCGTGAGAATGAGAGAGTGAGGGAGAAACGGTAATGGGGAGCAAAAAATCCATTGCTTACATTTGTTGCTCGTCATAATTTTGTGCGGAATCCATTACGAATAATAAAGTGAAACTGCATAATTTCTTTTTCCGCGAAATAACGTTTTTCCAGTAAATAAGCACATGCAATACCAATGTGTGTGTGTGTGTGTGTGTGTGTGTTTATGGAAATTTAATAATAAGAGGAAAATATAAATGCAGGCGCAATTCATGTGTTTGTGTATGTGTGTGTGCGTCGCATGTGAAAAATGATTAAGTGACAAATGAAGGGAATTAATGGTTTGCGTGATGTGAACTTTAAGGGAGACCGTGCAATATTATTCTTGGAATTTTATACAATTTTCGACACCTTCTATATTTGTATTCGGTTCAATGCAGAGAATATCTGCACATAGATTTATTCAAATAAATTAAAAATATCAAATAAATTTATCGATATTTTTCATGCGTTACGATGTGTTAACGCATTCGCAGTACAAAATTCATATTCCCCGCCAAGTCAAATTTGAAGCTGATCTCAGCCGAATTCAGCAAAATTGACTTGACACCCAGAAGGGAATATGAACTTTGTACTGCAGAAGCGTTATAACAACGCAACGCATGAAAAATATCGATAAATTTATTTGAATAAATCTATGTGTTGACATTCTCTGGTTCAATGAATTACCTGTTTTATTGACCCCATCAGTTTGCCTATCACGTGCCATAATAATTCATCATATTCAAACAAGTGGCGCAACAGCTCAACAGCCCAAGTGCGCTCGTGAGCGAGCGTACGTCACATATTTGCACTCAAAATGCATGTGATGACATCGTTAGCAAATGCATTTTTTTGCGCTCAAACTAAATGCACAACAAATTTGTCAATTATTCTTATTAAATATTACTTTCATTTCCTGTTTGTTATCTCTCCACCCTCAAAATTTGCAAATTGAAATCAATCATTGCAAATTGTGAATTTATTTTGAAAATTTGTTGTAGCGTGCACAATGAATTGGATTTGATTTTTTTCTTCTTCCATTTCGAAAAATTTCAATAGCACTTTGAAGCGGTTTCATGTGTAACGATTTAAATTCCATGACGTTTGCAATGAATCATTCGCAAATTACTCGAGCTGTTTTCTTCGAATCAAAGTCAAAGCACTGCAAACAAAGTGAGCAATGTCTGATAGTTTTCATGCCGTTTTTTTTTTTTTTGGTTTTCTTTCATGACTACATTTCATTTTGTTGGTTACGACGTTTGCCTATTCGTTGGTTGTGTTTTCGTGTAATTTTTTCATATTTCACTCACACACGACAGTAATAGAAACGGAGCATGTTGTGCTTTTTTTGTTGTTGTTGCTCATGTAACATAAAAGCCTTCACCAGTTTTCATGCCGACACAGTTGGCCAAGTCAGAAGCAGCATACAACCCCTGTGTGTGTGTATGTTAAAAATTTCATTTCGCCATTGGAAATCGTATACGTGCACAAGGAAATGTGCTAACAAAAGGATGAGTCCAAACGTTTCTTCCCACTTGTGCCCCATCTCTTCTAACTTGGTTGTTTTCGGTGTTCATTTTCATTATGACGAATGCTTTCATTTGCGTTTCTTTTAAATCATGATATTTTTTACATACACACACAAAAACCATCGAGCGTGTATTTCATGGCGAGCTTTGAATATAACCTAGCCTTCACATTGCTACTGTTGCTTTTGCTTTTCCTGGTTGATGCCGCTGCTGCTGATGATGATGTTTTTTGGTGTTTATATTTCCCTCATTCCTCACCTGCCAAAACCATTACGATCACGAAACAAAACGGCAGTGGCAGCCTCAAAAATGTATGTATGTGCTCACTTACGAATGGTATTTATTTTCACTTACTCACTTTATGGATTAACGCGGATTGTGTAAGCCAACAAATGCGAAGGAGCTAATGTATTTTCCTCTGCTGTTGGCTGTTATGCTCGGGCTTCTTTTTCGTGTGCAATTATTCTTCGTCATAAAAGTGTACACATTTGCTGTCGCCGCCACCATCGTTCTCTCTCTCTCTCTCCCACTCTGACCAAATTGATGTGCGGCACAATTGTATTTTACATAAATTTTACGGGCGCTTTTCATTTTACCACACTCTCTGTGCAGTGCAAAAGTGTTTTGCAATCAGTTTTATGGGCACAAACGCACACATTCCACTCACACTCGAATCAATTGAGTAACGCGCGCGCGCGTTTGCGCTCTCATTCAATCTTTTCGAACACATTAATTTAATTTGGTCGGATTTTAATTAATTGCTTACGCGCTTACAAAAACACGGCAGACACGGGAAGAGAAAAAAATGGCGCACAGATTTTTCTAGGCCACAATTTTGATGTTACAGCACATTTTCGGTGGAAATGTGGAAATTAAACAAATGACTAACTATAATTACATGATATTCATACATTTTTCCATGGCGTAAACTGTGTTTGTGTACAAAATTTACACAAATTGTGAAAGCAATTAAAAAAAGTCGAGTGAACTGTTGAAATTCGGCAATGATTTTAACATGGGATGATCATGTTTACACTCAACGCAATTTTGTTTCGGAATTGGTAATATTCATTTTATCGTGTAAAAATCGGAAGAGATTTTTATTTCAGTTTGAAGCGAAAAATGAATTTTCCTTTTCGATGTTGAGAACACACAGGGAACACAGCCTGCAAATTACGCCATTGCCACTAAACAAAAATATGAAAAACCCACACACAAATGGAATTTAAAAATGAACTTCTTGTTTAACATAATATGGAATTAATGAAATAACCTCTTGGCACTCACTTTTCAAACAGAACATACACCCAAAAAAAATCAAATAGACAACATCACAAATAGTTTGCACAACACCTCTGATGAACCGGCTAATTTAATGAGTGTAACATAATTAGCAAAATTTGAGCATTTCATGATAGCATGCAATTAAATGGCTATTGTATGTCGTGATTTCAAGTAGAATTTGTTTTTATGTATGATCTTGGAAAAAAAACGGAAAGAATGAACAACAAAAATAAGGCAGCATATTAACCAATCCCAACCAATGTCGCTGTGAACGATTTATTCAAGTGCAATTGACATTTTGTATCGAAGCTCGGCCGAGTTACTTTTTTGATTAATGCTCTTCCATTGTATCTTTATTCAGCTTGAATTTATCAGCCCACCGAGAATTCCGTCCAATGATTCGATTCAACATTTACGAAATCGATCTGTGTTCGATTCTTTCTAGTTCGGCCATGACTATTTATTATACATCAAGCCGGGTCCTTAATGGATGTTTAACGCTATTGATGAAAAAGTAGAACTAGCATGATTGCCACTTTTTTCGATAAGCTTTAGTTTCATTCTGCTTTGTGTTTCGTAACAATTGAAAAATTATCGTCGAAAAATGTGATTCGAAAACGTATTTTATCTCGACATGGTTGAAAAAGAAAGAAGATAGAACCACAAAAGATTCTATCGAAAATGTACACGAAATATGTTGGATGTGTTGGAAAAATAGCGTTTGCTCAAATTTCTATAATAATAAATCATTTAGTAGACACTTTATGTTAAAATCTCGGCCATTTTCGCTCAATTCTCCAAAATTTATGCTTCGCTCATCACACACACACACGCAGAGATACCCTGAGTGTTTGTGTGTTATCCTTATGAAATCGGTTTTTGTCAGTTGATATCTGTGCAAGAATGTGAGTGGCACATCTCACATCGCTACGGTCATTAATGACAGTCAAAGTTCGTTGACGAGGGTGTGCTGCTGAAATCGAATGCGATAATAATAGTTTTGCCATTTTTCCGGTGCAAATGCGAAAGATCCCATTGTACTTTCTTATGCTTGAATCGTTTCGTAAAGTCACACTTAACCAAAACCACCAGCAAGTTCATATTTATGTTGGTAATAAAAGCTCTCTGCTCAATCTCCGCTCCCTTCCCCCACATCACTCTGGGTGATAATTGACACGAAGTGTGAGTGCGTGTGTACGGGTGTGTGTGCGGGTGTGTATGGTACAGCACAAAGTTGAATCAACGAGAACTTTTACTGTCGTGTGCGAAAATACAATTGCTTGGTGATATTGTTATGCATAAAATTCCGCTCTTTTGGACGATGGTGGATGTGCGAACACAAGAAAAAAAATTGATATAAGGTTTCATTTGGTTCATTTATTTTGCCATTCATTTTGTTTACTGTTCGCTTCGTCAAATCGTTACATTGTCGTAGAGAACAATAGGTGAAAGAGCGTGCCTATTGATTTATTTCACGATACTAAAGTATCGTTAAAACTGGTGGTTTGCCATAACCCGCCCCTTCTCACACGTCTCTTTCTCTCTCTCTCTCTCTCTCTCTCTCTGTGTGTGTGTGTGTTGCTCCCGCTCTCCATCGGTCTCGTTTTAACTCTCTGCGAGCACTCATGTTGGCAATAAGAAAAATGACTCAACTTATTTCATGAATTGCAAATGAACTAATGACGAAAATAATTAAAGATGCTAAACAAGAAGCTGCAAAACAAAAGTTCTGAATCATAAATATCGGGCCCGGAATATTAATCTAAATAATATTCAGACATTCCGAACTCGAATGGCGAGTGTTAAAGTGTGAGAACAGAACAAAGAGAGTCAACCATTGTTAAGTCTTCGCCTGACAGTGTAAGAAGTCAAATGGTCCGTAACACAGAGCAATCAAGCAGGAAAAGATGCAAAAAAAGAAAACTTCATAGGCATGCCCACCAAACCAGAATTGTTTCACACCAAAAACCATTACATTTCCACGGTTTCCAGCTTGATGGTTCAATATACATGTACATATTTTGAAGGAGCTACTTTCCAAGTCAATTATCTCCCATTTTCTTTTATCGCATTCATGTACATGCAATGTGCTTCGGCACAGCCACCAGCGGGATTAGCAAACTGTGGCCAAACACTTCGATTTTGTTTGTTTCTCTAACTCTATCCACGTCTGTCTATACCCCATCGACCCAATTCGAGTCTTCGAATGATTTTCCAACCAGCCGTAATAAAAACAACCATTCGATATGCACACGGTACAACATTACGAATGGCAATATTACAATTTCTTGCACATATTTCTCCATTGCGCTTTCTCTCTCTCTCTCTCTCTCTCTCTCTCTCTCTCTCTCTCTCTCTCTCTGCCATCGTCTCTTCGATGACGGAAGAAAAATCGAATGGAAGAATAGAGGTCTTCTGACCTAGTTTGGTTTGGCACAACCCGAAAATGCACTCGTCGATAATATATTCGGATTTTGAGTAACTTTAAAGCTTCCGCATACATTCTCCACATATACACGCCACAAGCTACGACCGATTTTGTTACCGAAGTAATCAGCAACGATTTTTCTTAAAATAGATTCAATTCATTCACCTGAAACCAACCATTCGATAAGCGAATCGCCGTAAATGTATATTGGATGCCAGTTTCAACATTCGGTCGCATTTCAAGCGTGTAAAATTTCGAGAGTTTGCACACACACACACACATGCACATAAATTTTCGAGAAGAAAAAGCACTCCTAACGATCTGAAGCGATTTTGAATGAAAAAAAAAATGAAAAGTCATCAAAAAATTGTATATTAAATGATGAGCGTGCGCTGAATTTAACTTGACGATGGAAGATACATATCGATTTAAAATAGAGCACATTTAGTACTGAATCATAGATGGTGAAAAAAAACACGTAGCTCAATAGCTTCGGGCGATTTTGATTGCTATTCAAAGGGATGAAAAATGTTTTCAATTCCACCAACAAACTGGAAGCATCGCGGAAATTGTTCGAAAAGAAGGAAGAGAGAAACCGTTTATTTTGCAAACGTATACACAATTGATTGAAGACCGCATTTGGAATACTCGATCAGATTTCATGCGCCTCCATTTTCCCAATTCAACAAAACCGTTTAACCGATGGCCGTTGGTAGGGTGCCGTGTGACTGTACAATTGATCAGTCGAACTAAAATTGAAATGTCAAGTGGTGTGTATTAAGCAGCACAGTAACGTGAACTAGTTGCAGTTGCAAATAAAATTACATAAATATTGGAAAAGTGTGGAAAAAAAAGTAGCGAGATATCGGATTAACCGGCCGTACAAATCGATTAATTGCGGAAGTGAGAAACCAAACAAATAGCTGTGTCACTGCAATGAGACAAGAAAAAAAGAAGCACAAACAGCAATTTGTGCACGCAAAGTCAACAAATGTCGACTGGCTGCGATAATTCGAGTGTACCATCGAAAAACTGATAAAACTTTCCGACTAAATATCCGGAATAGGCAATCGTCGGTATAAGTGCCAATGAAAAAGAAGTTCGAAACCATCCCATTGATGGTTTGATTCAGCACGGGGACGACGACGGCGAATCATGTCAATAAAACAAGTTGATCACATTAATGCTGGTTAATTTTGGTTTTCATCTGATGTTTATTGCACGTTTCTCTCTGGGGGATTTCGTTCCAACAATGATTGCCATTGGCAAACAGACAAACAATTTTATGCGACCACAACTTACAATATCAATCCAAACTATTGGAGGCAGTAGGCGGGGCGAGAGCTTTATCCTGAAATGAGTTGTGTGATGTGGTGTGGTGAAAATGAAATTTTCTACGTTCACTTCGAAGTGGCCCAAAGGTAAACACATACACGACGGCTCACTTGACGAGCAAAAGTGTGTATGTAATCAAAGCAACAAATCAAACCAACCACTTCACATTCCATTCCCATTGTCAGACAATTCGGGCAAATTCGTTTACTCGTGCTAAAACTCAAACAATTACTTAGATTATGAAAATGCCAGCGGCTACACCACACACATACACAAAATGCACGAATAAGGAGAAGAGGAGGAAGAAAGAATGAATCAAGTGAAGAAGAATGAATCAAGTGAAGAAGTGCAAAGAAGAAAAGTCAAAAACTTCTTATCGAAAGTTATTTCAAATGGAGGCGCACAGGAAAGGTGTGTAGAGAAACTTTAATAGCTAGTGTTTAAGCATGTGATGAATGTCAGACAATTGGTTGCATTGAATAAAACCGAACAATGCAAAAACTTGGTTTGTTGATTGATTGAAAATGGATTGTGTGTGTGTGTGTGTGTGTGTGTGTGTGTGTGTGTGTACGCGCTTGTGCAGGAATATATTGCGAAAGGCAAAATCCGTTCAATCAAGTAAATAGTTTCGCAATGGAAACCAATGAAGCCTTCGGCAAATACAAAACTTATAACCACAATGTCAATTGATAATGCTTGCGAATCCACACAAATCAACGCACACCCAAAATAATGTAAATCGAAATGTGGAGGGAGAAAAAAAACATAGCATACCATATGTGTGTGTGTGTGTTTGTGCCATTTTAGGTGTACAAATGCTTGAACATTCTCGAGCCCGAACTGTTGGTTTATTCATAAAATCCTTTGCATACTCTATGCTAATTAAGTAGTATTGTTCGGTGTTGTTGCATTCAATGCCAAATTGCACGGAGCATTTTTCGGAAATGGATGCCAAAAACTCATTTGAAAATAAAATGCGATTTGCAATTTTCAAACCACATCGAAAGCCGTCTCTTATTCCGTCCGACGAAACCATACGGAAAATTTCGCATTTATGATGGTACATTATATTCGCTAATGGCATTATTTTGTTCCTTAACGATTTATAAATGTGATACTAAGGCTACTTTTATCCAGCAAACTGTTGCTTGGAAATGTCCTGAAATTGTATAGTTTCAATATGGGCACACATTTTGCCCGATGGATGATAACATCGACAAAGTATGCGCTGGGCAAAAGATCTAAATTTTCGAATGGCCTTTCGTTCAAAATGACATTGTTCCGTTTCACATCATTGCACATTCAATTGTGTGCGTGTGCATGTGCATGTTTGTGTCTGTGTGCAAGGTGCGAGGAGCCCATAAAGAGATTGACATTGTGATTGACAATCTGAATGCTAACACGGTTAGTGGATATTAGTATGCATCAAGAGCAGCGTTTTCAGGGCAATATTT
The DNA here is from genome assembly GCF_009176505.1 of Sitodiplosis mosellana. Classification (NCBI taxonomy): domain Eukaryota; kingdom Metazoa; phylum Arthropoda; class Insecta; order Diptera; family Cecidomyiidae; genus Sitodiplosis; species Sitodiplosis mosellana. Next base: position 6,044,413 of record NW_022601432.1, on the reverse strand, counting down.
AATGGCAACAGAAATACCGGATACCGATTGTCGATTTAATTCAACTGATGCGATGAGGTTTATGGTGGCGTCATAAAACATTAGATTTTGAAATACGATTCCAAATGGAAGAGAAATGGAAAAGAGAGAGAGAGAGAGAGAGAGAGAGAGAGAACTATTATTGCTTTTCAAAGTGAATTTTCGAAATGAAACTATTGAAGCGAACAACCAAAGCCATAATTCGACATTGAGAACAAAAGCTCTTATCATTTCCACAATAAAAGCACCACCACCGGCAGCAGCATATACCGAACTGCATTACCCATTCATCAACATTTACCCACTTGGCAGTGACCACACAGTCTCTGTGTATGTTTCACAAAAACACAAAAGTATTCACAGGGACAGAAGTAGCGACAGCGACGGTGACAGCCGCAACCACCATCACCAACCAAATCACAGATAGACGAACAGATACATTTATTTAATACGAATTTTGCAAAATAGAACGCTATTCCATAATAATCCCATGCCTTTACCACCGTCGCCGTTCTCTAGCATGTGCGCTTGTTGCGGTTCCATGCATATATGTGCATCGTTTAATGTATAAACATGAAATGTGATTTGCTTATAAATCTATGGAAAGTATCTCACGCTTGCACCTTCATACGAAAAGTAAAACACCATAGAGAGATAAAGCCAGAATCACAGCAACAACAACAAAAAATGAAGCAAACAAGAAGAGAAAATAATGCAAGCTCGCACATTCATTTAACACCGAGAAAAAAAGGGTGAATGCGCGCGCGGGAGAGAGAGAGAGAGAGAGAGAGACTGAGACAGAAAGAGAGAGTTGGGGGAAAAATCGCGCTTAAATAAATCATTAAGGTGATGTGGTGTGGCTGTAATATTCCATAAGTTTGTATATGTCGCATCCATTCTGTTTGCGCTATTTTATATTCATGATTCGGATGCACCAACAGCATCATCAAACATACATATGGCAAGCGTCACGTTCACTCTTCTTCTATTTCGTCCGCGAGAGAGAAAAAAGGAGAGACAGAGATAGAAGGAGAGCAACCATACGAGAAAATATCTATCTATCTGTGTATATCAAAATAAAATACCGCCATTCGCAATTAACTTTCAAACGATGTATAAAAGCATGAAAACACCGAACTCAGCAAAGGGATAAAGCGAGAAAAAAAAAACTCCACCATTTCGCAACTCATGCCCACATAATAAAATCGAATATTAATTGTGTCTTTTTAATTAAAATAAAAAATTCACCCAAATTCCGTTTATGAGATTTTCCTTTCGACCTACTTTGGCATACATCATAACCATGCTTTCATTTCGAATCAACCGTTTTTACGTGATTGCTCTTCTCTTTATCTACTTTGTTGTTGCTGTTTTTCGGCACATAAAATAACTCATTCAACTTATTCAATTTGATTAACCAAATGACCAATATAATGAAGTTCGCATCACTGGCCAATATAGAGAATGTGGTGGCCGTTGTTTTGTCGATGAATGTGTAGACATTTCCAATGCCGATCATCAACCAATAAATTTAGTAGCCCATAAATTCTAGTCCATCCAACTGACCGATCGACCGACCAACCAACTATGGTTGCAACAGTGAGCTTTGCTACAAATTTATTACCGTTCACTTGCAAACGCAAGCTCCTCCAAACGAAATGTACACCAAACTGCAATCACAAAATATTGAATTGTGTGCAATACATTGTGCGGTTCGAGTGTCCGTGTGGCTATTTTATCAATTAAATTAATGGGTAATATGTCTTTTTTTTCTGACATTATCCAATCATTCCAGTGCACACGCTTACCAATGCTGGCATAAGTGCTTCGGTTTCACTTCGCATTTTCTGTCATGTCCTTCAAAATAATCAATCGCTTTTATAGATCTCTCTCTCATCCGCTATCTCTCTCTCTCTCTTTCTCTCTCTTTCTCTCTCTCTCTTCCTCTGTTTTGCTTTTAACGACAAAGGATGATAAATAATAAGCGTTATTTTAATGTATCAATTTTCCATTCAGTCTCAACTGATTGGGGCGAATGGATGTGAAAACATATAAAATTGGTATTTCATTCAATTCTCAACACATTAAATGTAATTGTCAGTCATTTTGTCATCCATTCAATTGAGTTCAAACGAGATCACACACCGATTTTCTATAGAAAATTTTCCATTCGAAAGCAGATTAAAAACCAATACCACTACAAAATGTGTGCAAAGAGTGACCATCGGCACATCAACCAAAGAATACACACTCTTTTTAACTAAAAATTAGTAATGCTTGAATTTCTGTTCATTCCAATACGATCTCTATAATCTATTTCAATATGCGTGATGGTTGTGCATCATCATTTAATACATTTCATCAATTTAATTCGGCTTAGAGGGCTATTTAGAGCCGTTTTGTCGAAATGATCCGTCCGAACGACGAAAGCCAAGAAAAGTGATAACATTACCCTCTAAATGGACGCGTTTTTATAGCTCTTGTGCAAGAATCCACTTAATTTGTTTTTGCGTAACTATAAGTGTTTGTGTGAGTGTGTGCTTGGTGAAGGGCGTCCCATCTCTGCTATGAAGGCATTGAAACAAGTCCTTGGAATGAAAATGCCGCTGAATTTCCATCGATTTCGATGGCCATCGCAATGGTGCTTAACGAATCATTGTCATAAAATGGAATTAGCATAAGATTAAACTTTCTTTTTTTTGTTGTTATTCGGTTCCGTTTTCAATGCTCTTCTTCTCATTCACTATAATGAACGGAAATAGCATCCGTAGGAATCGATTAATAATGAAAATAGAATAGAAATTGTCAGTGTATCACTTTCTGACCATTTTTTTTCTCTTTTCATTTCTCTCCTTCTCATGTTCGTTTCTCATGCTGGGAATTTGCATAATCCACATACACAGTCGACGCAGATGAAATTCGACGCCTGGGAAAACGCTTCCGTAAATTGGATTTGGATAATTCGGGAGCGTTGAGTGTCGATGAATTTATGTCGATTGCTGAGCTACAGCAGAATCCGTTGGTGCAACGTGTCATCGATATATTTGATGCGGACGGCAATGGTGAGGTCGATTTCAAGGAATTTATACAAGGTGTTTCACAGTTTAGCGTTAAAGGCGATAAATTGTCCAAGCTCCGATTCGCATTTCGTATCTATGACATGGACAACGATGGTTTTATATCAAACGGCGAACTATTTCAGGTAAGCAAAACGGGTAGCTGTTCGATCGTAGTAGTTTTTTTTCTTTTTCTTTCTCGACGTCGTCGTTGTTGTAGTTGTTCTCAAAGCACTTTACCTGTATCCTAGTAAATGGGCCCCTCAGGTAACCAAACAAATTTAACGTGATAGGAAAGCTTGAGCTCATTTTCCTAATGAAAAACTTAAGCTGATGAAAAAAAAATGCCAACATAAACAAGTCAAGCATATTTTATTTCTTGTTTCCGCAAATAATCCTTTTTCTCCCGAGAGTTTTCGTTTTCATATTTTGTTAGTCAACACAACATTCACTCACAAAGCGACCGATAATTTTTAAACATCTGCTTTTTTTGTTCTCTATTAAATTTCATGTGTATGTTGTTGTTTGTTACAGGTGCTGAAAATGATGGTCGGCAACAATCTGAAAGATACGCAACTTCAACAAATCGTCGATAAGACGATTGTTTTTGCCGATAAAGATGAAGATGGTAAAATATCGTTTGAAGAATTTTGCTCGGTAGTTGGTAATACTGATATCCACAAGAAGATGGTTGTTGATGTTTAAAAAAAATCACCGCATAACAAAAAAAGATAAACAACATCCCAATGCCAACACATTAAAACACAACAGATACAGAAAACAAAAATTCCACAAACCAGAATAAATTTTTTGAGCAAACAGTAAAAAAAACATGTACGAAAAAGTGAAATAATAACACAACAACAAAAAATCCACACAATGTAAAGAAATATCTGTTTTTTCATAATGAAAAAAAACCTACATACAACAGCAACAGCAACCACAACAACCTGAAACTTGCAGCTAGCAAGTTAGCTAAATTTAGCAAATGAAAAAAAAGAGAATATAAAATTTAACCACTTTCTATACTTTGTTATAAAATACAGCCAATAATGCGGAGTATTTTCCCCGTCATCTCTCCATCTTCAGAATCGTTTTAGTTTTTCCGTTTGGTTCTTCGGAGTTGTGTAATTTTTTCTCGATAAAACAAACAAAATAACTATCGGTAATTAAGCTTCTACTCATTACGAAACAAAAAATAACAAAAAAAAACAACAAAAGAAGAAAAAAAAACACAAATAATTGTAATCGATGGAATGGCTATTGGAAAAACCAAGAAAAAAAAAAACAAAATGGGAAAAAAATTGAATAAACACGCTTAGAATGAAGCACGTGCTCTAGTCAGTCGTTCGCATGCATAAACAAATGCTGTTCAAACCATTTTTCTTTATTGTACAGGAATTCATCGGATGTCGATGTTCCTTTTTTAGTCGCAGGCATAACGCAACTAGATTCAAAATCAGGAACCGACCGAAAAATTATGAAATTTTGCACACAGTGCAAAATCATTCAGTCAAAATAGAAACTTATTGATTTCTCGTCGTCGTCACAGCGAAATGCACATCACTTACTACCACATAGAAGAATGCCGAACAAAAAAGAGAAGAAAAAAAATGAATTAATTTGTAATCAATCAGCAATGTTTTGAATGTTTATTTGATTTATTTCGATTTTTATTCCTCATTTTTGGAATCGAGAGCAAGCAAAAAAAAAATTGATGAACTAATTAAGAGTACTGTATAAATATAATGAGTAAACTATGATAAAGATTTTTTTTTCTTTCTTTTTTTTCTGTTGTGAATGAATTCAAAGCAAAGAAAAAACCACTCTTATTGGAATCTTATTGAACATGTTTGTTTCGTTTGTTTGGAGTATTTTCTCTGTCTGAAAAAAAAAAACTTAAGTGATGAATCTTTTTGTTGTTTGTGTGTGTTTCGAAAATGAATTATCGGATTTTCAGTGCAATTGCACGCCATTTCCTGAAGAAAAATTTACTCTTTTCCTCACTGAATGTATTCGCTATGCAACCAACAAAAGAGGAGCCAAGCTACTGTAACTAATATTTTAAAAAAAGCACAGGGAGTTTCACATTACCAACAAATGAAGAAAAGAAAACAAACACACACAAAACAAGGACTAACAGAGACGATCATGATGTATTGAAAGTTAAGCAATTGTTTGATATTGTAGTGACCCTGATCCATTGCACCTGAAATGCAGACACACGTCAACATCGTCGTCGAGAAGGGAGAGGGAGCGCTGCGCTCGCAATAAATTCATCATTTTGTGGACCAAACACACATACATTTTGCTTAAGCGAAATCACATACGTTCAACGCTTTATTGGGGGTTTCTTTTTATACCTGAGCACGGCTCTTCTTATTCGTTTTTCTTTCTTGTTTTTATACTCTCACATTTTTAACCTATTTCGAAACGTTCTTCTTTTCTTTTGCTTTTAGTGCAATTACTAAAATATATTTAAAAAAAAAATTATAAATAAAAACAAATAGAATCAAAAAGTAAAAAAAAAACTGACGAGATGTAACAAAGAAAAAGTATAAAAAAAATCGGTTTGCCACTGCTGGCTGGCTTTCAATCAAAATACGTCTTATTAATTCGAGTAATAATTCTTTCGGATAGACTTCGAAATGGACACTTTTTTTCTCGATATTGTTGCATCGCCTTGAGCATATATATATATATATATTTTTTTTTTTTTTTGGTGGGGGGAAGTTTTCATGTTGCTCTGTTTATTTCTACACACATACACGGTTTACATTCCGAAAAAAAGGACGAATCGTGCATTAAATTCGCAATATTTTTTTAAATGTAAATATCGTGTTTTGCGAATAGAACGAACTACGTTGTGAGCAACCATGTGATGTGTGTGTGTTTTGCGTGTGCCACTATTTTGAAATAGTGTCTATGCTGTATTGCACATGCATCGTATGCACACGCCTCATATTAAGCAACACAAAGAAGAAACATAAAATCGCTAGCAAAAACCAACTGAATGAACATCAACCTCCAAAGCAAGCAACTCTATTTTCAAACACAATAAAAATAAATCTCTAGACAAAAATAAAAACATGGAATACCTTTTTTTTGAAACTTAAGTAATTGTACTCTACTAACTAAAACTAACTTACTATTAAAAGATGATGAAAAACAAAAACATCTAAAATTCAAAAAAAAAAAACTAACATCTATACAAATGAAGATAAAATCACATTTTAAATGAAACATTGCCTTTCGATTTTCGTTGTGTTAGTTTATTTTGAATAGATTAACGAATAACATGAAGAAAAAAAAAATACTTAAATATAAAACTTTTTGAATTAATTTGAATGGGAAACAAAAAAAAAGAAGAAAAAAATGGAGACAAAAATAACCAATGGATGATACAAAAAGAAAATCATTTTCTGAATTGAAACACACACTCTAACCATTACTAACTATTTAATGAATTTATTTACTACGACAAAGAAAGAAAAAACGTGAAACCAACATAATAAAAAAAAAATGACACAAAATAACTTATAAATATTATTGACATGATTTTTAGGTAATAGACATTCAACTTAAATACAAATTTCACAAAATGCGAAAGAAAAAAAAACATAGGCGATTCCTTCCGGTGGAAGGAGACGACGATGAGCAGACAAAACACGAAGAAAGAGAAGAATAATTAATATTCATAAAAAAAATGAGGAAAAAAAAGAAGAAGAATCATAAACACACAGAATGCCGTACACTCTAAAGGAATGTCGTTGTCTCTTCTCTTTTTTTCCGAAAAAAAAATAAAAACAAAAAACAAATTCATTCGATATGTGCCCATCACACAAGCATCATCATCACTAATCAACTCTTTCTCTCTCTCTTTATAAATATATATAGATAAAGATTAAAGATAAATGAAGTATGTAGAAATAAACAAAACAAAAAACAACTAGATATTTTTAGCGTAAATTATTATCTCGATTCTATTTTTTTTTCGTTTAATTTCGGTTCTAAAAATGGTTAAGAGGTTCGAGGGTTCAATGCAATTGTATTGTGGGTTGCGAAGCGCATTATTTGGATATTCGGTGTAATGATGATTTGTTTATTTCTCGCATTTACCATCACTTACCGGTCATTTCTGCATCGAATATGCTCATACATATTCTTTCGTGTGTCCGACAATTGTATTGAATTTTTGCTGTTTATTTATTGTTTGTTTTTTTCATTCTGTTTTTTTTTTTGTTCGTCTGTTAAATTCGTCTATTTTAATCAAAAATCGCCAGATACAATCGATCCGGACGAGAAAAATAAAGAACAAAGCCAGAAACCATAAACACTTAAAAGAAAGCCTCTGATTAAAGAAATACAAAAAAAAATCAGCTGCATTTATCTCAAACACTCAGCTAGACTCTGAAATTTAATGGAACAACTTCAAGCGGCAGCCGGCACACAATCTCTCGGGCACTTTGAAGACAAATCTCCCACGAGAATATACCCAATTATATTTACAACACACAATTGATGCAATCGACCGGCTCACAGCCATACCAACGAATGTATTTCATTGTTCTGGTGCAGTTCTGTAATTCTCACATCTAATCTTTGGCTTCACCATCAACACCACTCGCTCCCAGAATAATCTAGACGCAATCCGAAAGCACAGAGTTGTGAGTTTGATACACACACACACACACACACACACACCGAGTGCAAAGTTTCTCTTCATCAGAATGCGCAAATATCACAGAAAAAAAAGGAAAAGAAAAATCGAAACTGAATAATTGCCATCATGTTGTGAGTAAGATTGAGAGAGAACTATGTTGTTGTAAGTTGGCATTAGTGTGGTTTGCCAAAGATAAATTTCAGCGAGTTAGCATGCCTGGTGCCTTTCCGTGTATGTATATCTATCTCAGAGATGTCCGTTTGTCAGACAGCCAATCATACGCAATGCGGTTGAGCAATATGATTGAAACAGAGACATAAAACCAAAAAAAAAACACATCAACTCTCTGTCTCTCTCGATCGAATTGCAAAGTCAAACTAGTCCATATTTGTTCGATTATTTTTCGTTCGTTTTCATTTTCACGATTTCGTTTGTTTTGTGTGTCACATGATTCTCAAATCTGTAGATTATTGATTTTTCAGCACTTCAAACAAAATAGTTGAATTCAAAATAACGCTTTGCTCTAACAAACAAAAAATTTTAATACAAAAAATGGACGAAAAAAGCAATGACAAAAAAAATCATTAAAATCGATTAAATACAAAGTAAAAAAAAAATCTTCACTATTTAGATCGTTATATGATTTATTACTATTTTTAAGTAGATAAAAAAAATAAAGGAAGAAACAAACAAAAAAAAAGATCTAAGACAAAGCAGAAAAGAAGTAAATATAAATATAAATTTAACTCTATTTTAATTATATCTCGTACCTTCTTTGACACTGACAAAACAACAACAACAAAAAAATATGAATTTAATGATGATAAATGATGGGAAAAAAAATACACAGAAAAAAAAATTGTATAACTATTTGTTTTGCTGCTATAAAAAGACGCTTTCGCTTTTCCTATCTCGGTTCATTTTTTTTTATAAATATATTTATTATATATTATTATATAAATATATGTAATTCTAAACACACACGATGAAGGAAAAAAAAAAGTATTCAAATGCAAAATTCAGCAATAGTAACCAGTCACACACTCACTCACCACACCACTAAAATGAAACTCTTTTTAACTTTAACACATTCTCACAAAAATCACATGCAATTGTAAAAATAGTTATGAATTAAATGATAAAAAAAATTCACACCTAAAGCGTTATTTAAACAAAATAGTCTAAATGAACATACATTTAACACCTAAGAGAATCGCATACTAGAAATGAACCACTCATTTAAAAAAAAGAGAGTAAGATAGCGAAATCACTCTCATCTAGAATGAAATACTAAAAAAAAATGCAAAAATTTTTTTCACAAAATGTTTATTTTTTACTTTTTTTGGTTAATCTGATCCGACTTCGGTTTTCTCTATTGTTTTCGCTAAACTATTTGTAATCTCGTATTGAATTCCTTACGGTCTGGTTTAGATTTTGTACCTATTGTACGAATGATGGCATCCCCTCAAATGAAAAGCGAATAGTTCCATTACCACCAACGTTTGCTAAAAGTATTTTATTGAAAGAGTTTCGAATGTTATCGATTCGAGGCGACGCGATTTGAATTGGTGACAATCAATTTATGCTTATCCCATTCATTGTCGCTCATTCAAGCATCGTGTCGGAATTTCGTTGTTTGAGCTCACAATTCAGAGCCAAATGAATATGAAGCTGATTCGCGCTGATTTTGTTTAAATTTCGCAAATGGAATATGCCAAACACAATACAATTGTGGTATGGCGTTTGAATGACAGGCTTCAGTCTGTTCATCCAAAACGGTAATCGATAAACATGCTAACGCTTTCAATGCAACACAAATCTATCTCAAGCATTTTTTCACTAAAAATGCAGATGCATGCGTTCAATCTACTCGGATCATGCATTCTGTTGAAGTAAAAAAAAAAAAACAAAAAAATTAGGAGATTCGTTCGTGAAATGTGTGCACGATCGGATTTCTGAATTTTTTTGTCAAATACGTCTATAATCTTTCTCTCTCTACCCCGTCAAAGTGTGAAACAATGCTTCAGATAAATGGAATATGGTAGCAAAACGGAAATTGCCGGGCATTTTAACCCATTGGACACAAACAACTCCATATACCATCATCCTCGTCATCAGACTTGGCTTACACATTTCACATTTGAATATACCATCACTAAGCACAATACGAACATAAAATGAACAGGACCGTCACACTCTAACCGACTATTCTCAATCTAATTGATGAATGAAAGAAAAGAAAAAACTTATTACAAATTTGAATATAGAAAGCTAGTAAAACTCTTCTAACTCTAAATGAATAATAAACAACAAAAAAAAACCACCACATTATCACCGCATAATGTTGAAATAAGGCAACATTCAGTGCATTAGATCAGCAAAATAGAAATGAAACCGATTTAATGAACAACAAAAAAATCTCTATATATTTAACAATCAAACAAATACAACAGCATAAATATTACATTCTCCAGCATTATGATTATTGTTTACTTTTAAACATATTCAAATGGAACACAAAAAAAACGAGGAGAAGAATATGAAAGCAGAAGAAAAATACATTAAGAACTCACTCACACACAATTTGTCAAACCGACCGGATGATGAAAGCACAGATTGAAATAATGATAGCAACAGTTGCATAGAATTAACTAAAAAAAAAACTTGTTTTAAAGAATTAAAAAAGAAGAATAAAATAAAGCCATAGCAGAAAAGAAAAATTACATAGAGAAAGTCCAGTTGAACTATTTTAATGGAAAAGGAATCAATTAGATGGGCAAGCACTTGAGAAAATTTCCAAAAAAACACATATTTCACAAAAGAAGAAGAACAACAACAACAAATAAAAACGACAATTCCCATCCCGATAAAATAAAAGTACAGGAAGCATACATTTAATTTTCAAGCCACTTTTTTTCGTATTTATACCAAACAAAAAAAACAACAACAACAAACAAACAAACAAAAAATCCATAAAATGCATTACAACATAGGAATTCGCGCTAATTTCCCCGATACAACACCATTCTCAATGCGATATAACATTTTTAAGACAGTTGCAGAGATTTACGCTGACAAACAACAACAAACTACCAACTTAATTGAATTACATTAAAGTTACATAAATGAAATTGTAATGTTAGTCTCACATTCACACACAAACACATATTACTACCTAAAAATAAAGAAATAATTTAAAAATAATTGTATAGGCCGTATTCATTCTCTCTTCCGTTTCTTACGCGCATCAACCACTAAATGTGGCCATTTTGTTTGGAGTTTATGGGTAAAAATGGTAAGCTTGGGCGATTGTTGAAATGAATTAGTAATTTTTTTAGGAACACTTTTTTGATCAATAGGTCAAGAAAAAAATCTCTCAATAATATTGAGACGTGTTTTTGTTTGGACAATTTTGCTCTGGAATTGGGTTCGTCCGTCAACACCTTTCGTCTCTTTTTTTTTAATGGGTGCTAGTGAATCTTCATCCATGTAAATTGCAAAAAATTATTAAATCTTTTCGAAAAAAAAAAAAAAAATCACTCACATCTCTATTCCAAGGCGATGAAGAAAAGAAACCATTCACATTGTTCAAATTTGAAAAATCATATTCTTTATTTAGGAAAGCTACGTAGACAATCAAATGTATCGAGGAATGGATTTGTGTGGATCCACACATGACTGTTGAATTCACAGCAGCAATTCTATTGGTCCGAAAAATATTTATTGTATTTTCTTGTTTTGTACAAAAGAAATTGCTTTTTATCACAACGCTTAATAATAATAAATTAATGATCACTACAATACAAATATTTCGAGAAGAAGTCAAATGTTTGGTTAAAATAGAATAAAACGGTGAGAAAAATGATAAATGAGATGGTATTACATGATGTGATCATGGTCTTTAGATAGATTTTCGAAGCCGGTGTCATGGTTTTGTACGATTTTAGCTGCACCACGAGCCTCTTTGGCCTCTCTGGTGGCCGTTACGATAACGTCACCGATCATTTTGATGAGGCGTTGATAGAGAAATGATTGACGAAATATGGGCTTTGACAGGCCAAGATGATCAACATTTAGTACGTAAAATTCGCCAATATCAAGTTTGGCCGATTCCTTTGTGACAAATTGCATGGGAAATTTAAATGCTGTGATATTTGTTGGACAACCTTCCGCAATACTGATAATTGTTATGGGTTTTGGTAACTCTTTCAATGCTTGTTCGAATTGTTGTTGCAAATTCACCAGATTTTGACAATTTTCACGTAATTCCTTCACTTCGATTGTTGGCGAAAAAATCATTTGAACATGTTGCTTGAGCTTGGCAACCGGCGAACCTCTGTGTGGACAACCTAAGAACATAATGGCTCGTGTGTTCTCTGCAATGACCCTCTTACTCTTCTCCGTGCTCAAAAGTGATTGAACAATAATACTTTTAGCCACGAGCCCACCCATACTATGACCGACCCAAACTACAGGACAGTCACGGCCCACATTCGATGCACATAATGCATTCAACAACTCTTCGGATCGATCGTGTAACGAACTTTTGCTCTTTTCACACGGGCACAACAAATTCAATGACCATTCACTAATTGAGGTTTCGTAGTTGAGGCCGATCACACGAATATTTGGCTGTGGATTGAATAGAAAGAGAAAAAACGCGTTATTTTTTATTCGACGCTCCAAATTCAATGCTTTAAAAATTTACAAATTCTCGAGGGATCCAATCCATAGGCCAACAGAAGGTGTAGTCTTCAGTTTGATCATCGTTTATCCATTTGTCACTAAAATGTGTACAAAATTAGACCTTGATTCATGTGTTTATTGTAAACATTTCTTGTAAAATTTACCCGGCCACGCTGAAAAAACCCTCCGATTGTTGATTTGCGTCAATTGGACAGTCAGGGAATACCACCTCCCAATCATTCGGCATTACGTCCGCAGCTTTTAAAGTTTCCAGAAATTCCTACAATGAATTGCCAGATATTTTGTTGAACTTCAATAGCAAACCATTTAAAAAGCATTGAAATTACCTTCGTAGCCGAGTCACTTATTTTGATTTCCTTTTCACTTGGTGGCTTTCTGCTGGTTAGTGTTTCTTCAGAGTAAGTCATTGATTCTATGGTTTTGAATGGAAAGGGTTGAGAAATTATTTCTCGATTTAGATGAAATTAAAACGGTAATGATATGCAAATTGTTATGAAACTCGAATTAACCAGTCTGCGAATACTTTTTTGAGAACAGTGTGGGTTAGTGATACGCAATATTATTAGTTAATGAACATGAGACTATTAGTCATACATTGCTTGTTTTTTTTCATCCACAACCATAGTAGCGAAATTTTTAATCAAATTCACTCGATATGAATGAATTTAATTCAAGGCGTCAACACTCAACACTAAATAATGGCACTCGTATGTCAAACAAAAAGCCGAAAAAGCCGTAAGTATGATTTTGACTGTACGCAACGGACAAACACACAATAGTGTGACACCCATTCCACTAGTTACGAAAACTTACTCAATTCATGTGTCCATATGGAATTTAGGACATTTTTATTATGAGATATATTTGGTCGTTTGAATTTGGCCTTAGCAACAATGTGCGCTTGGTTTGTTTCATGTTTCGTGCCATCGTGAATATCCTCAAGGTAAATATCGTAGTCAATAATGTCGGTGGATTTGCTATAAACATTCTTCTTACCGTACAGTCCAAGATCGTCCTCTTTTGGATCCTTTTGACGCCACGTGATGAAAACACCGCCTAAGAAAATTTATGTTCAAATTAAATTATTTGAATTAATGAAAATTGCAAAAAAAAAACACTCTTCACCCACCTAGAAGACCATGAATGAAAATCACGTCGAGTTGTGGTTTTTTTCGTGACCGAATGAGCGGGTACAATGGGTAGATTTTGGCTCGATATTCACTTGGATTAATATCATCCACATCTAAATTGGCTAGAGCCTTGGCGGCCGTTGCTTGCATTCGAATGTCTGGATTGCGTGTCCATCGTGATAAGACGCCAATCCAACCGGTGGCAAAAAAATCGCTATAATATTTGTTACACACGGTGAAATTAGCCACAGTTTTTGCCAACAGAAAGCGTAAACTGATATCGGCATGGAATAATTTCAGAACTTCCATGAGCGTTTGCAAGAATCCTTGTTTCAACAGCGCTTCGGCTACTTCAGCATCTTGAGTCAGGTGAAACAGAGCCTCAAGACATTTTCGCATAAATTCATACTCTTGCCGCGAAACTGCGACGCCATTTGTTGTCGCTTTCGAATAGGTGTAACCATTTAAAATGCTAAATTTATCGAATGCCGTCGAATTGAATTTGCTCAAACATTGATTTGGATGCAATTGACTCAGGTGATCATGAATGTCGGAGATTAATGATTTTGGCTGGCGCAACGCTCCGAAATTTGGCGGCGGTAAAAACCAACGAGTGTCGGAGAAATGACGTGCCAATGAAATGGCAGTGCGTGCATTACACATTTGGGCCAAATGTTGATAGTCCCAGTCTGAGGGCAGTAAACAAATATTCAAAAATAGTTAAATTCATTCAAAAATGTAATGAAAGAACAAAATTCGACTCCTAACACTGGGAAAGGTTTCAAAAAACAAATAAACAAACCTTTTAAGTGGTCGATTCGAGCCAATTGGCGTACAGCTTTCAAACGATCATGATAATCACCGTTTTTGGCCACTTCCAATAAACGCCATGCAATTGAATGCTTCACCGATTTCCACCAATTCCCAATCGGATGTACAATCACATTTTTCCATTTCTGAAATTCATAAAAATCATACCAAATTTGTTAATCTTTAAATCGGAATCGATTAAAAATGGGAGTTTTTTCTGTTACTTTTCCCTGGAGCTCTGCATTTTTTCTTTGTTCCATTGACTCCTTATAGATGTGATATTTAATATAAATGTAGTCGGGATGCTTGGTTTCAACGTTCAAAACATATGGACTTATTAGCATATTCAATCTCTGCTGTATCCGAGAGTATTCATAATAAATAAGTCCAGCTCTGTGAATGTGTTGTTTTTATTGAAAATCCATTAGAAAACATTCGAATTAGGATATAGGTAGATGTGTGTTCTGTTTCAAAATAACCGTGTGAATTGCATTGAAACAACAAAATCACTCAAACCGAACAACTGTACTGTTAACAAGGACGCAAACAATTCAGTTTAATTGGATTTCATTGCGAACACATTGGTGAACATGAATCAACTGGTTGCTTGGTTTGTATGCAAGCATTTATCTCTATCTCTTTCATCTCGTACGATCGAACCATATTTTTCAGTTGTTCACTACCTATAGTTTCATCAAATGCAACACTTACACGACCGTTGTTAGACCAGCTCCGAGGCCAACCGTTTTATACTTTTTTAAATCGTTTGCTACAATCATTTTTCTTTTAAATTCTTTGATATTAATTCTTGTCTTTTCTTTTCCCTTTCTATGTCGTACGATTTCGTTGTTTTGCCTTCATTTTGAACGCAATTCCTGATCGATTTATTTTAGAAACGCATCACATGCGCCTCGGCTTATAACTATATGACTATAGTAAATAGCAACAACAATCTAGTGAATTGGTTACACTTTTCATTCAAAACTGTAATCAGAAAGGAAAAAGAGATGAAAAACCACAAATTAAACGACGTAACTACAGCGATTTTCAAAACAAAATATCATCTGTCAATTGTTTTGACACTTGAAATCCAATGAAAATTTTTCTGACGAAACATCCGAAAAGGCCTTTTGAGCCTATAAATGGGCCGGGTTTGAAATATATCGCATTGGAGTGTCGATTGACAGAAAAAAAAAACTTTAATCAAAAGTAATTTGAAATCAAATCAAATTTAAACAAATTTTTTGGTTGCAACTTTTTGTTTCGAAAATACTTAAGTTTCCATTTCAGTATTGGAGCATATTCAAACCGATTATGATTTGAATCTGAGAATAAAACATTTTAATCCAAGACATTTTCATCGCACATATTTTTTGCATTCTTTCATTTAAAAGATACCAAAAACATTAGCTAATAAATGACGGTAATTATACATGGAAACAATTTTGTCCCTTTCTCCATTTCATTTTGTAGAAAGTCGCCGAGTTCATCACTGCAACATCAAGTTCAAACAAACAATCCATTAACTGTATTTTCAACAAGATCTTTCACTGCAGTTCGGGATCGTTGCCGTTAAGAATGCATATGCAATGTTGCTAATAGGAATGGCAAACATGTGTCCATAAGAAAAATATGCAATTTTCTCACGCTTTTCCCGCAAAGAGGGCCATTTTTGCATATTAAATTTTGACATGAATTCATTTAGGCAGAAAAAAAAACGCAAACACAGTGTTGCATGTTACAAAATACAGGGGCATGAACTTACTTGTTTCTGCCGAATCAACGATGTTATGGCAAAACGTTCTCCTCATCTCGTGTGTGCGTGTTTTTAGATAGAAACATTGCTATTAAAACACTTGACGCACTTCACGTGATAATGCATCATTTGTTTAACTACGATTGAGCTATATTCTCCATTTTTGAAACTGTTGATAATTATGAAGTAGTTGCGACATTTGTTTTGCTCTTGAAATTGGAAGCGAGTCATATACACTGCTCAAGGCACAACGCAAAACAAAAGACATAAAGCGCAAAGTACAACAAATAACTCTATGTTTTTCTCCGAAATCCCATCCAATTCATCACTTATGTTCTTCAATTCGAATTTTCGACGGTCGTTAATAAAACATTCATCGCATATTCGAAAAATTCACTGAATCAACGTGTCGCATGCCTCTTTCAAGAGCAAAACAAATGGCTAACTAATATCCAGAGGGCAAACATGAATTAACCATTCATAATAACGAGCATGCATCCACCATCCAAAGTATTCGATGGTTTCTGGATCAATTCATTCAATCGCCAATTTGCTTAGTATAACTTGTCTTCTATTCCTATTTCTAACCCATGGAATATGTCATTGTAATCCTGCAGTCAACTCAACTCTTTCCAATAGAATGAAAAACAAAAATCTTTCGTCGTTTAACGGCGTATAAAAAAAATAGAGGACGCTTGTGGTTCGCTTTCCAAAGCAGTGCTTCTTAATTAGATGTATGATCAATGCAAAATCCAGTGATGGATAAACCTAGACAAAATGTATTAGCTTTAATTTTCCATCCATCCAGCGGAAGTAATCACGGTTATGAATAAATTATTTGCAATGCTATTGGAAATGGAAATGGAAATGGAGAGAGGGAATGCTGTGTGGCAAACAGTATCGATTAGCAATATTCGGCACAACGAATTGAAAATGAGATCAACGCAAATGATGTCATACAATATTAATTTGAATGTTATGGCCAAAAGGGGGAGAGCCAAAAACACGTGAGAACCACCACCATCTATCTGGTGCCTCCGTCTCGCTGCCGTCACCTTTCAATATTTATTTTCAAGTTCTTTATCATTGCAAATGAGCTTGAATAAAATTGCAGGTTTCGCAGCCGGCAACATTGTATTCGGTGAATTGGTAATGCAACATCGGCGGTAATCGCGGTAAAATTCATTCAACTTTATGAACGATGGAGTAAGAGAGAGAGAGAGAGAGACACACACAGGAAGATTGTGATAGTGTGGTATACCTTGTATCGTTAACGACACATCGACTTGGAGTGCTCTATTTAAATAGTATAGTATATACCGTATAAATTTGTATATAGAATTTTTTTTAGGGCTATTAAATTCATTCAGAGGTAAACAGACTATTTAAAAAAAAAGTAGCGGTACTGTACGCAATGCGCATGCATAAATAAGAGCGCCCGTTTCCAATACATACAATCGAATAAATGTCATTTCAACTCGTCGCAATAGAACGTTTGGTGCTAGTGCGCGCCACTTCTCTCGATTGTATGCGCGCACGATGTTGTAAATGTAAGTGTCGAATTTTTTATTATTATGAAATGCGACTATTTGGTCTTCGGTCATCAAATCACCAGAGCACTACCCGTTGTGTGTGAGTGATGAATGTGTATGGGTTTCAGAATTGGTCATACTGTTGTGTATGGTATGCGTTGAGTTTGAATGTTTACAATTCAAAGTAGCTGCATGTGCACCGTACACATAGCTGCTGGGTCTCTATTTTTTTCTCTATGTAGTAACATTCTACAGTGAACACACACATGAACTAATACATGCGCAATTGTGCGCTTACATTTTAGCTATTATTTCCATTATCTCATCATCAGTCGGTTGCTTCATCTTGCTCAACACCACTAAACTGGGCGATAGCGCTATTTCGCTCGCGTCGTATGCGCGCAATTATATTTCGAATCTGTGATACTGTTCGACGGGCTGGTGAATGTTGACTGTTTGCATTTGTGTTTAGACGAAACATACAATACAAAACACACAACCATACGAATTTACAACAAAGACAACGACGACGACGACGACAACAAAAAACACATGAAATTCAGAGGCAGCAACGGCGTCAGCGGCAGCGGTATCGCGCGTTTGGTTCGCTACTGTTTTGCTTGTGCATGTCATCGCGTTTCAGTTTCGATTTACATTTACTAGCGATCACATGTTGTTTGCGTGTAGAATTTTTCGTGCTATGAAGTGAAATTTGTAGTGAAGTGTTTTCAAGCATTTTACCAAAAAAAAATTTATTTCCATTTTTATTTTCATCGTACTAAAAGCCATCATCGAACGACAATAATCCTCTCGGTGTGTATCCAATTAAAACTCATATTTGTCATTCCGTAAATGGTCGTCAATCAAACAAAAATAAACGAAGACTTTTTATGGAAAAAACGTTGAAAGAACCAAAGGAAAATAATTTTTTTTTCTGCTTTCGTTTTGGTTTCGAGCAGACGTTGTCGAAGACGGAAAGCATCAGATGCCCAGATTGTGTACGAAATTATTTTTAGTTTTGATGCTTAACCAAAACGAATGCGAGCCAATGTTGTGCTTTACTTTGTATTTTGCCTTGATTCGAAGCACGACCGAAGTGTGTATATAGTGTGTGTCTTATATTATAATCGTATAATTTAATATAATTCGGATGTTTCTATATTTGTGATCGGGTATAGATCTAGAGAAATAGCGGCAGACAGAGAGGGACAGAACAGTCTATGTGTTATCTTCAGTCAGCCCGTTATTAATCTTTTGTCGAAATTGATTTTGGCTCTCGTCTACTACTCATTCTTCTTTTATCGCAATCGTGTAAATTCCGCAACTTCGTCTTATCGCGAAACAAAAACATTCTAAACGCCATCAAAACAAACACAGCAAGTTATATGAATGTCCCGTCAATTGGACTTTACGAACAGGCAAAGTGCAAATCGACAATTTTGTTTTCTTTTTTTTTTTGTTCAAAGTGATCGAAAAAGAACGAAATTTTCGTTTTCTACTTATTAGAATTTATGCAAAGTTTGAGTGTGTGTGTTTCGGTCACAGTTTGAGATATAATCGCTGCAAATATATTCGGAAAAGAAAAATAAAAAGAAAAGAAGAACAGAGAAAAAAAGCGTCGCCGAGCTGTTGCGACGAGCGTCTATCGAATAAAAGTGTGTATGAAATCCAGTCAGACGAACGAATAAAACGAAAGCGAATTAGAAATAACGAATTCTATAAAAACTGAAATGTCCTATAAGAATTTCGTGAGTGACGAACTGTTCGCATGTGTGTCCAACAATCCGTGGTGTGTCTAATGTTATTTTGTTGGGTTTCTCTATCTACTTCTTATGGTTCTCTTCAGTTCGTTGGACACGTGTGTATTCGCTCGATTCTTTTTGGCTCTCTGTAATCACATGCTTTTTT
Source organism: Sitodiplosis mosellana (assembly GCF_009176505.1). Lineage (NCBI taxonomy): Eukaryota > Metazoa > Arthropoda > Insecta > Diptera > Cecidomyiidae > Sitodiplosis > Sitodiplosis mosellana. Next base: position 6,024,833 of record NW_022601432.1, on the reverse strand, counting down.
GGCGTCCGACTCTCAGTTTGAATTTCAGCGGAAAAACGCCACAAGTAACAATTCCCTAGATTTAACAATATGATTAGTCGCATCTTGATGGCAAGATAACAATCTTCTGATGCGACGAAGGCGGTGATACATAAAAAGAGAAAAAGAGATGCTGTTCGCTCAACGGTTGAGCCGCATTTTGAACGTGACATTTATTAAGCGCGGTTGAAAGAGCATTACAATCGTGTCCAGGAAACGAATAATCTGCCAACCATATGTATGCAACTGTGCGCTCTTACATAAATTACACTCTTCAGCACCACAAAAGCATGAACACATTAATTGTTTCCCAATTCGAAACAGATTTCCCTTTTTTTTCCTTTTTTTTCTTATTTTATTTTAAGAATTCTTTTGAATACTATTCTTGACAAACAATATGTGTGTGTGTGTGTGTGTGTATAGTGCGATTTTGTCGGCTTTAAATTAAGGCACTAAACTACGATGCGTAAACACACCATCGAAATGCTTTCACAATTGGCCCTCCGTCTTTCTTTCAGCCGCTCTCTCTCTCTCTCACTCGCTTCATCATTCGTGCCATCAATTTTAAGCAGTATGAACAAACAAACAGCAACAATAACAACAAAATGGAATCTATATGTGCAGCGATGATGATTTAAAATCCGAAACGAGCGAACGCTGAATGAAAACAAAGCAGAGCAATGCGCGAGAGGGAATCCAAGGGAAAAATAGAGAAAAAGAAGAAGACCGAATGAAATGAAATGAAAAAAGAAAGAGAAACGAGGCATACACTGTGCCTATCACACAATGTATGTTTTTTTTACATTGTATGCTATATCACTGATTTAATGCCATTTTAATAAATGCAGCCGTACGAATTGTGAACAATTTTTGTTTTTCCTTTCGTTCTTCGGTGAGTGAATGATACCTGTGAAGATAGCGTGGTATGTATAATGAATACCTCTTCGGTCTGTATTCGCCGCGTAATTATGTGAAAACATTTTCGAATTGCAAACAACACCAAGTACTCTAACTTCTATGTGTCTGAATTTGTTTCTATCTTTGTCTCGCCGTTTCTCCTTCTTTTGCATTCGCATTTAGAAGAAAAACAACCTCTCATCAACTTATCTGTGTGAAAAATGCATATATTGAGATATGAATATTCCGATAAGTTTTTACGCGCGCTGTTGTTACCTTGTATGTGTTGTTATTTTTGTTTGTTTCGTTTGCTCTCTGTGCATATGAAAAAAAATCCTCCGACGCACGGTGCAAACATGCATTTTCAAATGAGAACCGTCATGGGTCGTCATTTCGGTGAAGCATAGTCAAATCATCATTGGCATGGCGAATGAAGGAAAAAAAGTGAGAAAAAATGAAAGAATGAAAAAAATAAGTGTATAGGGCAAGAAAGGAATACATAAAACATTGCTCAAATATTGATTAAATGCGCACACATGCTCTTTCTCGCTACATTTTTTCTCTGTCGGCATGGTATCCCCTCGAATTGTTGTTGTTGTTGTTGTTGACTTCTTCTTTGCTTCATACATGCATGCATGTATTGATTCTATTACTAAATTCAACCATCGTCCGTATGCGTACGTCTACAAATTTCTGCGTGTGACTTTAGCTGTGTACAAACACAAGCCGGAGCGAGTGAGAGACAGAGTTGGTTGGTGTGCGTGCACCAAGATAGAAAATCGATGTTTACACATGTTGCCGTATTCAGCACACCGCTTATGCTCGACTATCATCCACTTTGTTTGCTAGCACCACCACCAATTTTCTTCTATCACCATCAACAGATATTCATCGTCTGCTTTGTTCGTTTTTGCACTTTGTAATGTCACTTGCACTCTTCGTTTTTATATTCGCTCTCTCTCTCTCTCACTCGGTTCTACTTTGAGTCGCCTACCGCATAGATGCTCCAATTGGCCAATGGAAATATGGAATGCACTTATAAATTTGCCGTGTTCGAAATGATTCCAGTGAAAATAAAAGCAATGCAACTACTTCGAATACAAAAGTACTTCGGAATGCAAGACTGATCTGATTTTCTACAGAAATTTTAAATTTAAAACTTGTAATTAATTTTAAACTACGAATGATTTCATTCGAAGCCGACCCAACCAGTGTATGGCGAACGATTGTATCCTGACTTCATAACAAATGAATGTTTATCACCACCGAACATTTTGTTTTTTCGGTGAAATTTCGGTGATATTACGTCAGTGGGAAAAATTTTTAATAAAAAATCATATTTACAATTTCATATTTGAACAAAAAAAAATCCTATCAAAATCGTCGCCCAACGTTTTATTTCAAGTTCAAGTGCAATTTTTCAAAGAGAAAGAAAACGAAAACATAACAAAGATTATGTGTGTATGTTTTTTTTTTGTTTCCTTCACCGCAATTTTGATGAGTGAAAAAAGCTCTAAACTAGACATGTTTTGCTCTGTTCAAGGCTATCAACAGCCATTCATTTTCATAGATGAGAATTCGAGTGTATTTCAAATGGTTGCAAGCATTCGAATGAAAAATAAAAACAAAACAAACCCATTTTAAATAAGATAGCTGCTCTGAGCCCATCAAGAAGAGGTCGGTAATTCAAATCCTCAATATATGCGCACGATTCTTTTTCTCTCTCACTACACATGGGTAGCATCTATCTCTCGCTCAGTGAAATGTGAGCATTCGATTGTTCAAATTAAATAAATGGAAAATGAAAACAATCGTCAAACGCTTTTGTTCTTAATCATTTTCAAAGTATCTCTTACCACAGGCCATAAAATAAATAAAAATTTATGGAAGAGACGAAGAGAGAAAGAGTGATAGGAATGAAAACAAAAACAAAAACAAAAACAAAAAGCAGACGAGAATTATAACAAAAACTTCTCCAATTGTCGGAAACATTTACACATGAGCTGCTGCTGCTGTTTTGTGTGTGTGTGTGGCAAAAGTAACACTTTGCTTAATAATTGACTACTAAATAAGAAAGACTCGGAAACCATTGGCACAGAGTCTTGGCTGGTTTTATTGTGCCGTAATCGAAAAGAGTCAAACTGTTGTTCGGTTGCACATCGAAAACTCCGGCCGATATTAAAACTCATTTTAAGTGTTTACTAAACACTTCAGTAAACAGTTTGGCATAAAAAGGAAATGTGAGCTGGTGCGTGTGTAGATCATTGAAATAAATCGGCATGAAAAATGTTTGTGTGTCGAAAATAGAGATAGAGCATCAAATACACAAGCACCGCAGTAAATGAGTGCGATTTTCTTCGAAAACTCAATTTAAGTAAGATAATAAAAATTAAACTGAAAATAACGGGAGTCGAATCGAGTTGTAGCACCAAACCAATTCAAATAGAAATCCGAATCGATTTCTAATTGTGTTGCGTTGCGTGCATACGTGTATTTGATTGAGTTGTTTTTGTCGGTGGCATTAGGTACAATGAGCGAGCCAACACATGAATTTGGTTATTGTTGTTATTGTATTGCACGTCTGCAGATAGGCGGTTCAAAATGGTATAAAATTACCACACATTTTAACACCTGTTAGCCAGTGACTGAACATATGTTGGTTAAATATCAATGTGGAAAAAGTACGTAAACTCATATTGAATTAAAATCGAGCAAAAAGACTACTCAAATCTTCTAATAGGCAACCAGCATGAATTCCGGATAGTTTTGCTGGCTCACACGGTATTTCCCAAATTTATCTGATGAGTTAGATCATTTTTTTCTATACAGATATTGCGTGATAAGGTCAGATAGAACAAAAAAGAAATCAAAAGCACTACCAAATGCGTCCACCATTTAATTACTTTGAGTGGTGAACCATTTTCTAAGGTGTTACGAGTGAGTTCTCTTTATTATGACGCCTTTTCGCTTCAGCGATGCTTTTGCCGTGTAATCCACCATGAACAACCTCTTTGAAGCAGCAGCACCACCACCACCACCAGCAGCAGCAACAACAACACAATATAGACCTAAATTAAATAAAATCAACGGCGACAACATCACAGCGTTGCTAAGCTGTCTAAGCGAAGCCGTGATTCAACCTTTATACATCTCATTTCTTTATGACCTTTTCATTCGTTTAGTTTGCGTTTTTTTTGAATGTAAATTTATTTATTGTTGTTTTTCCCTTATTATTCTGCGATGACAAAATGATAATGTACAATTTACTTGAAAATGTGATTTGTTAGCATTCAAAATACCTCATTCTATAAAGAGAAGATGTTATTGTCCGCGCGCTGTAAACAATTTCAAGTAATCGTTGGAATCCTTTGCGCGATCTTTCTCTCTCTCTCTCTCGTCGAAAATTTGTACCCACACAAAAGTGTCAGTGTGCGGCGCGTGCACACAAAGATATTTGAGCATCTCAAAAGCCGGTTGAATCAAACAAATCCGAATGTTGAACACGGAGAAACCACCAAAAAAAACTCATTCGCATATATGATAAATGATATTTCGTGCAAATGTGTTTATGTTGTGGCGTTTTTTTCCCTCTCCTCTCTTCGTTCATTTGCCATTTCGTTTTGGATATAGGCAAAGAAGCAAGAAAAAAAAACGTGAAACGAAAGAGAAAAGAAACAACGAAAAATGTGAAAAACGGAAAATAGAAACGCTATTTCTTTTAATATAATGATGACCTAATTCTATGGTGTCGTTCGGTAAAATTTTTGTTTGTGCAGCAGCAGCGGCGATTGCCAATGTGTTCATATGCTTGCGTTTGGTGTGTAAAATATCATTTTTATGCCCCTGTGATTCTTAACTACCTTCTTTCCTTTTTATTGACTGCGTGTGTGTGTGTGTGTGTGTACGTGAGCGCTGTGTGCGATCAATGCGATAACACATCTACATATATTAAAATGAATGGCGAGAATGAGAAAGAGAGTGAAAGAGAGTGAGAGAAATAGGTAGATTTTCAAACGAAATTCTAAGAAAACGAGTAATTTGAAGAGAGAAAAAACCGACTCGCAGTAATTACATGCCACTGTTGCAAATTAGTTTGAGAATCTCACAATATTGAATAAAAAAAAATTGATCGGGACCATGTAATTTGTGGTCTTTGATTGTGCATTATAATCGTATTGATAATGAATGGGGAAAGGCGAACGCAATTCACAATGAGCTCAATCAACAACTTCTTTCACCATTTCATTTCTATGAAAATCCTTGATTTATTTCACTCAAGTCACACAATTCATTTGATTTAATGATAATATGAGAGAAATAAAACGAAGAAATATATATCGCATTATGAGATGCGCGAGGATGCGCGTGCGTTATTTATTTGCATACATGCATTCAAGTTTCGTTTCGACAAATTAACACACAAACACTTTTCTTCATCCTCATCTTCAAATGTGTGTTTTTTGCTGTTTCTGATGATCGCTCAGCTTATTTTCTCTTCTTCTTCTTCTTCAGTTCACGTTTGTTTTTATCGGAATGAAATAAAAAAGTTAAGAATACACGGGAGCTGAGCAGAGAGAGAGAGAAAGAGCGCGCGCCCATGATTGAATAAAATTGAAAATGTGCATTTATTTTTAGCAGAGATCTCGGTTGGCTCTTCTGCGCTCCCTCTCTCTCTTTATCTCTCTCTCTCTCTCTCTCTCTCTCCCTCTATCTCGCATCGCAATAAGTTTATGTATATAGACGATAGTCCATGTTGTTGTCGCGCGCTCATAACACGACTAGACAAGGCTGAATGCGGTGAATTTTTTTTTCTTCGTTCACTTTTGACCAACGCTACATGAAAATTTTCGTTTGCGTCCGAATTTCGATATGGTCGCATGAAAAATTGCCAGTTTGAAGTAAGTAACTTATTTCACATCAAGAAAGACGAAGAATGGAAATGTTTGCAAACGAATTTTCAATGGCACTGTGGTTGTGGAGGCAGTGAACATTTTCACATTTTTATTCCATGAAAATAATGATTTAGTTGTATGGTTGCGATGGCATTCAAAACAACTGGCCAAACACACGTTCAATCGGCTTTATAGATCTGGTCACTTTACCTTCGCTTTGGGTATATCATTTTGATTGTATGAGGTCATACATTCACTTTGCTAATAAAACAAAGAGCACACACACATACACATATAATACAGATTTAGTAAAATTTTACGAATTTATATTCGAAGAGAAATACGAAGAAAAAAAAGAGCAATGGAAAGAACACTGACGAACAATGACAAACTTATACGATTTCCTCACTCAATGTTCACTCTTTTTTCCTATCTTTGCCATGACGTGTTACAAAATTTCGACAAAGAAGAAGAAGAAGAAGAAAAAACAAGCCGCGACTCTCATTGTTGTAACCATTTGAGCATTTAAATCATAAAAAAGAACAACCAGCAAAACGACAATAATGTCTATATGCAGATAAAGAACAAACCATGAGATAAATTACTAGTTTATGGTTTGTATATTTTATACGTTCCACTGTTTTACCGCGCTTCATTTATTAGGTCTCTTTCTCCCTCTCTCTCGCTCAGAACTTACTCGGTTCGTGGTGTAGTTGTGCGATTGTTTTATGGGTCTTGACATTCAACATGATTTCATGATGTCTTGTTCGTTATGTTAGTTTTTTTTTTAATGGTCGATATTGAAAAGAAAGTTGAGAGAGCGATATTACGGCCAATTTACCATGAATACAAGACTAATTTGTAAAGCGGTCTTAAGACTTAATGATTGTTACAATTTCTTGCCGTTTTATTCTTTATTTCAAGAAAAAACGAAAGCCTACTTCCCGTTATATTCTGGTAGCATTTCATAAAATGATTAACTAATTAGTTCGGATTGTATTCCATCTTAAATATCTATCTGCGAAAAAAAAACCAACATGAACGACAAACTTCGTGCATCTTTATGGAGCGATTTGCATCACGAACAACACAAGTGGTGCATTCATTTTTCCGAGCAAAAAAAAACACTTACGAATACTGCAACAGCGATTACACTCATTTAGTCATAGAGCAACACGTTTAGTAACGTTTTAAATTCCCATGAACACTGTATTTTCCTGCCCAAAAAAAAAGAGTGTTCCTCACTCGCACAGCGTGAATGAATGAAAACGGGTGCTGCAAGCACCTCTGGAATTTTTAATAGATATAATGATCGATTTTTATCGGTGCAATATTTTTATGTTTACCTCATTGTGTTTGGTGCGTAATAAAAGTTTCACAGGAAAAGAAAAACAGTTACAAAGTCTTAAAGCCATTTAACTCGTCTTTTATGTGTATTTGTTCAATTCAATCGCATTGATTCTATTGTAAGTGGATATCATGATATTCGCTAAACCGGTAAAAAGATTCCAAATATCGCCAGTCCAATGCATAAAATATAAATGAGAGCGCACAACTTGGCTAAATTGTTTTGTGCTTGTGATTGCCATTTAATACAATGATTTCACAAGTTTTGCGTTGCTCAAAGCGATGCGTCACGCCAGCTAAGCATACACTAACACACACACACACACACGCGCGCGCGAATACCTATTATTTGCAGAACGTTTCCACATAGTTCACATGAATTATCATTAGAATGAACGAAACAATCGAGTAACAAAGCACCGAACAACAATAACAAACAGTAAACCAACCAAAGACGGTTACGCTTGTTTTCACTTCGTCTGACGTGGCTAAGTGATGCACTTTGCTATGCATAATCAGCAATTATATCACTTAATTAGATGAGGCGCACATCAATTATTTGATACAATCTCTCCTGTTGATTGGTTTTCTTAAGGGCCAACTAAACATATCAAGAGAGAAATGCAGATTTTCAACTGAATTTACACTTGATTTTACTCACATAGCAGGGGTCGTATGCTGCTGTGCATTTGAAAAAGAAAAAAAAACGAAAATCGGAACGTGATCACATAAAAACTTTGCGGTTAAGTAAGTAGCTGCTGTTGTTATCCAAGAAAAAAAATGTGGCCTTCTTTCAATGTGACGCTTATTTTTTGGGTGGTATGGATTATAAGTATGGCAAATTGCAGCGTTTTTGTTGTTTTTGTTGCCAAAAACATATCTTCGATTCACATCTATATTGTGCCAAGTATTGAAAGTGGTGTGCTTCAACCACCATTCCGATGTGAAAGTGAGATTCAACTTCTTGGAATTTAAGTTTCATCGCAAACTAGATTCAATATCTCCTGCGTCTTCTTTCCATTGAATGAGATAATCAAGTCGAGAGGGAAAAGAAAAATCATGTCATAAATTTTATCGTTGCATTGATTCACTCAATCTGCCATTTTATGTTATAACACCGCACAGATATTGTGTTGCGCAAAAGTGTTTTCTCGACAATTTGAAGAGGAAAACGTTTGAGTAAATTGATACTCGAGCCAAAATTTGATGCCGATAAATTGTGTGGAATAAAATCACTTGAGAATGATGTCCCAATTTAAATCGACAATGGAGAAAGAGAGAGAGAGAGATATAGAAGGAGAGTAGCTATATACGTTGCGTGTAATCGATAACAGGAATATGTTTGGCATTCCAGCAAAAATGTGAGAGATCCGTTCCCAATATTGAGACATTTCGGCTCGGGCACATCGAAACATACAAAAGTGTTGTCACAATACAAACCGTGCTCTGAACGCAGATAAAAACCATTTTGACAATGTACCACTGATAATGCTCTCTAAATATGTGATTATCACACACGATTTGATCATTTCTCATAGCCAAAAAAAATCTTTACTTTGTTTGTCGCTTCAATGTCTAGTGTAATGTTCCATTACGCCGATAACAATCGTTAATTCATTAATTTGCGCTTAAAAGTAATATGCCCACTCTTTTATGGTTGGTTAAAATATTAATTCATTTTCTTTAATTAATCGGCCATGAAGATTTCGCCGACTTTTTTCTACGAATTCACCCTGCGCAGTGTTTGGCGGCGCATTCATTGACACTCGTTGATTCCATTATTGATTGTGAAATTGTTCGAGTGCTCGTTTTTATTTCCCAACCGCAATCGGAATTCGGAATTTATGCGTAAGCTACGGTATTTGTGTTATTTTTACTACGGCTTTGTAAATGTACTTTAATCTCGGAAAGTAAGAAGGAAGAAAAAAAACACAGACATGCACCGAGTGAGAATATCTTATCTTAGCTTGCTCAAGCCGAAATAGTAATAAGCCGTTTAAGCCATCTTCAGAATAAAAATGAATAAAATCTTATCGAGACAGGCGTATATAAACGCATACACACGAATAATTGGGCTAGAGCATGTTGAGTGCGAGACGCAAGTGGATCGCACTCATTCAATCGGCATTTAATGAATTATTTACTCGTTTTGCTGATTAAATTCGATTAGATATCCATATGAAGTGTTCGTGTGAACATCTGTTTTTTTTTCTATTACGACAGTGTCAATCAAAATAGAATTTGATTCAGCGAAGCATAAGAGTAAATAAATCGGATTTATATTCTTTCATTCTATTTCTATTCGGTGCTTCAAATGCGGTTGCCATTCGATATATTGTATAGTGGTTGAATTTTGGTTATTGATCGTGTACTTTCACACATTATTCAAAATGAATTATTCGCATCCTTTCAATGAGATAAATTATTTCATTATTGGACAAGTACTTTGTAAATGCTAATCATCATTGTTTTCCTTTTCTCCGAATTTTGTTACAGAGTTCAAACATAGAGAGAATAATCACCGTTCAGCCAATGTGTTCGCAATGAATCGGAAAATGAAACCGTAGAAGGAACAAACATACAATAAAAACGACTACGACGACGACGACACAACAAAAGACGACCCACGATCAACGACACATACACACACAAAAAAAAAACGACAAGCGATAAATCATCGATTGATTTTCAGCTGAGTCAGTGAACATTGTTACTTTATCATAAGCAACAGTACCCAGCGACTTGTGAGAATATATTCCGAATCACACCGATCGATCGTTCAAGTGAATACAACTAGTGAGCTAGTAGAACATTTATGAGCAATTGATCGAACGGGTAGAAAACAAATAGCAGAAGCTCCGAGCCAAAAACGAAAAAATAAAAATAAAACGGATAACAAAATAGAAGTAAAAGTGAATTAAGCAATGTTGAAGAGAATCAATCGATAAGGAGAATGTATAATACAAATTTCACAATCGGTGGTGAATAATGAGCGATCTTGCCGATCAAATCGACGATTACATATGCACATTTGATGCTGTTGGTGATTTAACAATGGACACATTAGCAATGTTTATATTTGGATGGGCCCTATTGGCTCTATTCTTATTGTGGCTGTGCAAATTTTTATACAATAAATATGTGAAAAAGGATGGTGGCGCAGGCGGTGCGGGTGTCGATTCAACTAAATACGGTATTAGCCCAAGCGAAAAGAATCGCCGTTCGGAATCGAAGGAATTATCGACCAGCAAAGATATTAAGGTAGGCAAAGTGTTTTCAATGTGGTTTTTTTGTTTGAAGCAACAAGTGTTGATGGTAAACATTGTTCTTGTGTGTAGGGTTTGGACTTGGCAGCAAAACCATTGGGTAAAATTGGTGTTGCCTCTCAAGCGCGTAAGCGTTTATCACGCAAAAGCCCTGGACCCGAACTTCGGAAAACATTACGCTCAATCCCACCGCCAACCAATGTCACCGGGCCTGAAACGGTTAGTTTGTGTTTGATTCTCGTTTTGCATAGACGGATATTTTGTTTTGTACATTTTGCTTCTCGAGCAAACTTGGCTTTGAGCTATAACGGTAGTCAGCATCAATCACACCAATCAATTTGTATTTAATTGCAGTCTTCAGTAGCATGGACGAGTCAGATATTCAGATGGCTGTACAGTGACTTGGTGATCGTCAATGATTTGTTGCAAACATGGGTTCAAGCACTCAACGATCACATGAAGAAAAATGCCGAAGAGGTAAGTGCCACAACATACTCATTGCACCGTCCGATACGATTCAATTTAAATCCATTTTGCATAATATGAATGAACGAAGTGTGAGCATTGGACATTCATGATGAAATCAGTGTTGTTGATTTGTAAAGAAATCGCGATGCAAAAAACAAATTATTTGATTTACCGCTGTTACCGGTGGTGTTTACCATCATACCGCCGCATACACACACACACAAATTACATTCGGAATGCGGTTGAGCAAATATGAATTAAATATTGTGTGTGTGTGTGTGTGTGCTATGCTCATGCACTTTGGATAAAACAAATATGGGCACAGCACATGTCTAGGCTTACATTTTTTTTTTCAAATCAGGTGTTTACTCTAGCAAAATATGACAGTGTTTCTCTTTTAAAAGGCCATTTGTTTACCTATCTCAACTTCTAAGAGGTGGCTGGATTTAGTCTGTTTATTTTTTTTACTTCTTTTCTATTTGATTTTTAATTCGAATCTTTTTGGTGTCATTCAACTCGAAATACGAACGACGAAAAGAAGAAAAGTACTAAGCCCCATAGATACACATATAATTATTGTTTGGAAAAGTGGCCGTTCAGCGAACAAACGCAACACGTCGCGTTCGTTATTTATAGCCGTAGTCGGTCCGAACCGTAATTTATTTGCATTTCCTCTATTTAGCTTCCAATTTAAATGGTCTTGTGTAATAGCGTGCAATCGACATAATTTTTTTACGCACTTTGGATCTCTTTTTTTTCTCTTTAAAGAAAACGCCTTTTAACTGCAATTCGGTGAAATCGGCAGCAAAATTCAGTGGAGCATTAGTCGTTTTTTTTTATATTGTTTTCTTCTTTAAATTTCGTGCGGTATGACGCTAAAGTGTTCGCCTTTTGAAATAGACAGAATGAAAATGGTTGTGTGGAGTTGAATATTGGAAAAAATAACGTGTGCGAAGACTGGTGATTTGTTGAAAAGACGTAGAAAAAATGTTCAGCGATTGTATGTGGTGCCGTGAGCCACGTCATTTTTATACTCATTCGCGGAATTGAATAGATTGATTTGGGCTTTGTGTGTCATTAGTTGACGACAATATTCAAAAATAGAAAATAAAGAAAACTTAATGACCGGCAATGTCATGGAATTTTGTAATAATGTCAAGCCATTCAATTCAATTGCGCGATGTGTCGTCGTTGTTGTTGTTGTTGTTGTTGTTGTAAGAAAATCATATTCATTCGAAAATCATTAAATTGTTATTATTCAGATATCAGCACCACCAAAACCACTAACACTACCACAACCAGCACATGTGATCACAACAAAAACTCTTCACAAAATTTGTATTATGCTAAACGTACATGATTAACTCATTGACAAACGAACAACTAATGAGCAACTATCAACTGTCGCATAGAAAATAGATTTTCAAGTACTCTCTCGCTCTCTCTCTCTCTCTCTCTCTCTCTCTCTCTCTCTGGAAGAGATTTAGCATTATCGAATTGAAAACAACAACAACAACAAAACTCAATAAAATGATTGATTCACATGTGATGAAATGATTTGAGAAAAAAACAATCAAAAGTCCATTTTGGATATTTTTCTGCTTTTTTCTTCAAAGCGAACAAACATTGTATGGCGAAAAAGATTTTTTGAATAATTTTCGGGGAAGTCAATCTAATACGTAACTATTTATGCATACCGAGTCGGTATTACCGACAAACTTTATCAACAAACGGAAATACGTTTGCGATGACTCAAGTAGAATATTGAATCATTTGTAGCATTTGTATGGATAAATACACACATTTAATTTTCTCAATGTGGTTGACACAGCAAATATTTTCCGTTATCGATGCAGAAATTTGAATTCAATTGATTTTATCCGCAATTCTTGTTTATTCATTTGATGACTGAACAGTAATATTTTCAAATTCAAACGACAACCAGCACATACGATCTGAATTCCGAAGCGATTCAGTTCAAAGTCTCAGTCTAAAAAAAAGGCAATTTAATAAGAAGCGGCGAATTATTCATACAGCCATTAACCCTATTGACCGCACAAACAATAGCAACTAAACGCCAAATCGACCATGTCGAGCGCTCTCTCTCTCTCTCTCTCTGTGTGTGTGTGTGTGTGCGTGTGTGTCTGTCTTCGCCACTATGACCGAATACTATTTTTAATTTTCATGCAAAAATATTTAAAATTATCTGCATTGACTAAATACACAATGAGCCAAAAGGCAGACGCAACGAGCAACAGCAGAAAAACGGTAGAAACATATAGTGTGCAATCCGCATGCGGTATATAATGTTTATGTGTCTATCGGTTTAGAGGCAATGAGAAAACAAAACACGACTTTTCACTTTCTCGCTCGATTCGACACTCCATCTGTGTTCCGAAATGTTTATCCGATTTGTTTTTCTCTCACTCTCGATATACCAACGCTGTTGGTATTTGTGAAACACGCGCGCGATGCAGTGTCCGAATGTATTTGTGCCATTTTTATTCTAAATTCTATCAAATTCGTACACGAAAAATTATCGATTTTTTTTTCATGATTTTTTTTTGTGTATATTTATGGAATTCTGAGGTCTAGTTGTTCAGAATCATTAGGTCTTAATCGACGTGCTAATCGTGCGACTTCGGCCAGCTTTAGCGGCATATGTGTGACAAAAAAACAATTCCTTTATCTCTGCCGTTTTTTTTCTTCGCACGAAAATAATCATGCCAGACTTAATCAATGATTGTTTACGTTCTATTTTAAACCCCGAAAAAAAATTACGATCATTCGATTCGTATAAAAATTGCGAGTGAAACGAAACGAGCAAGAAAAAAAAACACACACACATACACACCGAAACGAAGAGGCCGAGCCATAACATTTCAAATTCCATGAGGTTAACGATAATCAAAGTTTGTCAAAACAAAATAAGTAAACAGACGTCTGTATTTTTCGAATGCAATTATGTCAACTGCGAGCGCGACAGAGAGAAGAAAAAGATGTGTAAATTGCATGAATCAATTCGGTCTCGATTTTATGGAATATAAATCAAAGCAAACGAGGAATGTGATTGACAAGCGCTCGTCGTCGTCGTCATCGTCGTCGGCGGCGCATTGATAGCGCATAATTTGTGCTCTAAATATGATGTCATCACTGAGCTTTAATTAAATTAAATGGAAAAAAAATGTCAGGACAATCCTCAATATGCGACAACGAATCGTCTCTCTCTCGTTCTTTTTTCTACAGTTGGATTTTTACTGTCGGCCAAATATCAAGCGCCAATGTTGAAAGAAAAATACAATGACTCTTTTTTTTTTAAAAGCATGATCATCATTTTATATTCGAGCACTCGAATGACAAATGAAATTGGCTTTATTTGTCAACACACCGATAATTGGCAACGTTTTTCTTTATACGGATTCAGCGTTTAATGTCGACGAATCGATTTTAAAGTTATTTTTTCCCCTCCAATAAATCATCACAATGTTGTTGAGCGTAACCTCGACAGGAAAGAAAAATTATATTTCGATGGTTATTTTTCGCTTTTTCCAAATCAATGGCCCATCAAATCAATGAGACACCCCCACCTATTTGCGTTTGCTTCGACAAACGGTTCCTTTACGACAGTTTTGTCAGTGATATTGGCATCGATTGTACAGCTGAAGCGTTACCGTGTGTAGTGCGGCTCAACCTTGAATGAAAATTAATGATACATTACCGATACACCTTTCCTAAATATAGAAGTTTTCTGTTTCGAAAAAAACATGATAATAATCTTGACATTCGATTTGTTTCCGATTCGTGTGTTTCATATTTTTTAGAATGGAGTCGATATAGAAATTGTGCGTGTTTTACCAGAAAGCCCATCACCAAATTTGGCTAACATCTTCTGCAACAGCACCGAAACGGATCCCAGCGACATGGTAAGTTAGCACAATAATTGTCTGAATATCATTCACATTTTATTTACATTTTTTTTCTTTGAATTGCGATAAACAAAACGGGAAACAATTTGATGTTGTTGTGTTTTTGCAGACAATCACGTTGGACAGCGATGCGACGCCGGTGTTCCAAATCAAAGTTCATCGTCTCCGAGCTGGTAAAATGGAAACTTCTCACTATAAGGTCACTGTGTCACGATTGCGAGCACGTTTATCCATCAAGATCAGTTACACAACGCTGAAAGGAGAAATGATGGTTGAAGGCTATCCCGATGTAAGATATTTGAATCAAATTTTGGCTTTACTTTTGCCCGAATTTTTTTTGAGACCTAATTATCGAATTTGTTGACAGATCCGCATTGCCTTGAACAGCATTGGCGCCATCAAAACTGTGGACTTAGACGAAAAACAGTTACAAGAATCCGTTAGGTAAACACATTTCAGCACATGAATTCAATTTCAATTGAAATGAAGTGAAAGAAAGTTTTCCGTAGAAATTGAGAAAATTTAAATTTCTTTCTGATTTCTTCAACTCTTTGGAAAATTGAACAAATTATCTGAAATTGTCTGCTTATTCAATTATTTAGTAATATTTTGGCATCTGCGATCCGTCTTTGTGTATACCCAATTGACTTCTCCATCTACGCGGCCTGCCCACGAGCACATGAAGATAGTCGAGAATTGAGTGTAAGTTCCATATGATTGATTGATTAAGACTGTCGAACACAAATATTGATATCAATTCTATTTCATTTTGGCAAACAGTACGACTTGGATCGATTGAACAATAGTTCATCGTCGTCATTGCAAGGGGTATCGTCTGGTCGTCGTTTATTGGTGAAAGTGGTGAAAGGTGAAGGGCTTGTGCATGCCACCGATCCATTCTGTATCATTGAAATGGATGAACCGCAGCAGAAGAATCAAACTGGAGCCCGTCAAGGCACAAACCCATATTGGGATGAGCACTTCCTATTCGAATTGTCACCGTCATCAGCTGAAATTCTATTTGAAGTATACGATCGGAATCCAACCGGTATTGATGAGCCACCGAAATTCCTTGGCCTTGGTTTGGTCGGTGTTGATGAGTTGGCCGTTGGTCCGGCATCATCGCAAATTTTAGCACTGCAACCAAGACCATACGAAAGTGATGATGTTTCAGGAGCGATCACCGTCGAATTCGTATTCATCGAAGGTGCTGAGGTGCCATGTGGTCGACGTCCATATAAAATGAAAGAAGCTCTAAAGATCAGCAATACACAACCAAATGGTAATTACCGAATAGAAACTCATTATGCGTGCGCACAATTCGATTGAGCTTTGCAAATTAATTTCAATTTTAGGTGTTCAAAATGGAGGCGATTTGGCTGATACTGCAATTCGGGCACTGGAAGGCGGTGCTTTGTCCTACAATGGCAATCCAAGCAAGAGCACACTCATAATCCACAGTGTTCAACGGGTAAGAATATGATGAAACATTTCACACGTGTCTCTTTCGATAAGATCTGGTAGTCAGACTTTGATAAGGATTAAAGACGAAATTTCCAATGAGAAAAATGTCCCACTTGTGCCTCAGTTGTATCGATGTCTCCCATTTATCCATCTTTTCTACAAACTGTCGTAGAATTTAAGCGTAGAAAATTCCATTCAGTTGCCTAAATGCGTTTCCATCCTTCATTTAGATATTTAGTTTAATAGAATATCTTGTAAAAAACGCCAACTCTTCACAATGCAGAACAAAGTGTAATTGATTTTGTTTTTTGGCCTTTTCTATCTCTTCTGTGTCATGTTGTCTTTTTTTTGTTGTTACCATTTAATAAAATCCAACTGACTGACTACACAAACTCACAATCGGCAAAACAATTCCATTCATTCCATTGGCGATCAAAATTAAATCATTTATAAATCATTCAGAAGCGACCACCGAGAAAGCGTAAACCTAAGCTTGCTAAAGTTGCACCGCCGGACCCAAAAAAATTGTTTAGTCTAGAAATTTTTTAGGAAATTTTGTTTTTCTGATAAAATGCAGCAAAAATCTATTTTCCATGCTAAAACAAAACAGTCAAGACCTTCACGGTCACGAAGTATTGACATTATTCAATGAAATAAAATATATCTCAATTAAACCCGACCAACAATAGTGAAATCAATCATTTCATGCGCGGTGGCTGACTTTTATCACGTCTAACTGTCTACCCGTATCTGTTCAATCCGAAATCCGGCTGCATGGTTAGAAAAATTCTTCGTACATTTTCAAAAAAACAAAATGAAAAACCTAATTTTTTTAATTGGCTGATAAAAATAGTAATTTTTGCATTTTTGTTCCCGATAACACACATCCGTTCCTTTACCATATGTATATCAATTATTGTCATTGGTGCGTACGTGTTGTATGCATGTATTAAGCAGGACAAAGAACAGCCCCACTTTTACCGGGTAATTACAATCGATTAACGTAGTCGTTGTTCTATGACTCAATTAAGAATGAATCATTTTTTATTTCGTTGTCGCTATTTTGCGTGAGAGTTTAACTCAAAAGTAAACAAAAATGATAATAACATAACATGCATTTAGATCATTTGTTTTGCTCTAAAAAACCCATTAGTAGATCAATTCATGCCACTCACCATGCGTTTTCTCGTCTTCTTTTTTTTTATATAACTGCTTGAATGCTAACCAAAAATCGGAACCATCAACCTTGCACACGAATTATGTTAATTCAAAAATAAAAATGATAAACTAACAAACTGAAATCGAAACCAAAAACCCAACATTTCGGCGCTCAGGTGGAATTGAACAGCGATGGAAAGATTCAACTAGAGGAAACGATTAACGAGTCGATCATCAATGGTAATGCAAATACAACGGCAAATGTTAGTGACAGCACATTCGATGACAGCAAGAATGTGACACAAGCATCGGATAAAACGGATGCATCCGATAAGGAAGGCGAACCAACGGCAGCCGTTCTATCGATTGATGACCCGGAAAGTGGCGAAATTTATAAAAATCACCTAATTAGTAATAATATTAACAATAACCACATCCCAAGCAAGACCGATAACCAATCGGCTGATGCCAAAATTGATGCACCAAACATCACTGCCGATGCCAACGGCAACAGCACCAACAACAAAACCAACGATGCAAATGGTGATGTGGTTAACAATGATAGTGATAATAAGCGCCTTTTTAACAATTCAAACACTGATGCTGCTAATGCGGTAGGTTAACAACTCAACAATCCATTTTTTTTTTCTTTTACTTTCGTTGTGCCCATTCTTGTAATTCACCTCCCATACGAAACACATACATGAACAAAATTGATGGCTTAGAAAAAACGTATTTTATTTTTGCATTCGCTGGGCCTAAATATTTGTGATTTTGTTCGTTTCCAATCGAAAATACAAAATAGGATAAACATTATTCACAAACTATCCAGCGATTCATTAGCTTTCAACTCAATCAATTCGTTAAATGGAAGAGAAAAAAAAAATCGGTTTTGATTGTTACTATTTTTTTTCTCTCAATTTGGTATCATTACAAAGCCGAGTGAACCGCTTGCACAGTCATCGCCGATCACTAATTACACTGGCTATCAAAATGGCAATGGTAATTATGCAACGACAAATGATGCCAACCAGTCGACAGATCCAGAGGCGGATGGGCTCGAACGTGGACGCTCACGCAAAAAGCGTGACTTCTTCGGCACACTGAAGCGGCGGTTGGGCCGCTCGAAGAGCCGCGCCAAATCGCTTGAACGCCAAGGTGCCGTTCCAATTGATGCAAACAATCCAAATGGTAAGACACACACTTTTTGTTGTTGTTTAAAAATGTGAAACCCATTTAGAAACTCGGCACATTTGGATCCTTAAAATGCACATGAAACAAATAAAAAAAAAAATTGGCTATAGGTATTTCCCTCTTGTATTTGTTTGTCGACCATTACAAAATGTGTAACCGAGAAAATTATTGTGTGAATTGTAGATTCAAATGCATTGGCTAATAGTATCAGTGGTGGTATCGCGTCAAACACATCAACCGGTAATTACAATATTTTTGTTTTAGTTTCGATTTTATTTTAGTTTTAATTTTAACTAGCTCATATAATTAATTGATTTAGTTTCATTTCTCAATATATCTAAAATCAAATTCTTTTCTATCTATTTGATGGAATGATGCCGTACATTTTGCATTTTGACTGTTTCAATGGTCATCTTACTCAATTGTACGCCATTCATTGACTGTCCTATATTCTTCCTTCCGCTTTTAGCTTTTCAATTTAAATAAATATGAACCATCATTTGTAAGTAGATTGTAACGATATACTTTTTTTTCCTTTTCTTTAATTTTTTTCTTTTCTTTTTACGATTTTTCTTTTCGTTATCCCAACTTTAATTTTTGGTACATTTCGTTCTCGTATTCGGTTGTTGCTCACGGTGTTGTGTAAAACGTTTGAAATACAAACAAAATCATACCAAACATACCATATCTACGATAATGACACATGAACAACATCATCATAAAAACAAAAACACTTCAAAAATAAAAAATAAAAAATGCCCAAAAAGGTCCACGATTAGTAGTGTCTCCTTCATTCGATCAATCACGTCGATCCTCACTTTCAGAATCTTCTGCTATCTCGGGATTTTCCAGCGCCAGCGCTAGGACATTTGTACACGAAGCGTCAACACTGGTACTTGAAACGATAGAAAACGGCGTGAAACGGTAATTAATTTTGTACACATTTTTCACTCATAATTTATATTTTTGAGAAATTCATTTAGACATTTGTAATTTTCAATTGACACCCATAGAGCAAGAGTCAAACTGATGTGGTTTTTTTTCTTCACTATAACTAAGACAGAAAAAAAACGTTGAGCCAGAAAAAGACAAATAAAGTTCCAAGCAAAAGAGACACAACTCAGCATTGAGCGGAAAAGACTTTTTTTTCACTTTTCTCGTTACTGTAAAAACATAACAATTAGATTTCTTTGGCATATTTGAAGATTTCTCGATGTTCCATCTAATCGTTACCACTTTACAGTATCAAGAAAAGTGCAAAAAGCATTTTTTCCACCCAATGCTGAGTTGTGTCTCTTTTGCTCAACATTTTTTTTGTCTCTTTTTTTCCTCAAAGTTTTTTTCCGTCTCAGTTATAGAAAAAGAACTCATAAGTGTTTCTTGATGAGTATAAATTTATTTTTGGCGAAAAAGTATTAATCCAGAGAAAAAGAATTCAGTGCAAAACAACGTATAAAATTAAATCCCTGTGTTTATTTATTCAATTGTAGGCACTTCTTGGTTCCCCTCTCGATAGCACAAAGACCGAGATGGCGACGCAAGGGTACGAAACTGCACATTTACAACGATCACACGTTTTTAGCGAAACACTTGAGCGGGTGAGTGTCCAAAGGCTTATTATGTTCATATTTGGAAATTCAAACATATAAACTCATTGACAAAAATACTAATTCGTGTCATTTCACAGTGGCTTATTATGTGATGTATGTAATCGTTCGATACCGAGACGCCCAGGAAAACAGGGCTATGAATGCAGAGACTGCAAATTCAAATGTCATAAACAATGCCACGTGCGAACACCTCAAGCCTGTACCAATCCAACAGTTTTGTCCATGGAACTGTAAGAATTTGTTTATGTTGTTTTATCTCCGAGCAAATGCAATTTCGAATTATTATTATTTTTTAATTTTAACAATTCTTTTCGTACATTTTTTTTTGCTTTTTCCATAATTCGAATTTAAGTTGTATTTATTGCCTATTAAGCTATGGGTTTAATCTAGCCAACCGAAGAAAAAAAAAACAGAATTAGACGGAACCAATTTCTATTGACTTCCAAATATTATTTTTTTCTCGAAATTATCGGACACAAACAAAATTTTAAATTCAACTGAACTGTATTTTATCTGATTTTAATTTTTCTTTCTTTTCTCTCTTAAATCAAAACTTAACTTACTTTCCAAAGGTCAACGTTGCCCACACTGCCTGAGTAACATCTCTAGCAAAAGTAAACGAAAAATTTAAATGTTCATACCGACGATCGGCGAAAAGTTCATAAAGCCAAACAACCATCCAAACTAAAGCAAAGAAACAAATCTCTTCTCTCTTTTATTTTACACTCGAACAAAAACGGAACACGTACGTTAAGCGCAACATTAATTTTTGTATGCTATGAAGAAAGTATAGACAAATTTATCATGACATAACATACACATGCAAATACGCTTCGAAACAATGGCTACAATGTAAAAAAAATGTAAATGGATATTCAATCGATTCGCATCAGAATAGAAAAGAAAAATTAAGCAATTGGGTTAAGGCATTTGTATGTAATATTGGAACCATTTTCGTATTCCCACTGCGTGGGTGCGCGCGTCAAATATTCGATACTTCACTTTTTTAGATATCAAACAAAACTGTCCTTTTCATCCAACAATCGGTTAAATGAGCCTATTTAACAAAAAAAAAACATAAAAGCAAATGTCAAAAGCACACAGACTTTTTTGGGGGTAAGCTTATCAAACGGTTTTCTTTTCCTCGCTTATTCGCGTTCGATTTATTCGACTAACCATTTAACCATTCACATTAATAGTTTTCTTTAAAGCAATTTTATTTGCCCGGTGGACAATTGAAAAGAGGCACTAACCATTTGCATGGCTAATACAATTCACTCGCAATTCCTCATTTATTTTCGATTAAGACATTTATTTGTTTAACAAACTAACAGAAATTTGCAACAATTGCACAATTTAACAAAACTAATGAACTCAAAAATTCGTATTTAATTTGGTGATGAGCATTTGTACTAACTCTAAAACTATTTCATCGGCTATTGACCGAATCAAATTAATTTGATAAATTAACACAACAACTAAAATCAATTAAGGCCAACTTTTCTACCCAATTTAGTTGAGATTATGCGTTGTTTTAATGTAACTATAAAGGTTTAGTCAATTAGATGGGAAAATGCAACTTTCTCACAGCACTTGAAAACAATTTAATTAAGTGCGTTGTCAAAAGCTAACATCCACAATTTAATTTTGTATATAATACTCTTCTTGTTATCCATTCCTCCATTCCAAACACACACGCACTCTCGGTGTGAATAATTTAATTTTCTCTTTAACGTCACTGATGGATTATTTCTTTTTTTAGGTCAAAATTGAACAGTGCTGCAGGCGATCGAAGCATCCGAAAATTATAAGTAGGCATCACACACACACAATATCACAGTCGGCAAAACCAAAGCTGTACCAACATTGTCCGCCTGATTGAGTATATCTGGACACACTTAACATTTAAGCAGAATTTTAACACACGCATTTAATTCATTGTGTGCTCTCCCATATGAGTTTTTAATTTGTATTTCACTTTTTCGATATTCGTTCCTTATTTCTTGGTCGGTTATTGTATACATATATATTCATATATATTTCAATTTAATTTTTTGTATTTTCTGTTTTTGTTTTGCAAGTCAGCAAAATTAAAGATTTTCTATCATTTGTTATTATGGTTTAAATGATTTTTTTTCGTTCGTTCGTTCTTTTATTTTGTGTATTTGAAATTTGTAAATTTTTCTTTTATTGAGAAATGACTTTATTTTCACGATCTTTTTGATCACATATTTTCTGTTTGTTTTGAATTGAGAATTTGTAAAAAAAAAATGAAATAACGTTTTACAAAAAAAAATACCATTGCAATAAATAAGGTAAATATGTAGTTAAATGAAATGTTAAGCGATGAAAGCAAATAAATTTCATTAGCCAAATTAAATTGATTGCAAAATAGGAAGCCGATGTCTTGTGTTGGTTTTTTCTTCTTCTAAAGAGAACAAATGGCTTTCCAATCAAATGACAATTATTGAGCAATGTCGTATATTTATCACATTTTTTTGTTTCTGAACCAATAATTTCGAATGCCCGCTTCAAAATTGGATACACGCATAACAATAGTGTTTCTCCTCAGTTTTCTATTTACAAATGACAAAATGTAAGAAAAAATTGTTCTAAATACCATTTACTCTTTTGAAAGGAAAAAAAAAAGAAAAGAAAATTGCCCACAATCTCATGGAATTTCGACGATTTTGCAATGACAATGGACATTGACAATTTTATACAAAGAAATAACGACAGCTATCTACCATATATTAAAAATACAGAGCAGATATATATAAATTTATTTGATAGTTAGGTGATTTTATGATTAAACTGTAAACGTTAAGATTGTCTAAACAAAAACATAAACAACTAGAGTTGACGGATCATTTTGTGTACTGGTCGTTTTTAAAAAAAAAATGCAATTCATAAACTATTCAACCGTAAATT
Organism: Sitodiplosis mosellana; assembly: GCF_009176505.1. NCBI lineage: Eukaryota > Metazoa > Arthropoda > Insecta > Diptera > Cecidomyiidae > Sitodiplosis > Sitodiplosis mosellana. The sequence continues at coordinate 6,001,662 of NW_022601432.1, read as the reverse complement.
GATGTGTAATTCGTTCTCTTTTTTTAATTATTATTTTTAAATGTGCAAATTGTAAGCGGTTTCAAACCAATCCGGCACGTTCATTAATCGTACTGTCCACGTATTTAAGGCGGCTTCATTGTCCAACAAGATATTTTATAATACCGTGAATTAAATGAAATTAATTATGATGATGAAATGTGTTTTATTTTCGTGTAAATTTATCCATTACTTGTTTCGTGTATCAATTTGGGTTTAGCTGGTTTTTTAGTCAAACAGAAAATGCAGGATAATTGAAAAGGTTTCTTATGGTCATGATCGTCAATGATTCTTATGGAAATTTTCACGAATATCGGTTACAATATCAATCTTGTATCTTTGGGATTAAGACCATACATGTTTTCAACTATTTCTGTTACAGTCAATTTATGATCCTCGGGATAAAGTTATTGATTAAAATATTAAATTATGAATTTTTATTCAAAACAGGCTAAGATTTTAATTTCCCTCCACATTGACCATTCACAGAGAAAAAAAAATTATTCTTCATGCACAATCGATATGGATTAGCCGGGAATCTGAACAAACGAAATGTGATTTCACCGCAAAAAAGAAACAGAAAATAATCCGTTCGAATTGATTGATTTCCAAAATCCATTCCATCTTCGCAAAAATATTCAGTGTTTCATTTTATTTCTTCATAATCATCAACAAATTGATTCTTTAATTTATTTCAAACACTTTGTGTGCCCTTACATTGAATATGTGCGATTGTAGCGCCATAGTAAATGTCATGTAACCAATATTCGTAAATGCCCAACTGTTGAGCGGGAAAAATACGTAAAAGCATACGTATTCAACAACAGCCTATCCACTGACAGTTCAACTAAAACCTTTTGCCATCCAAATAAACAAATAAGCTGATCTTATATTTATGTTCACTTTGTTTTTATTTTTGCTGATTCAACGAAAATAACAAGAAAAACGTTGTGCAACGAATGTGCATTGATGGTCGTTTAGCATAAAAATAACAAGTATTTCGTTGGCAACTTTCATTCTAACTGACTTCATTTTTGAATTGATCGATGAATAGGTGTTTTGATTCGGGTAAATTTGATAGATTTGTTCGTAATTTTAGGTTATAAAAAGAAACAAACGGTAGATAGTAGAAAATTGGTGTATAAAAATATTGTAAACAAATCTAGTTAACGTCGTTTAATAATGAGGCTTTTGAAAATAATTGGGCCGCGATTGATATCCAATCAAATTAATCGTCAACACACAGCATTTATTCGCCGATTAAGTACAATGGTGTCGAGTGAGTGGCAAAAACCAGATCCAAATGATGGTTTCGATACGGATATCACAATTTACAATTGTGTACATCGCGGTGATGTGCCGTTTATCGTTCGCAATGTAAATTGTGTAACTTGGTACACATGTGGACCGACCGTTTACGATGATGCACACATTGGCCATGCCGTTTGCTACATGAAATGCGACATCATTCAACGCATTTTACGTAATCATTTCCACTTGAATTTGGTAACAGCGATGAATATCACTGACATCGATGATAAAATTATTGCGCGCAGTCCGATTGTAAAATTGCCATTTGATGCGTTGGCCAAAAAGTACGAACACGAATTTTGGCAAGATATTGATGCGTTGGGTATTCAACGAGCTGATATTATTGTTCGTGTAACGGAATGTATGCCCCAAATTATTGCATTTATCGATAAATTATTGGCAGAAAAAGCCGCTTACGTTGCATCCGATGGTTCCGTGTATTTTGCCAATCCGCGAACCAATGGTAAATTACAGAATTTAGAGAGTTCCAATGCAACAACGATGCCGGATCAGCCAGAGCCAAGCGCAAGTAGTTCATCAGTACGTAAGTCGGTGCAAGATTATGCATTGTGGAAGGCTGCCAAACCAGGTGAACCACATTGGAATGTGCCATGGAAATACGACAACGATCCAAGTGTATCGACAGCTGGTCGACCTGGTTGGCATACGGAATGCTCTGCAATGGCATCCGAACTGTTTGGCAACACCATTGACGTGCACGCCGGTGGTATTGATTTGAAATTTCCGCATCATGAAAACGAAGAATCGCAATGCTGTTCATACCACAAACGCAAGCAATGGGTCAACTATTGGTTGCACATTGGCCATTTGGTTACCACCGAAAATGTGAAAATGTCCAAGTCGCTGAAAAATTTTGTCACCATCAAAGAATTTCTGAAGCATTATTCACGTGATCAATTGCGAATGGCATGCCTACTATCGACATATCATCGGCATGTTGAGTTCAGTGATGAAATACTACTGTATGCTGGCGACATTCTCAAACGGTTTGTTTCATTTTTCGATGATACTGAACGATACCTACGGAACAATGCACTGCAACGTAAAATTTCAAATCGCGCGGAGATTTTGAGTGTGATTGAGTCGACGCAAGCAAAAATTGACCATTCGCTAAAGAGTGATTTCGATACGAAATCCTGCATTGCTGCTTTAATGGAACTAATCACCGTAATAAATAAAGCAATCAATCCAAAGCATCGACAATCTTGGGATTCATCAGAGACTCCGGTGCAGGGCAATGGCTTGGATGTGATAAAAGGTGGACAAAATATTGTAAGAGAATTTTTAACGATGGTCGGATGCCATGATATTATTGCCAATGCATTCGAACGGACAGAGTCTGGGAAAATGGCCGTTAAAAATACGGGCTCAACTCAATTTTTAGCTGAACATCTCATTAACGATATTTTAAAGTACCGAGCGGATTTATTGGCTGATGCCAAATCGAATAAAGATAAGAAATTGTTTGAAATATGTGATCGATTGCGGACGATTTATCAACAAAATGGGCTCATCGTCAAGGATCACGGCAAAGATTCCACGTGGCAGTTTGATAACATAGCGTCGCGAAAAAATCGATCGAAAAATTCAACGTAATTTTCTCGCTTCGCCCACACTTCATCATAGTACAAAGTGGTGTAACAGCGGGCGTCAAATGGCTGCTAAAATGCACACCAGGTACGTGAAAATTCAATTAGAATGCAGTTTCAGGCACGAAAACATATGCGAATCTTCCTCTTAATTGAATTTAACAACTGCTACATACACTCGCATGTATACACGCTTGCAAGCGTTCGTAATCATAAATCGGAGCACATATTTTACACCCAATGTTTAAATACTTGTGTCGCGCGTCATAAAGTGGCAACATACGAGCATATTATAGCAGCGCACATGTGTTGACTGTATGCATTTCCATGTAAAATACATTTTACTATCTGGATTTCCCTTCCTCTGTGTCACGTTCGCGCGCGCTTGTTCATCTTGTTCCTCTAAATTTTGCCATCCGGCTGCGAAAGCCAATTTTTGCCATATCGTCAGTCTCACGCCTCGCAACCAAAATGCCATGCTGATGGCAATTGGTTTAGCAATTGCAAAACATTAAAACATTCTATGCGCGCACACACACACACACACACACCAGGCTATTAACAGCATCATATTTTTGAAATTTGCCAAAACGCGAAACAAACGGAGTCATCTGTGTTGTCGTTGTTCGCGCCCTTGCATGAGCTCCCTATGTTCACGTAGTGAAAAGGCGATGAAAATGACAGCGTCGAATCAAAGCATAATAAATTCGATAAAATATAAATTATGATCCTGTAAATAATCCAGCGTGCACCAAACACCATGTTCGAGCCCCGTTGATTGTCGAAACATTCAAGCAGTGCAGCAAACTATCGCAAATAATGACACTTACATACGCCACTTGCCGACTGCCCAACATTTGATAATCATAATCTATCCAAACATTGCAAACATCCGTTCATACATATATTAAATTCCGACACCTTGTTTCCCCATATGCTTAACCATACACTTGACACACTGTCGTACAAACTGGCTATCACATGCTGCTTTAAACTTGCACAAAAAATTGAATGATATGAAGTAAATGAGTTTTGGCTCCTTTCCGGATAAGTCATTCAGCTTGAGTAGTCTTGTCATTCAAAGAAAATCAAGATGTTTTTATCGAATTCACAAGAAACATTCGAAGAAAATCAAGAGTTTTTGCCAACATTTCAAGCGATTTCGTATCCATTGCTTTCATTCTAAGTTTGCTGCCATCCAAGAGAAGCGGTTACATGGTTTTTCATTGCGTTTTGAGCATTCATACTATGTATGACACCATACATTTGATCTCATATCGCAATATTTGTCAATTTTATCTCATATCATATTTCCGTGAGATTTATTTATGTACACAGTTCCAGGTATTGACAATATCAGATGAAATACGCCATATTCTATGAAAGCTAAATGTTCATTCGGAGTCTTTTTTCTGGTTTTTCATAACTGTTTTCATGTTTTTAGCACTACATGAAATGTAGAGCTACTAATCTGCTTTTTTTTCTTAATACTTTTTGAGTGATGAAACAAATTATGGTGAATTTGAATTTTATGCTCATATTTTTTATTTAATTTAAAACAGGTGCACTAACGACAAATAAGTGCATAATATCACAAAGCGCCAATCAAATTTTTATTATTAAATGTTGTTTAAAAATTACATTAATTTTTCGTATAATATTTTCTTTGTCTTGAACAGAATTAAAGTGATTTTAGATTCTATGGTCATATTATTTATTTAATTCAAACCAAAAGCAAGATATTTCAAAAAAGAAATAAAACCAAGATCTTGTAATTCATTTTGCAAATAAATATATTACTTCAAAGTTACTTTGATGAAATACATTTCATCTAGTGCACCAAAAAATAGTTTGATGTGAAACAACAAAATAGATTAAGAAACTAAAAACTCAAGAACGCTGAGCGGAGCGAAGCGAAGTTCTATGGTCTTGTTTATTCTTGTTATATTTATGCTGTCGATTCTATTTTCTATTTGTTATTTTTGAATTTTATTCAATTTCAGAGAGATGCAATTATATCAAGTATAACTGCGTGAAATTAAACGTGCGCCTCCATTTTGAGTACAAGTTATCATAATCACACACACACTAACACATACAACGCAAATGTACTACGTACAGCTGTGGCAAGAGTGTGGCAGCCTTACACAAATCTCAATCATTGTTTTGTAAAAAGTGATGAAGAAAAAAAGCAATAAAATTGTTGTGGACAAACTCAAACCGATTCGGCCTTTCATTATGAGAAGAAGATGAAAAAAAGAAAACACAAATACTTGACATACACGACATCTACCGTTTGTTTTTTGTAGCTTAACACCTGAAAGAGTTTTTTTTAAACATAGAAGATAAAAAAAACCGATTGTTTGATCCATTTTTTTAAATCATAAAATCAATTAGTAATTCCTTTTTTCCTATTCCAAATTCATTCATCGAACAGTCTTATTGAAATTTTGATTTTGTCAATTCGATTAATTTTCTAAGGGTTGGACGACTTAGTGCATGTGTGAGTTATCAGTTGATCGATCGGTGGTGGTGTGAAGTTGGCGAAATACAATGACATTTCAAGGAGCACACAATTTTCAGTTGATGCGAAATGAGTTTGAGTTGACATTTGAGTATTTGCAGTAAACCAAAAGGCATACCTGATTAAAAAAAAACCGATCCGATTATAGAAAATATTTAGTTTTTTAAATACAGCGACTAAAACCGAACAATTCATGTCATCGTAACAAAGCAGTTGTATTTTTTTGAGCGACCACTTGTTGTAGCGCGTATGTCAAAGTAACCGATTGAACGATAACGATGGACTTTGGATCGGATGCAAGCAAACCCGGCTGTTCTAAATCGCTGCCCCCTTCAAAGGACCATCGAAAGGAATATTCGAATGATTTGATCGTTATTGAAGACGAAGACTCAAATGATTCGGCCTATGAAACCGGCAGTTCGTTATCACGTTCATCTCAGTCAAGCCCAACGTGTAAGTTGAACATCACTTTATTTGTTTGTTTTTGGTTTGTAATTAATTTGCTATGGCCGAATGGTATTGAGCCAATGCAACCAATTGCGATAACAGAGTTTTCAATTTATTTGTTTTGTTGTTTAATTCAATTGAAACCATTGTTGATTGTATATTTCTTACTAATTTATTGAATTTCAATGTTTTTTTCTGAAAGTGGTTGGCCTCGATACGATAAATCGACGACCCAAAATTTGTTACTACGCAAACATCAAAGCCGATCACAATTTCATCGGGCCATGGCAATTGGCTTCATACGTACGAGAGAGTAACACACCGAACGCAATCGAAAACATCAGCGATGTGGTTGAAATCAGCGATAGTGATGATGACGATGAACAAAAAAGTTTGTATAAGCATTTTTATTTTCGACAAAAATGTCAAAATTCGTTTTTCCTCGTGCAAATGAAATGAATTAAATGTAGCGACAAACAACTGGCTAAGTTGATTGAATCCAAAAATGTTGTTGTCGAGATCACCATGGTCTTTTGGCTAAGGAACCAGTTTCGGACATTTTGATTATAAACAACGATTATAAATAAAGTTAATTTCAAAATATTAGGTTTAAAATAAGCAATTTTAGCTAGCCAAAGCATGCAAACTTAGTCGAATGAACAATAAGTTAGAATAAGAGCTAAGGCGCTCTCAGCCGTATTTCATTTTTTTAGATTAATTCAGATGAACTTTACAGAGTGGGACAAAATGATTGTCAATTTCATTTTCAAGCGTAAATCATACATTTTTCAATATATTTGAGTATTTGTTCTTACATTTAGTAGATTAGAGCCATAGATGTGCCAAAAAAACCACCCGAGTTAACATTTCACTCTTTCTTCCCTTCATTTACTCTCTCTTCATACTCTTTCCACTCTTTCGCATGTGTACTATAGGCAAAGGTGTGGAGAGAGAGTACGAATTAGTACTATTTGGCTCATTCTATTCTATTTCGTCACTTATGTACATTTACAGCGACAGCGCAAGTCTATGCATTGGTGACTTGCCGATGCGTACAAAATAGAATAGAATGAGCCAAATAGTACTAATTCGTACTCTCTATCCACATCTTTGCCTATAGTATACATGCGAAAGAGTGGAAAGAGTGTGAAGAGAGAGTAAATGAATGAAAGAAAGAGTGAAATGTTAACTCTGGTAATCGTTTGTGCATCTGCAGTATGAACTAATGATGTCTTAAAAGTTAAGAAAAAATAATCGATACTATTATAACGTAGGGCTTAAATTCGGTGGGGTGTTGATTTTCCGTATTTTTAGTGAAATCTGGTTAAAATCAGTATTTAAATAGGAATTGTACTACAAAAACGCCGACACTTAAAACACTTGAAAAATGTGAATAAAATTATTCAACGGCATTTAAATGGAATTTTCACGAAGTTTTGGCCTGAATTGGCCGTCATATATGCCTAGATTTGCCTCCGATGGTTATGCGGGAATAGTTTTGCACGCACTGTATTTAATCAGCTTCTAAATTCTATACTTTTGAATTAGTGATTTTTATTCTAGTATGCATCACTTCAGTTAGAATGGCTCTGATGAACGGTTTACTTAATTTACATGTATCTTTTCGTTTTCCTCTATTCATTAGCCAAGCCATTGATAAAGTTCAATTCAATTTTTCGTGCAAAATCATCCGAATGCGTAGTTATAACTCTTGACAGCGACGATGATGAAGAGTACAAAGTCACGGAACCTATGAAATACCATGTCATCAAGTGTAACGATGGGCAAATGAAGACAATTCCAAATCATTGCGTTGCGAATGGAGCTGCGACCAATCCGCGTAATCGATTGCGCGCAAAGACACGTGTGATTGCGCGGCGAAAGACAGAAGGTATGCCGCTCGTTTATTCACGATCGGAGGATAGATATGTGGCGATCTATGCCAATGTTGATAATGCATTTTATGCTGGAATAATTAGCGCACACGCATATGCGCAAGACGGAATTTGGTCGTATTTGGTATTCTTTGATGACGGTCATGTGCAGTACGTTTCAAGCGATGACATTCGCGTGGTATTTGGGAACTATGGCACGAAATATGTTCACTCAAATGCGCAACGCTTCTACGATTACTACTTTGACGGTGTAAAGGCAAACTTGATCGAAATCGTATTAAAAGAGGACTCTCGGGTTCGTGTGTTTTTAAATGGTGAATTCGAAACAGCCTGCGTTATTGGATACGATAAAAACAAACCCGGGCTGGCTTTGTTACAATATGAAAAGTCACGGAATGCTGAATGGATATACATAGGATCTCCACGATTGGAAAAAGTTTGGATGTCGATAAATAAAAACAAAAAACTCAAGCGATATCATGACGCAAACGCAACGATGATCGAAGTGTCATCAGACAGCGAAGAGGAAGAGGATTATCAATCACCACAGAAGCAGCCATTGCCAAAGGATGCAAAGGATCCGTCGCAAAAACGGGTGATGCTAAAGCCAGATACGCTCATTGATAATTATAAACCGAGCAAACGCCTTGATCGAAGGCATATTTGCGGACGCGACTGTGTTCACGAAGTTGAACGAAACGAGCAAATATTCGAATTTGATCCGTTGAAGCGGCCATTGTTGGCTGGTTGGACACGCCGCAATATTACCGGTCCATGTTACTATGTAGCACCATGCGGCCGGTCGTTAAACACCATTGAGGCAACGCATAAGTACCTACTCACCACAAAATCAAAATTAACCGTTGACTGCTTCACATTTTCCACGAATATCGAATGTATGACTGAAGTTAAAAGCTATTCTATCGGGGGCCGAGTTGATTACCTGAACGATGTACGTTTTAATAATGACATTTTCCAATCTAATTTTGCTTTTGCTTTGTTCCTCCTTCTTTTTTCGTTGCCTATTTAATACAACCGTAAGTCAATCTTGGTGGCTTTTTTTTTAAATTTCAGCTCATTTCTGGAGGATGGCGAGAAAATCAACGCATACCGGTTGTATCAATCGGTACAAATGTGCCACACTTCAACGAGTACGTGACACGATACAGACGCAATCCACGCAGCAAAAAAGTACCCGCAATATTGAACGAAGTCGATAATCCATTCCGCAGTGGCTGTGATTGTGAAGACGATTGTTCCGATACATCAAAATGCTCATGTTGGCAACTAACACGTGGCACAAATCGTTCGGCTGGTTACAAGTACCGCCGTTTGAATGATAAGGTTGATACAGGCATTTACGAATGCAATCCGAGTTGCAAGTGTTCAAGCCGTTGCTTGAATCGCGTGGTTACCGCACAAATTGAACAAAAACTAGAGCTATATGAAACCAAAAATCGTGGTTATGGAATTCGATGCCAAACGGATTTACCAAAGGGTACATTTATCTCATGCTATTTTGGTGATTTGTTGCATGGAAAAACGGCCGATGAGCGTGCAATGAAAAAGGTCGGTTCCATCCATGGTGATGAGTATTTCATGCAACTCGATCACATCGAAATGGCCGAACAGTACAAAGATGGCTATGAATCAGACGTAGACGTGGACCCAGACGATTTGGTTGGAACACCAATGAAACGACAGAAATTGGATGATTCATTCAAACAACGAACACCACGTCTTATTAATACAAAAACAACCAATGACTGCCTCGATTATTTCCCGAACATAATGAAGAAGCGGCAAATAACCGAAGAGACTCAACGAACGGAACTGTATGGCGAGAATGCCGTTGAATTTGTTGTCGACGGCCGATTTCGAGGAAATATTAGCCGATTCTTTAATGTAAGTTTGTTTTCAAATCGAAAATCATTCACACTCTAATATCCAAATAATTGGCTAAAAGTTATGTTATTGTTGTTTTCCTCCCCCTTTTTCACACAGCACTCTTGTTCACCGAATCTCTTTTCCCAAACTGTGTTCGTCGATACACATGACTTGCGTTTTCCTTGGCTAGCATTTTTTGCGTCATTCGATATAAAAGCCGGCACTGAACTTACTTGGGACTACAATTATGCGATCGGTTCAATCGAGGGACGACAAATCAAATGCAAGTGCGGAGCACCAGGATGTCGCAAACGACTGCTGTAGAAATTGTACCTACCAATCAATTTTTACAAACCTTTTTTTCCCCACCCAAAACGAAGACTTATAGATAGACATTATTTTCTATATTTAAAATATAATTTTTTGTTGTTGTTTCGTTTTTAGAAGAGAAAAAACAAATTGCAATATCACGTTGTACAATACCACTGTTATTTATTAGTCGCTCTTTTAAATCTATAACTTCCAAAGAGGAACCGACTTTATGAATAGAAGAAATTGAAGAAATAAACATGAATATTTGAAATAACTGTGCAAAAAGACGAATACGGACGTTTGATTTGTGTTGTTTTAGTTTGTAGTGTGACATTAATTGTTGCCATTAGACACCTGTCTTTTTACGCTGTACAAATCATTTGTTATCATTTCTATTTTGATACGACAATGGTAATATCAATTCAATGGGATATCATTCTCTTTGTGAACGATGAAGATGACAATGACATTCACATATGCCAGCAGCTGAAATGAGAAGGTAATGTGTCCCTTCGCTCTCTTTTTCTCATTGTGTTCGTGTGGGTGTGTGGTTGTGTTTGTTTGATTTTCAACTCACTCCGAAAAAGGAATAATTTCCGTTTGCTGCAGTCGACATTACTGTATATTTCCTTGATGATGATATTTGCATCGAGCCGCTATTCAAGCCGAACGTCCCCATTTTACACCAAATGAAACGCAGAAACAGCGACAATGCGACAGTGAAAAGAAATAGTACCTCTTTTGGGTACACTGATTTTCCAAAAGTTTCCGCAATAATAATAACGATTAAGATCTAAAGACCGTAACGTATGTTCGCTGAAAGCGGAAGAGTAGTACAAACATCCTAGGGGCTGTATTTACTATAGTTGCGTTGGAACAGTGCGCCGGCAATTTTCATACTCCTCCACCATTGCCATTTGTACACGTAATCAAATGAAATGCGTTTTTTTCTTCCATCTTTGCAGGGAGTTAAAGCAAATAGTAATATATCCCCTAGTAAACATCGTCAAAATATATTTTTATTGAGTTTCGGAAGTAATGATTTGAGCACATCACGTGGAAAATATGATAAAATGTTAATAGATGCGATTTTCGTTTCACAGAATACTTTGTGAGCAAACGTTAATGTTACTATCCTTCGCCGTAGCTGATTTGTTGGTCGACTCTTGGCTTTTTGCAAAGTACCAATATGTTTCATTACATTTGTCACATGAATGTGACTGAAAATGCCGGAAGTTTTTGGGCTGTGGAGAAAGAAAAAAAAATAACAAGAAGAAGAAGAAGAAGGAGAAGAAGGACTGGTTCAAGCGTATCTATGGAGAATGGCAAAAATCTGATACCAAGCACACACGCACACGCACCAATACAATCTCAGTTCATTTCTCATTTTTTCCGCTCATTCAAGCGAACTGATTTCAAATATAACTGAAGAAGATGATGGTGTGTGGCGCGGCGCATACAAAGAATTCGTCGTTGTCGTAACGAAGAAAATATATGCAGCAGCAATTCAACAAAACAGCGAGTTACAACATGCAAGTGAGAAGAGAGGGGGCGGGGGAAAGGTAGCAGTAACATGACAATAAAATTAAAACAAACAGTTTCCATTAATGAGTTTAATCAACGATTAGAGCAGGAAGTTCGATATTTTCGACTGAAGCACAAAGGGATTCATTCACATTACAATATATGGTTCGAAAGAGAAAGAGATTTTTTTCTTTCCATTCGCGGAAATGGAAACGAAGTGACACATCCTCTCTGATGTGATCGACTATGTATTATACAAGGCATGCCATCTAGGATAGAGAGAGAAAAAAAACGAATAATGTCAAAGAAAGCGACATGCTTCGTAATATCCGATCCAACTATTTCAATGGAGAGTGTGAGGGTGATTTTTTCTCGAACTTATTATTTTAGTGCTGCATGCGTATGTGAATATCGGTCAGTCGTTGTCAATAGCTGTATTTTAATGACTATGAATGGGAAAATCGAACAAAATTCAATAAAAAAAAGTCCCCCGCATGCACATATGACACTGGATTGAAAAGAAGAAACTTGATTCTAAAATGGAGAACATCCGCTCTTTTTTCTCTATCTCCGTACCGATGTCGAACGGAAGTGGAAAGGGGACACCGAATGAGCGCGTGTTTATATATATATATATGTATTGTATAACCTATTAATGGGGATGGCGTCGAGACCTATTGCAAAATTATCTAGCGATAAGTGAAAGCACATGGAATCTAGTGAGCATAGGCACTAACAAGATGCAATTTTCAGCTCTCGCTTACTCGTCTCACTCACATCCACACACACACATACACCCACAAAACTGCAACTCAAAATTCCATCAAGTTCCAACCTTATTGCTTGCGTTTATTTCAAATATGCACCTCAAAGAAGACTCCACTCGACGGTTGAAACGTAATTTCAACAATTTTATCATCGTTTCATCAATAATGCAATAGTGCAATTTAACACTAGAAAATAGGCTTTACCACCGGTTTCACTTTGACTTCTCTCTCTCTCTCTCTCTCTCTCTCTCTCTCTCTTCCATACTTACACTTCTTGTTCTTGTTCTTCTTCGACATCGAAGACTCAATTGAAATTCTTTAATCGAATTCATTGAATTCGATGAATCGTCGATACTACGTCCAGCCACGCCACGCCATGCCATGCCGTAATCTTACTATTGAAGTCTGTTATCATCTTATCGTATTACAAAAATTCGATCAATAAAACAGCTCAAATATTAGGTTTCAAATATACTTTGATTTGCACATGCCTCGCACATCAAATTTAATCGATACAAGCATATAAACTAGCGCGCGGCCATGATATATTAGTTCAATCAAGTCCTAGTCCAATACATGCCTCTCCATCCCTGCTACTTAGCGATTAAATCAAGCACTGCCAAATGAACATCAACACCCAAACACAATACGAACGAATTAAAATCGAAATGTTCGCATAAAGAATAATACTAGGCTCATTTTATGGAATGCTGCATATGAAAGTTGCGCTTTTAGATAGATTCAATCGATTACCAAAATTGTGTATCGAATCGAAGTAGTGCTTGCGATGGATAAATCAATTCCAGATTTCTTTGTTTTTCGGTTCGGATCCAATAAATAGATCCATTGATTTTGTCCGAAATTTCAAATTGATTAAATGAGAAGAAAAAATAAGAGTGAGTGATGCGATGAAGTTTAGTTGGTTCGTCCGTTGTCCATCGTCGTCAATTCGATGATGATACTCGGCTGGTTGTGTGGCGTAAATGAGTGAGTGAAGCATGAACAAAAAGCGAACTACCCCATAATGTATGTGTTTGTATTGGGAAAAGCGTGTATAATAACATTTGTGGCACCGCTTTCATTTCCAGTCAAAAGTGTTCAGCCACTCAGCCATACAGCTGTCAAGCCATCGCCCGACCATTGTGTCTAATAAACATCACACATGGACCCGAGTGTGTGCGTGTTTCTGGCTCGCTTTCTCCGGTTTTAGTATACTTTCTTTCTCTCTCGCTCTCGCTCGCTCGCTCAATCCATTCCCTCTTCGGTTGTATAAGTGCTTGTGGATGATTGTTTATGGCCAGTGGTGAATGAAATGGAATGAATGCCAGTATATAAAATGCCAGGATATTTATATCGTTATTTCTTGCGTTTTGCCTTTTGCTTTCATTTCATTTGCTTCACTGAGTCTTATTTTCATGTTTTTTTTTTCGTGTGCTCGTGTCGTCGATTCTCCAGTGGCTTTTGTCTCTCACTTCATTTTGTTTGCGTTGATGTTGTTGTTGTTTTTTTTTCTCCATTCCTCTTTTCTTTTTCATCGTTTCTCTTTTTTTGATGTTGTGTCCGCATATATCGTGAATGGGAAAAAGCAAAAACTACTTTTTTAAAAGTCACCATCACCAGCATTGTGCAAATATGCATGATGAAAATTAATATGATGGCCTCAATCTTGCTGTATCCTGCCATCCAGCTGCTCACCGTGCATACAGAAAGCGAGCGAGCAAGAGAAGAATTGAAAAAGCTGCAGAATTTCATGTGATTTCTACCGTGCCTCTCCAATTGTTCAAATATGTTACAAATTATACGGTATAAAATAGACTCTTTGACTTGCTGATGTCCTTTTGTGTTCATCATACATTGTGTGTATATGTATCGAAAGCTTTCTATTGTAGCCTTACTATCACTCTCTCTCTCTCTCTCTCTCTATCTCTCTCTCTCTCTCATTCTCTGTGTGTGTTTGAGACTATCAAATAGATTCTTTTCTTAAACTAAAACACAGTCACTCACTCTCATTGTTCTTATCAGACATGCGAAAAACCATAAAATGAGGCTTTGTGCAGAGGTTTCAGTCATTTATCTAGCCAAACGAATAGAACAAACTATGGATGCTTAACCGAATTAAGGCAATTTCGTCCAACAATCTCAATGTTTTCTCATTCTCTTTCTCTCGCTATGGGCCACAATTTCAATGGGCTTTTGCATGCTCTAAGCTTTATTCAAAATCAGTGATCAGATCCGAAAACTCAATAAAATTCATCTATTGAGCAATAGGGTATTATCCAATTTTCCATATTTTCCGGCAATTCATGTAAATTTCGGTGTCACCATCTGGGACGCATAAATGTCTTTTTCGCGCCAAAGTGCTCAAGTGATTTTCATGAAAGTAAAAACAACAACAAACGATAATAAATATAGAATTCAAATGAGATGAGGTCACAAGACACAAAATCATCATTACGAGAAAAGAAAATCCTTCCTTTTTTTGATACATATTCGAATGATATATCCAAAAAGTTGAAGAAGAAAAAACTCCATCCCAAAATTTAAGTGTGCTATGTAGGCATGCCCGGTGTCGGCGAAAAAGGGGGCGAGTGATTAAAAATTTAATTATTTTCAGTTTCTTGAAGAAGACGACGAAGAAAAATGGAAAAAAAAGAAGAAATTCGCGCTTAAAGTTCAAGAGCTTCACGAAAGGAATGTTAGCGATATATTCACATCAAAACGTTAATTCCAAGGGAAAATGAAGAGCTTATCTTTGGCAAGCGTATAGCAGTAATTTATTTATTTAATTAACATTCTTGGGATGTTTTTTCCTCGTTATAATTTGGAAAAGGGAAGAAAAAAGGATCGTTCATCCATGGAATTTGAAAATGCGCTCTCTCATTCCCATACAGTTACAAAAACAAAGTCTCCTTAGCCGATGAATACGAGGCATCTTTCATGTTCCGTGATATTTTTTTTTCACATTCTCGTGGTGCTTCTTAGTATGCATTCATACACGCAATACACGCACCACCGTTTGAAAGTCTTTTGGAGCACTCTATTGCTTTTGCCAAAAGTTAACGGGAAATAATGCTGGTGTGTCATAGCATCTCTTCTCTATCGGTAGACACGCTAGATATCGAGCATATTGCCCCCAATGTACATATCATACACGATTCGTTTATGCGAACCGAACACGCTGTTCACAAGATGAAACTGGAAGGGAAAAAGAATCGAAGAAAACGACGCCGTATTGAAAAGACGAAGTAATGGATAGCGAGAATAGCGGACAACATTACCAGTTGGTGGATATGTGCCAATGAACAAGTATCGCACCTGTGAAGCGCATACCATCATCATCTTTACTATCCATGTTGTTGTTGTGTATTATACCGACATCGTGTTCATCGTTTTTTGGCACATTCCATGGTTCACAGCCGTGATGTTTGAGATGCGAACATCTATAGCATTCGAGCTTGCTATGTACATTGTATATTCCAATAACTGTTTACCGATCGATGTAAATGTATAGCTCATGCGCGACGCACCCCAAAACATCAACACGAACAACGGACTAGCTCAACACACAGATGGAAGAGATGGCTGACAGAATCCGAGAGCAGCCACGGGACGATTGGATATGTGTGCGTGCGTGTGTATGTTTCGATGTGAGGAAAAAAGCGGCGGAAACATCCGAACCAAATATAATATCCCGCAATATCAATTTCGTTTTGCCTCAGTTTCATAGATTTTCGTTTTGTGCTTTTTTTTCCTTCAATGCCTTTTCATTTCGGTATAGCGTTCCATTCATCGCGCGCGCTATGCACGAGCATGTTTTCTCGTGTGTGATGATGTAGCGGCGCGCGCGAGAGAAGAGATGAATCTCACGCTAATTTTTTTCCTCTTTCTCTCTTTTTTTTTCCATTTCATTCGTTTCGCTTTCTGCAGCTAGTTACTTGATGCTTATTATATTTCGTTTACATGACACTCAGTTTGGGATTTATCACTCGGATTTTATCAGTAACATTTACCCATAAAAAATTCCAACGCTTTTTTTCCCCCTTGAAATCAATATGCGCTCTTACTCTTGCTCTTTATGGTTGGCTTTTCATAAATTCCATGCATGCTTACGGATGTCTGGCTTTAGCAACACGCGAATTAACATTGAAAATAAATCCAACAACAGCAGCAACAAAAATCCAATTCAATAAAACCGAGAGAGAGAGAGAGAAAAAAAAATGAAAAGAAATTCCAATGTTGGTCTGTGTGAAAGCCCATTTGACTCCCGTACAACTCTCACACTTGCGAAGAACGGGACGAACTTGTTCCGAGCTTCTACAAACACACAAAAACATTCAAGTGGAATGATTGTTTTTATTTGCTTGTGTAATCTATGGCTCCAACCATTCCACAGGATGTACATTGTTATCGGTTTACATCGTGTGTGTATGCGTGTGTGCGTGTGTGTGTGTGTGCAAATGTGCATGTATGTGTATGTAATGCCAATGTTTAGGACATTTGCACATACTGGAAAGCAATGCATAATCGACAAGCAGCAAACGCGTTACGCGATACGCTGAGTCGAATGGACCGAAATAAAATAACATAGCTACCAACACCATAATCGTCACCACCACCACCACCAACATCAACATCAACGGCACACAGCATCAACAACAACAACAACTGGGATGAAATCCGCGTTATTATGGAAATAGAAAGTTAAATACGTGCTTGCTCTTCGTGTAGTAAATGTTCTCGTGTGTTATGGTATTGGTATTGTCTATGTACATTTGCGTATATACCATTCATTCGCGAAAAACTGGATACGCTTTTCCACTGTGTGTCTTGTGTCTGTGTATTTGTGGCAACAGCCAAGTTATCAGAAATCTTTGAGATGACAACTATTTTGCATCCAAAATGTCCAATTGCTTCGAAATTGCAATAAAACTTTTAGAGAAATTGGTCATATTTTCTATAGTTAATTGCAAATTCATCATTTTGTACAAAAAAAATGCAATTTGGAAGCACGGGTTGTGCATTTGATGCTGTTGCAATAGGGTTGCGCAACTTAAAGATTCTCAACTGTGTTGCTGTTGCAATGTGTACGAACAATCAAAGTAAGAAAACCATTTTTTCTCTTCTCGGTTGCTTAGTCCCGGATGAGAATCTGTAGAGTCAACAAAAAAAAAACTCGTACCGTGAGCATCAGTGAGAGACGAAGTGAAACGATGAACGACAAAATTTGAACAGAATAAAAAAAAAACGATGAAATTTTCATAAATCGAATTTGTGTTGTGTATTTTAGTTTGTATGGTGGATTTCTTTTTCGTTCAGTTGCCTTTAATTGCACAGAATTATGCTCTAGTCGGGTTTGAATCGGAAATAAATTTTTCGGAAAAAAAAGAAAGAGAAAAATAACACGAAACAGACACAAACACAAGAGATGTGAATAAGAATGAGATTCAAAGGAAGAAAAAGAAGCAAAACTCTTTGCACACTTGTCGGTTGATTCAAAGTGCGATAAGGTCGAACTCTCTCGGTGAACAGTTTGTTTTTCGTTAAAGTGTAAATCATGCTTTTTCGACTGGCTCCTAATGTGTTTTTGATAGAATTGATTCTCGGATGATGATGCAAAGACATGAGCTTAACTGAATGCGACAAGTCATTAACCAAAGAATAGAGACTTAAAATACGGATAATCCATGGCATCTGCATGAAATTGCACTTGAGGTGTTCGAATGGCGATATATATATATATATATATATATATGTATGCGTCAACAACAAACAGTGCCTCCGCTTAAGCAATCGCAGCAAGAACCACAAAAAACGTACACAAGTGTTTTCTCACACGCGAACAATACGTTCAGCAAAAAATAAAGAGCAAAAGCACACGACATTGACACAGAGCTGAATGAATAGAGTGATATAAAACTTGGACATGAACAAATTGTTGAGTGTGATAGCGTGAACCGAAAAAAAGACAAAAACAACAACAACAATAACGAAAGAACCGCAAAAGAGATAGAAACGAGCGCAAAAGAGTGAATCTTAATGATAAAACGGCGAGTGGCTAAAAAGTATCATCAAAATGGCAGTTTTACGAGTTAAATGATCGAAAAGAAAATGAGTATGCTTGTATTAAAAAATCATTGAGAAGGGCTCATCATTGTGGGGAATTTATAGTGGCGGCAAAAGACATCAACAACCAAAGAACATCCAATAACAATAAATCACCGTAAATTAGAATAAGGCACCATCAGCACCAACATCACCAACACCACCGCCACCACCATCATCATCGTATCATTGAATCACATACAGACCATTTTCGGCAGATAGCGAATTACTCGAAATGTGTATAATTTATAAATGCTTGCGCTGTGTAAATGCCTGACGCTAAATGTGACTGACACATATACAGACACACATACACACGGTTTGCTGTAAATTGAAATATGTAAACGAGTTTACTACCACTATTGTGAACTCATTGTTTCTGAAATACGAGGACTTACAAAAAGGATACTCTGAACACTGAAACTCAATCTCAATCGCTGTGCGTGTATTAAGAGGGAAAAGTGTTTATTACAACCAAATTATGCATGGATTTTATGAATGCTGGAATGTGTTTTAGCTGTTGTTTTCATTCATTTCGATCCCTTTAGATGATTGGTATCTTTGACAACATCCTGATTATTATCAACACCAGCCAAGTCCATCATCAAGTGCATTGCATAAACCGAACGGAAATTGATTGGAAATAGTTTGTGTGTGTGTGTTGTTGCCAGAGCGCGCGCTCGTTTCAAAGAGAGTGAAATGCATCGCAAGAGACAATGGCAATAGCAAAATGCTATAAGCGTTTAAATTCGTTTTGCCGTAGCGTTAAATGGGAAAATCCAATCAGATTTTTTTCTGCTCGTGTGCATTTGTCGCGGCACGTCCGAGGCGAAAACCTGCTTGATTGAATTATGTTACCTTATGTACAAGGCAAAAAGAAAGAAAATTGATAGAGCAAGCGAGCAGAGAGAGAGAGAGAGAGAGAGAGAGAGAGAGAGTCGGAGACAGACAGAGACAGCAGGTAGGCAGGCAGAGAGTAAGACGACAAAACTACGGCGGAATCTAACGGGAAACAAGTGAAATGGTCGCACGGATGTGATTGTGTTGTGTGTTTGGAAGCAAGACAGACAGAAAGAAAAAAGAAAAAAGTGAATAGAAACGAAAAGGAACAAATCAAACTACGACTTGCAATTCATCATTATTGTGTAGGTGTTCGGCAATCCGTGGAGGAATATTGACAGACAGCATTGGAATATATTACAATTGTTTCTGTCAATTCATCATTTCTGAAGGATGGATCAAAATTTTTTACGTAAAAAGGTAGAAAAACGAAAATCGAAAACACACACACACACACACACTCACGGGCTACAAGTGCAAAGCGCGATGGACAGCGTGTAAATTACATTTGCAAAGCTTTTTGGCTTTTGGCGGACTGAAATCGGGCTAAAAACTTGACTAAAATTGAAATCCGAAAATCGACCGAAAAACAACAACAACAACTTCTCGTGCAAAGTCACAGGGGGAAAAACGGAACTAGAGGATATTATCATAGTAAATATTGGAATTGTTGTTATCCCTCCACCGAAATCACATCGGCCTTTTGTCCAATCGCCTTATTCGACATTCAGTTTGGTTGGTTTTTTCTTCGTATTTTCTCTGTTCATCTTCTTTTGTTCCATTCGTCTATGGTGCTTTGGTTATCCCTTTTCAACAAACGATTTCGAAACCAAGCTATTTATGCAAATGTATGGAACATTGTTGCATCAATTTTGGGCCATTCTACCGTGCAACGAGACATATGTTTTTCGTTTAAGTTAAGTGAGTGAAACGACAGCCCCGTTGTTGTGCTTTTCTATTTTAATATCGTTTGCGTTGTTGTTGATGCAATCAAATCAGCACCAGCATCACACTAACCATTTGGCAAAGCGACCATAGCAGAAAATAGCAGAAAAAAAAATAGAGGCAAACAAATATTTTGGATATGGACGTATAATTCAACTTAAAGTCGTACCAGCTCTCAACGATACACGCACACAAACAAACATATATGTGTACACAACGGACAACAAAAGGATCAAAAGAAAAGCTTATCAAGGTACAAACGCATGCTCACCGCCGAGTTGGGATCAAACAGCCGCAGAATCACTCTTTTGGATGCGCAAATATAGCATGGGACAGGATAGGAAACGAATTCGATTCGCATGAATTTATTTCTCTCCCATTGAATGCATCACACCTTCGACACTGTAAAAAAGTTTTGTTCGAAATACACCAGTATTTATCATGAAATAATAATGCTGGGTAATACAAAATCAAAAGCAACCACCGAATAGTTTATGGATCATATTATCAACAAGCAAAACAAAACAAAAATTACTCAACTATTACATTTTGGAAATCACCGAAATAGAGAGGGAAAATAGAGAGAAATAGATAGAGAACGGGATTGAGAAGACGTTGTTGAGAGTGCCGTTCTCTATTTAGTTATTTATAGGCGAGCAATATCGAAAGTAACGGAACGAACTCCAACTGCAGGTGTTACGATTAACATTGTCATCGCAACCGTCATTTCCATCCATCGAAGCAATAAACGAACCAAAAACATGGGTTATGTCTATCCAAAAGGTAATTTTCCCAGTTTGTATGTGTGCGATAATGTTAACTTTTCGTTTTCTTGACTTTTTCATTTATTCTTTCTTTTTTTTGCTGTTGTTTTTATTATAACACACCATTTTCCGTAGACCTTGACTCTCGCTCTCTCTCTCTTGCTCTCTCTCTTGCTCTTGCATTTTGATGATTTTGCATGGATTTTTCTTTTTTTTTCTGTGCTGTCGTATCGTTTATATGTGTATATGAAAAGCGACTTGAGCTTAAGTGCACCTTTTTGCGTCAATTTATGCTTGAGCAAACAGGTCGGAATTGTTGAAATTGAGTATTGAGTTCAAAATTAATGAAATCATTATACTTATACACATCATCGAAGTTCAAACACATGCACGCCGAAAATCACAATTTCGAATATTGGCCAACATATTGGAGCATCATCATCGCTCTCGTTCATCCCTTTGTCCTAAGAAATAAATGAGTTCATAAAACCGTAGACGATGAGTATTCACATTTGCAACCGATCTACAATATCTCGCATTGTATATTTAATTAATAGGTAGATAAAGAATTTCCTATGTTAATGTTGAATCCTTTTTGACTTATGAGTTTTTTTATGACCTGACTACCGACTACCCACACTCTCCTCTTCTCTATCTAACTCATTTTCTTTCGCTTTTCATTTGCTATTTACTCATTCAGTTATTTATTTTTCTTTCGGTTTGACTTTTAACATTCGACGGTCAACTTGGATTTTTGGATCCATCCACAGCCGCCACAGTAGCATCAACACCGACACAATTTGATAGAAAATTAATCATTTCACCGAGAGTTTCGTTCACTTTGTGAATAATGTATGTGTGTGTTTCGTAGGGCAATGCGAGTCTTCTGGCAATGGCAACATATGCGCCCATCTATCTATGTGCTTAGGTTCAAATGCGAAAGAATGAGAGCTAGAGTATGAGATGTAACGCGTTTAGTATGTACAAAGATTACAATGCTTAATAGATATGTGACCGGTTTACTGCCTCTACTAACGAGCAAATGACGATGGATGAAGAAAAGTGGTGCAGATATGTTGATTTATTCATCGTATATTGGCACATGAGCATCTGAATATATGCCATGTAACAATGTTTCAACTGTATACCACACGCGGAACATCAAAGCCCGTGTAGATCTCATCGTTCTCATTTCTCCATCTCCCTCTCTGTCATTCGCTCTTACTCTCAACGAGCCGGCTGCCTTCAACCGATTTGAAGGAGCTTTTTTTCCCATCAGGTCCATCACTAATGCTCTTCGACAGCAGTTACAAATGCTTGATGCCCTTTTTGTTTTTCTTTCTCATTTTATTAATCAAACAAGTGTAGCACGCTGGAAAAAAATAAAACCTGCAGCTCGTACAATAAACGTGAATTCATCTTTCCCTTTGTCTATCTATATATCTTTGCCTGTGTATGAGCGTGTGCTTTTTTTTCTCGTTCACCGTTGTGGCCCGAATTTCGGCTGAAATGAGAAAATGAAGTTGAAATTGAAAGGGCGTTCAAAGCGGTTGGAATAATTCGCATTTCGTTCATTTTGTTGATTCCCTTACACGAACATATAACTCCAATTCTCCAAAATAGATCAATCTAAAACACAAACCCCAACACCATACACGAATTGATTTATGAATTCACATAGTTGTGCTTTGATCACTGTATTGGAATCCATGCAACATAAATTGATTTGGTTGGTCCTCTTTGTTTCGTTATCGAACCGCTACGTCGTTTTTGGTCGACTTGAAAATAGTCAGAGTGGAGATAACTCCTCGTTTTCCTCCATCCCATCAAATAATCACAAATTATAACCGAGAAAAAAAATAACAACAACTTCGATTTGGAAATAATTGAATTTTATCAAAATCATTTAAATTTGTTTTTTTTACTGAATTCATTCACCCCTGACAAATCAACATTTAATTAAATTGGCTAGAAGCACTTTTTTCAAGCGTGAATTATGGGAGTATTTGCGCGGCAAAAAAAAAATCAGTAGCATCGACGCTGCGAAAGAACGTGTCATGTAGGGTGCGGCTCAATGTACACTATTTTGGAAAATTGATAGCAGCACTAGCTTGGATTATGAGAATCAATGGAAAAATAACATATAAACACGTACAAATTTTTTGCAGCGATATATATTGCACTCACATCAATCGGAAAATCTATGTAGTTACAGATGTGAAAAATATGAAAATTATCGACGATTTTCGACATATTTACATGTATTTTTCGCCTTGTGATCAAAGAATTTAATACATATATATATCCTAGTATGAAATTACGAAATTTTGGCAAAAAATACATATTTTTCACCGAAAATGAACAAAACTCGATGTGAAATCAATTAAAAAAAGGAATTTTATGCTATATGTATTAAATTCTTTGGTCACAAGGCGAAAAATACATGTAAATATGTCGAAAATCGTCGATTTTTTTGTAAATTTTCATATTTTTCACTAATTTTCACATCTGTAACTACATAGATTTTCCAATTGGTGTGAGTGCAATATAAATCGCTGAAAAAGGTTTGTCCGTGTTTTTTTTTCATTGATTCTCATAATCCGAACTAGTGCTGCTATCAATTTTTCAAAATAATGTACATTGCGCAGCACCCTAGTGTCATGGCAGCCTGTGTTTTTTTATGAGGCAATAATTGAAGTAATTTTCGATTAATCGATGTAAATTTGGTAAAATGTAAATTTCAAACAATTGACGGTGGCTATCGCTGTTCGTCTCGAACACAAATAAAACACGCCAATTGTATGTGTGTATGGGCAATCGGATCAAAATGAAATTTCACCCAGCTGCTACTGTTTAGTTACAGCTTTACTGCGATTGATGAATAAAAACGACTGATGAAAATCACGATTGAAGAGTCGCAAAATTGGATATTTAATGACGATAAAAGTGAGAAAGATGTAAGATTTTGATGATTTGCTCAAGTTTTATGCGTATTTTCTTCATGATTTTCATTTAATATTCTTCTTTGAAGTTATTTACCAATACTTCAATTCCCAAGTGTATTTTCCAGTTTTGAGCATATCTCATTGAAATGAAACTCATTCGAATTCGAAGAAAAAGCATTCATTTTCAATCGATTTTAATTTTCTGTTCAAAAGAGAGGTCATGAAGTGGCCTCTATGGTTTCCTTCCGAATTTTGGCTTATTTTATCGATCAAAAGGAAATCAGGTGATTCGAAGAAAGAAAAAATTCTAAGTGGAATTATTACCAGCTGGTAGTTTTGTCTTCGCACACCCAAAATTGAGCGAGAGAAAGAGAAAGAGCAATAGCGATGAAGGGAAAAAAACACAAAACATTTGCATGGTGAATAAAAACGCCAGAGGCGACGGCGCCAGTGACAACAATGCGAACACAACAATGTGTGTGGCATAGAGTCTTTGTGACGACGTCCCATTATATTCATAGCATTTGGAAAAGAGACTAACTAATGGAAAATAATTTCCTCCGCTTTGGTGGCTGGTAGCACACCCACAGACCCACAGAACAATCGACCAAAAATCAAGTTGGATTGCAAATACAGACATTTTATGAAATGTGAAATGGTTCGTTTTTTATTTTCATCTTGTTCTTCTTCTTGTCTTTTGTTTGGCATTTATTTGTTTGCGGTATGGCAACAAGAGAAGAAAGATGAGTAGCATGCACACAAGGCAGAGAAGAAAAAAAAGACGAAGAAAGGGAGCAAATGATAAGAAATAATCTTGATACATTAAAATGAGCGGTGTATTTTATGTGTGTGAATGTGTGCGAGATTCAAGGAAGATCGCATCAATTTAACTAGAAATCGGTCGGAAAAATCCAAATAAGTCGAGAAAAAAAATCTTCGTAAAGCTTTTCTGTGTGAAGTGAGCTCACCTCGGTGAATAAGAATGTGATTGAACTCTCGGCACACAAAATCAATTTTCGGTGAATGACTATCGATATAGCAGTGATTTCGAGGGGAGTTGGTATTAAATTCACTGCCTCCATTCTATTGGATATTTATGTATTATTGCACTCCTTGTGAACATTGCTAAAGTAAAACTTTGAATTAAAGTAAAGCTTTGAACATAACACATAGCACCTAATTAATTGACATTTTCCTCTCTACCCCAAATGCACACACACACAATTTATGTAAATATTTGAAAAGCCAATTTTCTGTGGCGAAAATCTATTTAAAAATAAATGTACTACGAGTACAAAAACTCGAACGGACTATCAATATTTAATGTTGTTTTGAATAACACACAAACGTGTTGGTTGAAACACATTCCATGCCGCGGCAAACCGAATAACTTCCACAAATCAATACTTGCAAATTATTACAAATAACATTTTGTTTATTTGTTCTATTCACCGTAATTTATCTTAAATGACATTTTCCTATTTTTGTTTCTTTCTTTCCTCCGTCCGTTCTCTATCTCTACTTGGTTTTTCCACTCGGTTTTCATTGTGACGCCTGCGACGTAGTTAGTCTTGAATGGGTTATTGTTATTACAGAAGGAGTAAAACACAAGAGAAGAAAAAGCAAGAAAGAAGAACAGAGGGTGATATCAGCAATAAAGTGGCAATTTAAATTTTTGTCACTTTGCGCACGTTTCAATGAGGTTTATTTTGCGATGATCTTTGAGTTTTGCGTAAGGAAAAAGAATGAAACATGATGAGTAAAAAGAACGAAAAAGAAAAGCAGCCAGACAAAGAGAGAGAATGCGAGATGAATGTTCACCGCTCGATGGATTCCTCATCGCTTCGTGCTTTCCTCCACATTTCGGCTACTCCGAAAAAAACCGAGCGTTATTATTTATGATGGAACTTTATCCAAGATAAAAGCGATTATTTATGCTTGAAGAACATGTCAATATCGACGAAACGCTCACTCTGTCATGGTAGAGCTTCTTTCATTATTCACAAGCAAATATGTCTCCTTTTCTATTTATTTTATACTTCTTTTATCTATTTTACTTCATTCTATTCTATTCCATTCGGAACGAGCGACATGCACAGCATCATCGGCAGTTACAGTTCTCTCTTTCATTCACTCTTTCTCTCGTGCACGCACATACACACACATCAGCCCCATATATTGTATTTACTGAGAGTGTTCACATTTTATTCCTTTATTCTGCATCATGTGTGCAATCTTGTGTAAAATGAACTCATTTTTTTTTTTGAAAAAAAGTAGGAAAAAAACAACAACTCAACAAACGTTCATATGTATGAGATGTAAAGTATGGTCACCATTATTGGAGTGATTTGATGTGGTGTTGTTTATTGTGCTAGGCGAATGATGGCATTGCTACGTTCGATACGAAACGAAATTAAACACATCAATCCTGAAATTCGAAATGGTTTGTGTTTGCTGTTTCATTGTATCAAAAAAAAACACACACACACACGGCCTGATTCATTTTCATCCGAATATAAATTTTCGAAACAATTTCTTGTTCTGCTGCGCTCATTTTGGTTGAGTCTGCAAAATAATGTTGCCGATTATGAGATTGCTATTGCAGACGCAGGCTTTTTTCCCTCCATTATACCGTAAAGTGGTGCCTGATGAATTAAATAGACAACATAATTGAATTGAGCAGTCGATAGAAATCGAAGAAGGAAAGATTAAAAAAGAAGACGAAGAAGAAGAAGAACGAAAAAGCTTGAAATTATACCGAGCCAGCATTGAGTTTATATCCTTTTGTAACACTTAATTTCCATCTGTTTCAGTTGTTGCCTGTCAATGTGCTCGGCGCAAATGTGCGCAATGAATGACATTGTTTGGTACAACCGAAACATTCATCTCTCGCACAAAATATGGTTGGAGCCAGGACACACGTTGATGTACGACATTGTGCGTTGTAGCAAATGTACATATCTTCTCTTCGCATGTGATGCGCACGGTGTGACAAGTGATTGTTCTTGGCTGAAAGCTGTTGTTGTTTGCCCATTTTATGTGTACAGGAAAGACGCCCATCTTAATGTATGTAAAATAGCAAACATGTTCTCGCCTATTTGTGGAAACAAATCGAGAAATAATTCCACAGTGTTGGTTATTCGCTTGCCAAAAATCCATATCGAAGCATGCGATTTGCGTGCAATTATTATTTTCAAATGACTTGCGTGGCAAGGGTTAGAAACCATCGTCGTCCAACCGCAACTAACATATCGAGCAATGTTTCATTTCAACGCAATTCCAAATCAGTTCAACTATTGTGTAGTTGGCTAGAGGAAATCCAATTTACAATTAGCTAAATGGTTATCGTGGGTGCACATGTGCACTTCCAATTCATTTTATAGTTTTTACTTCATCAGCTGCTGTTATTGTCGTCGCCGTTGTCGCTTGCACGAAAGATGAAATATTTCAAAATGTTTTTTTTTAAATATTCATGACTAGCACTAACTCTCATCACTCTATTTTGTCCCACAACAACCATTTCGAATGTGTGTATTTGTATGTGTTTTGCATGCGTGTGCGCTCCATACGTTTGTGAAAGTGTGTGTGCGTGTGTGCTAACTAATTCCAATCAAAAACTTTTCAAGCAGCACAAAGAAGCCGCCCAGCAAATGGCATCGAAATGGTCTCTCCTTTTGTTCAGTGATTTATTACTTAAGCTAGCCCTCAGTTGTTTACAATAAATTACGATGAATTAATTCACAGAATATGCATCAGCATAGACCAGCCTGAATTGATTAAAGTACGCAATACACGAATAATCAGTTCGACAAGTTGTTTAATGTTCACTTTAGCTGTTGGCCCAAGTAGAAAAGCAATCGAAGAATCGAGCTATATATATATATATGTGTGAGAGATATTTAAATATGGCTTGGCAACTCTAGTTCATTAATTCAAGTTGATGTTGATCACTTGTTTGCATTGTGCACAATTTTGCCACATACATAACGTCTGAGATCGAATCAACTGCATTCCGAAAAAACAAGCAAACAGTTCGCAATTGCTTTAAATACTAGAGTAATTAGCAGAAAGTTCCATCCGTTCTTTCAGACTATATGTTTTCATTTTGCTTCTCGCATCCATCACATCAATGTAACTTTGCATCGATGCTAGGTGCATCCTCTCCCCTCCCCCGTCAACAACTCACTAAATTCACATTTATTGTGTTCGTAGTCGAAAAATTAAATATTCAATTCCAATTAAACCATTCCTATCCGTTCGGCATTATCTTGTATTCACGATCGCTATCCCTTTCTCACACTCACTCCTCTCGCATTGCTGCTTAACACACCTACCGCTTACGGAGTTCAATTTACTGTAAATCGACAATTATTCGCAATCACCGGGCAAATATGAATAAATTTTCGGGTTGAAACGTAAGCCATGCCAAACAATGGCACGTATTAAAACATAATTAAAAATTTGGTTTGCATAACAAGTTAATTGCATTCATGGAGGACTTGTCGTCACCTTACCTGAATGGACGGAGGATGGAGTATAATAGATATTTAAGTGAACTTCAATTGTGTGTGTGGCATTCAGTAGCGATGTGCTGTTGTTGTGAACATTCCGATTTAATAATATATACTCTCAGAATTCAAGAGAGGCAAATTAAAAAACATATAGTGTGAAACATCAAATTACCCACTGTTTTTTGCCATTGTCGGCAAAATGTCAGTTTACCTCCACTGTATTAAAATTGTCGGCAAAATGTCATTTTACCTACATTTTTGGTGGAACGGTGTTTCAATGTATTAACAATGTAGGTGAAATGACAATTTGCCGACAGTTTTAATACAGTGGAGGTAAACTGACATTTTGCCTACAATGGCAAAAGACAGTGGGTAATTTGATGTTTTACACTATATGTTTTTTAGTTTGCCTCCTTTGAATTCTGAGAGTACGTACGTATGACATGTATATGCGGTACAAGGAATGTGGTCGGGGTGGTGTGATATATGTGTGTGTCTCGGTTCAATGAGAAATTGCCAACAATTATAGCACGGGGAGTGAAACGCACATACTCGACTATCGACTGCAAAGTCGGTTTTTTTTTAATCGCATGAATCACTTTTTCACGTTAATTCACAACCACTATAAATGTAGGTCCTATCGATGCACTGCCGCGCGATCCAAAATTAAAAAAAGACACCAATGTGTGAGAGCATTTTAAAAATAAAAATGTGTATGTGTGGGTGTATGGTATGGCTAATGTTTTTTTTTTCATTCGGTCTTCATTCGTTCAGCATTATTATTTTTTTTGTGTAAAAATAAAGCGCATGAAATGCGAG
Organism: Sitodiplosis mosellana; assembly: GCF_009176505.1. Lineage (NCBI taxonomy): Eukaryota > Metazoa > Arthropoda > Insecta > Diptera > Cecidomyiidae > Sitodiplosis > Sitodiplosis mosellana. Next base: position 5,972,441 of record NW_022601432.1, on the reverse strand, counting down.
TAATAAAATTTGTGCTTTCGTTTGTGATAATGAACATGCATGGCTCGTGCGCACCATGTGCTGATGATGCCGAAGCAAAGTATGTGCGACACATGAATGTGTTTCATTCAAGAAATATATCATCGACGGTATGTGTTTTGTGTTATGCATGTGCGTGTGTGTGTGTGTGTGCGCTTTTTCCAGTCAGAATGATTAAAAACGCTTAAAAATTAGTAGAAAAAGCGTTGAACACTCTGCATACTCTCTCTCTCTCTTCTCTCTATTAGATATTTGAAACGAGTGCTTATTTGTGCATAATTAAACGGTCGAAAAATGAGAGTCACATAATTTTCCATCAATATTCATTGGTTGGGACTACCATATTTTTGCCATCACATTTTCCAGCGGCAAATCGATTATTCCATTTCCGCAAACAAAATACACGTACATATATATTGGTTCATTCGGAACAGTTAACCATAACAATCCGTTTTCGTGTCTCCTCTAACTTTTGTATATTTCGTTTGCTATCAGTTCAATGAGTTAATGTGTTGTGTATTCTCACGGTTCGTTCAATATGCCCTAGTTCTCACATAGATCTTACTTTTTCGCTGCCATTCCTCAGTTGCAAAATCCATCAATATGGGGGCAACAACGAAGAATACGAACGAGAGAAGAAGAGAAAAAAAAATTGCACACAGCACATAAAATGAAAATGAAATTTTTGCGATAGGGGAGAGTGGGGCAATTCCGGACACTTCAGGTCTCTAGTCAAAACTAGTGCATTAGAATTCATTATTTTTCCAAGTGTTGTATACCATTTTAAAACTTGAACCTTTAGCTACAAAATGAAACTTTTGGTTTTTGAAAAAATGCAATAGTATGTGCGCTATGTCGCTTAAAACGTGACCACCTTAAAATCGAAAATCCAAAAAATGGTGGGCAATTCCGGACACTGCGAATAACTTAATACTGATTCGGTGTATCGAATCGTGGGAGGTCTCTATGAACGCATCTTAATGAGATGCATTGACGACTTATGTCAACAAACGTATTTGACCAAGTCAGTATTGCATCATTGGTCGACAAGTGCAGACGTGGTGTTTTTTTTTTGTTCTATTTTTTTCCAGTTTTTTTTTTTGGTATTTCCTCATTGTAAGTTAAGTGCACGAAAAATTTGGTAAGTAGATTTTGAAGCTAAAGATGAGCTGAATGCAATGATACTTTCGTTTCATTGAATAAATTGAAAATTATGAAAAATATTTATCTTTGTCCGGATTTGCCCCACGTGGCCATTTTGACTTTGGTCACCCAATTTTTTTAAATAATTTTAATTTAATCGAAGAAACATAAGTATCATTGTATTCAGCTCGTCTTAAGCTTCAAAAACCTCTTACCAGATTTTCTATGCGGTTAAATTTCAACGATAAAACCCAAAATGACTGAATTTTATTTTGTTCACTTTGAGTGAAAAAAACACCACATCTGCACTTATCGACCAATGATGCAATACTGACTTGGTCAAATACGTTTGGTGACATAAGTCGTCAATGCATCTCATTAAGACGCGTTCATAGAGACCTCCCACGGTTCGATACACCGAACCAGTATAAAGTTATTCGCAGTGTCCGGAATTGCCCCGTGTCTGAGTTTGACCCACTCTCCCCTACACGCAAAAGTAAACGTGGCAAAAACTTTTCGTATGACAACTTCATGCGCATGAATTGCGGGAGCGAAGCACCCGAAGTAGAAAAGGAAGAGAAAAGAATAACTCGTTTCAATTTTAAAGCCACTTCTTTCACTATGTCGCCGAAAGATATAAAAGTGGAATCAAGTGAAAAAAGGGGAGCCGAAACTTCCTCGTTTTGTTTACATTTTAAATGTAACCGAACGAAAAAGAAAATACCGCCATAAAAAAAAAGCAAAGTACGGCCGTATTTTGTTTGGGCATAACCGAAGTTTCTATCTTATTATTGTTGTTCTTTTTCGTTCCAAGAGAAACCAAGAAATTTTTATGAGGGCATTGGTAGATCGCATGGATTGGCCGTTATTCTTGTCGTCATCTTCGTCGTTGTCAATTTTTTTCTTGTTTGCGCTCGCCCATTCTACTTCTCCACTTTTTTTTTCTCCGTACAAACAACCCGAACAAAAAAATTTGTGCAGTTGGGACCGACACAATTTTCCGGGAGAGCATTGTCATTCCTTCCAAATCGGAATTTCGAATCATTCACAAAATATCCTGCACACAAAATACCAAATACTAAATTGAACATGATTTATTTGCATATAAATCAAGAAACCAACAAAAATCACCGACACACATACCCAAAATTGGTTTCGATTCATGAGATAGAATTGCAAGTGAATAAAAATTCGGAAGCTGAAATTGTAACCATTTTTTCTTTTATTCCCCCTTTCGACTTGCATTTCTCAGTTGAAAATATTTGCCGATGAATTTTCTATTTAAATGCTCAAATGTATTAAAGTGCATATTTCAATTTAATTGTATAATTTTCGTGTTAATGGCCTTTTTTCATTGCACACTTAAGACTATTTAGTAAAATTGAGCGGTTTATAGTTATGGTATATATATATATGTATATTTCAATGCCAAAGAGCACTTGGAAGCCTCAAGTTTTTTTGTCGATAGCACTCTGTTTGCTCTCTGCTGTTTTTTTAAGTAGATGCACGAGCGGTGTGATGTGACTTATTCATGGCAGCATGAGCAACGCGCGCGTTTGATGTTGGGATGAAAAGTGTCGTGCATATATATAGTGTGTGTGTGTGTGTATGTAAAGAAAGAGAGTCACAGTGTGAATAAAATGTCAAAATGATTCAAAACCATGAATTTTTGCGAATATTTAAATAAATAAATAAATAGATGGAAAGAACTCATGAGCAGTCATGATAGCATCACTTGTTATGGTATGCTCATTATAGCAATAACACCAGCTAGATGTGTTGCTAACACTTTGAATAAATCGCAGCACATAGATTTTCTGTTTTGTTTATGCCTCGTTGTATAGTGCTAATCTCGGTTGAACTGATTTCGAGGGGGGAAAGTTTGAACTTAGTTGCTGTAACATTTTACTTTTAAAATAAAACCATAATCAATGCGCTCGATAAAATGGATGTGAATGTGTTAAATAGACTCATTGCGCAATCACACTCAATTCATTACTCGGATTTAGCTGTGCGTGAATGATGTGGGTGGAGGAGAGGGCTTGGAGACAGAAAAAGGAAGTCGAGTAAAATTTATGCACATGTAATATATGCGTTTTTTTTTATTTCAATATCCATATCCATATTATACTATACACGCGCCACTCACATCATTTGCAATTCAATGAACAACGAAAATGTCTGCTCAAGCCCCATACACACATCACATCACATCACATCACATCGCATCACATGCGATAGGTAACTATCATATGCGCCATGTATCGGAGTTTTATTTGACAGAATGTGTGTGTGTGCTTTTTTGCACAATAATAATATATGTATCCTGTTTCACTTGGAAATGTTATGTACGCGCGCCAACTTACGCCACACAGACTGAAAGAGCGTGAGATAGAAAGCTAGAGCTGCTTCGCTTCGAATCCTCAAGTTAACACATTCACCCCATAAACTTTATTCGCCTAATAAAAATGGCTGAGAGAAAAAAAAGAAGAAAAAGTAGTAGCAAAAGACGAGAGGAAAAACCGAATCACAAACCGTATGATGTAGCAAACGATACACATACTGTGCGAGCCTGTCGCTTATGGAGCGCCGTTTTCAAATGGTTTTGGGACTTTTCATTCCATTTCATTTTCATCATTTGTATTTTTATCGCGACGGTTAAGTTGTCAAGGACCAAGGCGTCAGCACGTAAATGAATTTCCACACATAGTCATCGCCAGGCTGCCACTTTGTGTGTATGAGTACCTAAAAGTGTTTTTGTTTGCACATATCCGTTTTGTTTAAGTAGTTTTTACTATCATTCTCGCTTTTTTTCCCGGCTATTCTTCTCCGTTCGAAATGTTTACGGATGAAAATGGAGAGAGAGAGAGAGAGAGAGAGAGAGAGAGCAGATCATAATGAATCGCTGCTGCGCTGTTATTGTTGCTTTCGTGTCTCCCTTCACTATTGTACGAATTCGAAGCAACTGTATTGAAATGAGCGCATTTCTTTCTCTGTCTATTCTTTCTTCCTCGATACGGTTTAGTTGTTTGTGTAAGACTATGTGCCACAATTCATATTAGTTCTTGGTCGTTGAGTTGCGCCAGCAGCTTGACGCGTCTCACAATGTACTCGTCCACTTAAAGGAAAAACAATTGGTAAATTGGTTTGTCTTCATTCTGAGCTAACGTTTTTATAGTGCTTGCTAAAATTGCCAAGTTCATCGAGCAGCAACCGATTGTAGTGACGACGAAGACGACCAAAACGACGACAATGATGATAAGATGGAAGGAGGAGAGAACATTATAAAAAACAACGAACACAAGCAATAAAAAGCAGCTTTATCAATACTAGTTTAAATGAGTTTTTCTCTCCTTTGGATGAACCGACATCTCATTTCCTGATTATATGTGCCATAAAAACAGTATCGAATCGATAGAGATTCACTTCCACCGGAAATTTCTCCAAAACGAACTTCAAGTTACTCGAAGCATATCCCTCGCATAGCTCCGCACCGCACTGACGATCAATCTCTCCCTCTCTTTACCTATGTTTCTTGTTCATCGCACATGCATCCGATGCCATTGAATCCAAGTGAATTTACCTCCCTCATTCAAAGCGTATACATTTCCGCTGTCAACAGATGGAGACTCTTGACTGTAATATAATTGCTGGCGAAAATAAATAACACACACTGTTCGTGATATTATACACAAACACACACACACACATAAACATATTTAGAAGGCACAGCCCGAGGAATGTACAAAAGAAACTTCCTTTTAAAAAAAGCAGAAAGTGTGTGTGTGTGCCGACCATGATGAAATCATATTCACTCCGGATTGTATGACAAAATTTCTATCGTCTTGTGAGCTTTTCTCTCATTCACTTCTTGTTCGTCTTTCCAGTTTTCCCAGAGAATTAAAAAAAATTCAACATTTGTTCTCTTTTTATTTCTCTTTTGTTCGTTTTGTCTTCGTCTATAATTTCATACTCAAAGCTACCGCCTTTTCACAAAGCACAAAAATTGTGAGAAACTTTCTCCCATCGAGCGGTGCAATTTTTGTTTCCCCAAATGAAAGATGGATAGTCAAATCTTGGAAGATGATTTTTTATCAATTTGGACCAATTTTCACGACACATCTCGATATCGAGTGAATGGACATAGATATTTGAAAACAGACAATTGATTTGAATTCTATATTTTATCTACAATTTTTTGGAAGTATGCTTCATTTGAGAAACATGCGATTTGTGGAAAATACGAGGGGAAATCAGTCTTTTCACTGAAAAGTAATAGTTAGAAAAAAGTAATTTGAAAATTAATTGAAAATTCGTTTCTCGACCAAGATTTGAGTTGTTCCATTTTGGACCAGTTTTTCGATAGCCGATTGCTCAAGAAAATTGTTTCTACATAAAAAAAGTAAAAACACTACATTAAACTACATAAAATCTACAATTGAAATCGATCTATCCGAAGTCATTTCGGCACATCTTCCAAGATTTGACTATCCATCTAATAAAATTTGCTTCAATAAAAGAGCAAACGGGAGATGGAGATAGAGCGTGAGAGAGAGAGAGAGAGAGAGAGAGAGAGAGAGAGCGGTTAAATATCTCTCTTCTGAATAAGTGTACTTTGTTGCTTCTTTTGATATTTTCCATGCTCGAGGCAAATAAATTAGGAAAATTCGCTGTAAATCATAACAATCTGCCATAAAATCAACCTTGTTTAACATGCCATAACCAGTGGCATTAACCATGAAGCATGCTGTGCTATGTGTTTACTCAGCTCTGCTGCCCTATGTGTGTATGTGTGTCCTTTCTCATGGTTCGGTTTTTAGTTTGGCAAAATGTTTATTTTTTTCTTCCATTTCGCATATTTGTTCATCTGGTATGCACAAACACACACCCACACACTCTCTTTCTCTTCGCTCGTTTTCCCGCTGACATACATTTTCGGTGCATTTGATAGAATAAACTACAAGAGCTATATGATGAAAATGCATTGTGCAAGTGAAAACACCTTTCGTAAATGCGGTTTGTTCTACAAAACAATGAAGAAAAAAGGCGCCTTTGTTTAAAAAAAACCCGATCTAAGAATAGACTTGGTGTTTTAAGTTAATTTCCTGGCGACCGAATGTGATTTGCACTTCATAGTGTTCGTTTTCCAACACGATTTCCATCAAAAGAGCATTTTCGCAATTGGATAGAAATTCAAAGGCATTTTCTAGTCTCTGTTCCGTTTCTTCTCCTTTTCTCTCTCTCTCTCTCTCTCTCTCTCTCTCTCTCTCTCTCTCTCTCTCTCTTTCTCTCCCTCTCTTTCTCTTTCTCCCTTTTTCTCTTTCCTGTCTGTGTCGAGTGCAAAGTGTCGAAAGAAATCTACACCGCAAAAAAAAAAAAAACGGGCAAACGACTCAACCACCTTCGAGCGGAATTAAATATATTTCATATTTCGGGTTGAAATGGGGAAAAAGTGAACAACGTTGTAATTGATTCAATTTCGGTGAATTCGTCATCATAAATTGTGTGCGCAAATATCAGATAAAAGTCGACCCAGTGAGAAACCTTTTCATTTCACATCCAAATTGAAATAGCTCACATTTTTCCTCATTCATCCCGCATCCGTCGTTTCTCATCTTTCGGCAAGCGATTATTTGTACAGCGGAAGCTTTACCGCACCGATATAGTTTCAAATATACAGTTATGGCAGAGTAGCAGCAGCAGCAGCAAAAAACCATGATTGAGCACGAAAAATGGAAAGGAGTGACAGAGAGGGGATGGGGAAAAAATCAGTTATTGACACGTCACATCACATTTCGAATCTCTCTTTCAATTTCTACAGAAATTGATGGAATGAACATGCAGTTTTATAATATGGCATCAGAGCAATGGCAGCACAGAATGGGCCGTTCACATTGAATCGATGTGTGTTCCCTAGTATTTGTATGTATTTGGTGTGTATGTGTTTGGTATCCTTGGTACTGGTTGCTAGCATCCACCATTTTCAATTTGCACTATTGTCGCATTGTTATTCAATCAATGGAAATGGTAAATCAGCTGCTGGCCATCCATTAAGCCTTATTTCGTTTTCAATTAATTTTACTTTATCTATGTTACACGAACCATTTGTATGCCGCATGAAATGTACAAATAATAGCATTATTTTCTATTCGTGCCTCTATCACCTCTGTCCTTCTCTCTGCGTCATGTGTTTGGCTGCAAGCAACTGTATATGTACCGAATGGACAAGTGTGTGTGTGTGTGTATCAGAAAGAGAAAAGCAGACGCAAGTCATTTTGAATTAAGTGAGAATACAGATTAATTTTGTTTATTTCGTTAGTTGGCTTCACTACATTTGAACATTGCACTGTATTGCATTTGTGATGTGCACCAAGTGACTTGCACTATATGCGAAACATGAAACAGTTTCTCACAATTTCTTTTTCCGGCAATTTTCGTTCAGTCGTTGGCTATTGCATGCTGCTGTTTCCAACCGGATATGGCACCAAATCAAGAGTGTGTGTCATATCTGCCGAAAATACAGCTTCAGGAATAATTCAATTCATTTATTAAATTGAATATCATTTGCAAACATTCTTGCTGATGAACTGAAAATAGCACTCTCCACCACCCAAACCGAGCAAGACAGTCTCAGCTACACTAAGAGTGAATTGGGTATCGACGAACAGCAGAGGAAAAAAACGCACCGAATGTATTCCAGTAATTAATTTACATCAGCGATGTAATTATGAGCAATATACAAACATAAATTTTTAACATGGGTGGATGAGTTGTATTTCTCAATGCATATGTATCCATTGATGGTCAAAATTATTGACGAAAAAAATCTTCGGCGATGAGGAAAAATAAATGTTTGTGAGTGTGTGATGGTGGCGGTGAAAATTCGTTGGCCCCTCTTTAAATCCACTCATATAATTGATTCGGGGCTGTCAAGTGTTTTCCTATGAATTTTTCCATCAATTTGTAATTTGGCCACAAATGAAAAGCGTCTATCGAGAGTGAAACACACACAGTTGAAATACGTTGATGTGGTAGCAAATGGACGAGTTGGGAATTCAAGCCACGTTATCAATGTCTGATGACCTGAAAAAATTCATCGACATTTTATATTTTCTTTCCTACTTGCACACAGCATACCATAAAAAGCATACACCAACCGAAATGACCTGGTTGTATCGTCGAAACAAACAAACACAAGAAAAACAACAATAATAATCAAGCAAATCGGAATTGCTCATTGAAAATTTAATCAAATTAAAACGCTAAAACATCGAAATGAAAAGCAAGGCCCATGAATATTCATTGATTCCGTTGTTTAAGCAGATGGCCTGTGGTTTGGCCATTAGCAAAATACCGTTAAATATTTGTAAATAGCAGAAAATGTGTGCTACCTTCGCGTTCTCGCATTGTGCATTTCATTTTTATATTGAGAATTTGCATTTTTTGCATTATCGCTTTTTCATTTTTGGCTTTCGTTGCGATTTGCGTGTCCTCTAATGCTGCCGTTTGCAGGAAGGGCGAACGAACGAGCGACCGACCAAACGAGTGTTGTGTTTGTCGAATAGCGTGAATGTTTATTTATCTCAATTGGTGTATTTTGTGATTTTTGGCTGATTTGATAGCGATCGAAGTGGTCAGAGCGATGGGAAAACTCAACGTCAAATTGATTGCAACTGACAACAATCGCAACATTCAATCCATTTTAATAGATTTTGTATACTGGGTAAATGAATGTAGTTAGTTGCAATTAGGCAAATTGCAAAACATTATGCGAATTCAGTTGCAAACGAACGAAGAGAAAAAAATCCGGCAGATCGCCGAGAAAGAGAAACAGAGAACATAGCATCAAAACTGCATGGCTAAAAGTGCATAGCGCGAATTTGATTCGTGAATGAATATGTTAATTCGACCTATCGTTGTTAACAGACACATGCAACGCGCTTCATTCAATTTCAATTGCTAAATTAAATTTTCTGTGTTGAATATCTGTGAATGAATCCGCTGTCGTCGTCGTCGTCGTCGTCGTCGTCGTCGTCTTCTCAAGCATAAAACTGAAATTCTCCAGCAGCTCAGTCGTACTACAAACTGTCAATATGAACGTCTTCGTTTGTAAAAGGCGGAAGAGGAAAAACGTCGAAGTGCGAATACCAGATTGCCGTTGTTCTGTATCGACCAAAACTCAATTTCGCGAATGACACATCGATCCGTTTGCAAAGCATCACAAGTGGCATTTATATATCGGTGGTAATAGTTATACGTTTCGTTGCATCGTTTCCACATACAATACGAATATTTTTTTGGTTTTGTTTCTATCGTTTTTGTTCATTTTGCACAACTTATTCACATCACGCAAATATTAATCCGTTTTCTAATTGATAAAGATGAAGTAAATGGAAACGATCGAGAGAGAGAGAGAGAAAGAAATTGCAAAGGAAGAAGAAGAAGAAACATTTAAAGAGAAAAAAGAAAAGAAATAATGACAAAAGAAAGAGAAATAAAGAAAAATAGCTCAACGACTAATTATAATGACATTCTTCATCAGCTGAAATGAAATGACTTCTTGAATTATGGGGCTTGGCAACCGAGATAAAAACAGAAATATGTTTGAAATCAAACGAAAATACTCTTGGCAACATCTCTTACATACTCTCTCACTCTCGGCAACCGACCAGATGCTTCGCAATGACATGGCAATGGCTTTCGTTTTGGTTAATTTGAATATTGCATTGCACTTGTTTTATTCTGCATTTTCAAAAGCCTAGAATTACAGTTGATGCAAGTACGTGAGAATTATTAGTTCACAAAAACAGAGGAAGAAGAAGAAGAAAGGAAGTGGAATGGAGAAGTGGAGAAGAGAGCAAGAGCGCGAGTGGCAAAAAAAAACAGTTGAATGATTTGTGCAAAAAAACAGGAAGATGTAAAAATAATGACGTCTAAATCAGTAGTCTTTGTGCTTTTTTCCGTTTCGTCAGCTTTTTCTGTTTGTAAGTAAACGCATTCTTGTGCCAAAGTGGATGACTACTAGGGTTATTTCTATTTTGTAAAGTTGGTTGTTGTTGCCTTTTTTTATTGTTGTTGTTGTTTGTACGTACAAATAAGCACACCATTCTCGTCTATTATTGTTGTATCGTGCTGAGTGTGCATGAGCAGAGAGTGAACGATAGAGATAGAGAAACCGGAGTCGTATGCATTCATTCGCAGCATTAAATGTGCATCCAACTTGTTTGTTTTAATTTGCGTTTCTTTTGCCTTTTTTTCTGCTTATGTTGGATTGCAATCCCTTTGTAAGTTACATTCATGAATGAACGAATTTCATGCAGACGCCTCGTTGTTTCGTTGTGAATTTCTTTTTTTGATGGCTCTTTTTTGAAATCAAAGTGCTCATTTAATGCAAAAATGTGAAATCTAAACTAATATCATATGTTTCAATTTTGTGTACGTATTATTTTCGTACGTTTATATGGCAATGGCACAGAGAAGAAATTTCGAGTGGCATCATTTCTTTCACACATTGTTTGACTCTCAGAATCAGTTTTTTTTTCTCAGCATTTTTTTTGCCCTTTGCATTTTTTACATCCCATTCAAATCTTCTTTTCATTTCACAATTCTCAAACATTCTTTTCCGCATTTCAACTGGAAATTCTTTTTTTTTTCGTTATTCGTATGCAACAGACTAGCACAAAACAGCCGTCCAACGGTTAATGGTTTTCATGTAATCATTTTTGTCCTTTCTCGTTTCTCTTTGCATTTGCAGCGGCTTTGCATTCGACGTCGACAACGATGGAGACGATCTCCTTGATAACAACAGCCAGTACAACCCTAATAACGGAATTTACGGTGAACACAACGCTAATAGGCAGCACATATGCAAGTGATATACAAGTAAAAAATAATGCAACGCTCGATGAACCGCCTGGTCTACGATATTCCATACCACAAACAGTTGTACTCGCTATAATTGCAACGTTGTTAAGTATATTAACGGTGGCGGGCAATGTGATGGTAATGATTTCGTTTAAAATCGACAAACAATTGCAAACGATTAGCAATTATTTCCTCTTTTCGCTGGCAATCGCCGATTTTGCCATTGGCTTAATATCAATGCCATTATTTACGGTTACAACGCTATTAGGTGAGTATCCCCCAGTTTCAGAATAGACCAAGAGTTTTTTTCGATAGAAAAAAGAAATGAAAAAAAAAAATAATTCCTCGAAAATGTTTTTCTCTTCAGGTTATTGGCCATTGGGCCCGTACGTGTGTGATACGTGGTTAGCACTAGACTATCTAGCATCGAATGCATCGGTTCTAAATCTATTAATTATTAGTTTCGATCGATATTTTAGCGTGACACGACCGTTAACGTATCGTGCTAAGCGTACAACGAGTCGTGCTGCAATTATGATCAGCGCCGCATGGGGCATTAGTCTATTACTGTGGCCACCATGGATTTATAGTTGGCCATATATTGAGGGTAAACGTACCGTACCACAATACGAATGCTACATTCAATTCATCGAAACGAATCATTACATTACATTTGGTACGGCGATTGCAGCATTTTATGTGCCTGTTACAGTCATGTGTTTCCTATACTATCGAATTTGGCGCGAAACAAAGAAACGTCAAAAGGATTTACCCAATTTGCAAGCGGGCAAAAAGGATTCATCGAAACGATCAAATTCAAGGTTAGTTCACTTACAATAATCCAATTGTTGATTCCGAAATTTTGAGTTTCTTTTGTTATATTCGCACACCATTTTTCACTTCTCTAGTTGCACGCGATCATTAAAATACAATAACAGTTTTCACCATTGTAGTGATGAAACAACGGCCGTAAATCATTCGGGAATGATTACACAAATCGCTTCGAGCGAATGCGATGCATACAGTTGGCGAAGGCCACGATCTGAATCATCGGCCGATGCAGAAAGCATGTACATGACCAACCCGGTGTTGTCGGATTCGGGATTTGCGCAGCAATCACGGCGCTCGAGCGTAAGTTATTCAATATATTTGCTGTATATAACAATGGGCCATAAAATAAATTATTTTTTTTTTCTTATTTTTTTCTCGATTTTTGCCTCATCACAGACGGCAACGGCTGGCGTACCGCCTGGATCGCAAAAATGCTATGGCGGTATTAAAGAATGGTGCGTTGCTTGGTGGCACTCAGGGCGTGAAGATTCAGATGACTATGGCTACGAAGCTGAGGAGCCATCAGACTTAGGGTATGACCGCTTATTTACCACAGAACAAATGACAGAAAAACAAAACAGTTCATTCCTATAAACAAAAGGCAAACATGGTTATTATCCACAAGCATTTTTTTTTCTTTTCTTTCCCCAAATCAGATACAACACACCCGTTTCAATAGAAACACCTATACAAAGTTCCGTTTCCAGGTAGTACAAACCATTAGTTGATTCCTTTCACACAGTAAAAACAGAAAAAGACACTGAAACATTCATTTCTCATGAATTGTTGTTGAATTCATTCAAATTAATCCGTAACCATTTGACTCAATCAGAATATTCTTTTTTTCTATTCTTCTTTTTTGGACGCATTCGCTCATCAGATGTACATCGTTGAATGTGATTCGGGATCCGTATTCGACAAATCGACCGGGGCTAGTTAGCATTATACCGGATGTATCACCAACTCCTGTTCGGCCACCACTTGCGCCGCTGTCGCAGTTACAGGAGAATGCATTCCCAGGTAAAATCCGCCGACATTTTATTCTACTGCGTCTATTTTATATTTTAAACTTTGCCTTTTCTAAATCATTTTGTTTTGTCTTTCTTCTTCGCACCTGATATTTAGGTCCACGAGACTCACGATCATTACCGTTGAATAATCGCCTTAGTTCGCGATCAGTTAGTCAGGATTCGGTGTACACAATATTGATTCGACTACCTCCGGATGGCGGTAGTGGTGATGAACGGGCACCGTCAATTAAAATGATTCAAGACGACGTACCATTAGCTCTGACGCATCCACCCAGACGGCCACTACCAACGCGAGACTCCGATCTGGGTGATGTGAAGCTCAATCTAGACGGGTAAGTTGAATTGAAAAACTTTCAAAACTTTTTTGTACACCATTTATTTCGGCTTAGTTTTTTTCTTCTCCTTCGTCTTCGAAACAAATACGATCACATTTGAACTTTGCAAAACTGTTTGATTATATTGTATGGCGCAAATAAATGCCGGTCGAAATCAACTGCCAAGTTTTCGTGTGGTGCATACAGATTTGCAATTCAGAAAATGAAAAAAAAAGATGAGAGAAAAAGAGTGCATGCCTTTCATGAAAACTAAACAATTCCCAGCATCAGATTGTGTGAAATGACAATAAATAGCAATAAAATATGTTGAGAAGGAGACATAGAGAAAAGTTTTCGGTCTCAACATGAAAAATAACTTTGCAGAATAGCATAGCTGTGTGTGTGTATTCCGGTGGCTGTTGCCATTTTAACGCAATTTGTTGTGTTCAATGTGCACAGTGCACACACGAACATAAAATGCCGACATTTGTTTTGTTGTGCCCCGAAAACAAAGTGCTCGATTTCTTTTTCCCTATGTTAATCCAAAGTGTGACAAGTGTCAATGTGTATCGGGAACTTTTTCATTTCGTCTCCGCTCTAATAAAGGGTGTTTCAATAAGAGTGTCCGAACTTTAAAATGAAATAAAACACAGAAAATATCCGAATATATCCGAGTTGTTTAATGTAATTTGTAGCCCTATTCATAACATTAATAATGGAAAATGATATCATCCAAATGACCGCCCCGGCTGGGTTTTAGTGACACCATCCGATCGGCCCAATTTTTGATGACATTTTGGCACATTTCGACTGGAACACTGGTGATTTCGTGACGAATGTTGGCCTTTAAATCCTCAATCGTCGACGGATTATTTGCATAAACTTTTCCTTTGATAAAACCCCAAAGAAAGTGATCTAATAGTGTTAAATCGCAAGATCTTGGCCGCCAATTTACAGCACCATTTTTCGATATTACGCGTTTGTCAAACTTTTCGTTCAAAACCTGGATTGTTGGTGGACTTGTGTGTGATGAGGCGCCGTCTTGTTGGAATAGGAGCCCACTGGTTCTCACCCGACGCAATCTCGGCCAGAAATATTCACGAATCATGTGTTGATATCGCTCGGCATTGACATTAACTCGCTGTCCATCTTCGTTCTCAAAAAAGTACGGGCCAATGACACCTCTCGGCCAAAAAGCACACCAAACAGTGCACTTTAGCGGTTTCATTTCAACCTCTTGAATGTGCCGAGGATTTTCCGCGTCCCAAATGCGACAATTCTGCTTGTTAACACAATGCGCCTCGTCGCTGAAGATGATTTTCGAGCCAAAATCAGGATCCGCTTTCAGTTGATCTAGGGTCCAATCCGCAAATTGTCGACGCTTCAAACAGCGCTGCATGGTTAATTTGTTGGACCTTACTGAACACATTTGTCAAATATTTTGAACGCTTGGATGCCCCTGGTCCCTATTGGAAAAATAGAAAGTTCAGACATCCATATTGAAACACCCTTTATACGTAATGGAACAAATTTTATGTGTCCCAATTTGAATATCGATTTAAGAAAATGTTCGCTTTAATACTTTATCACTCAAGAACTTAAAACATGCAACGAAAGATTTCGATTTTTTTTCTGCTTTCATTTTCGATGCACAAAATTCGAAAGGAAATGCATATTAGATCTTATTTCAGTGGTGTTTTCTCTTTTTTCCTGTACATTCTAATTATGTTGTGTGTGTATTTTTGTTGTCGTTTGCAGGGTGAAGCTGAATTCCGGTTTGCCGTTGAATCGAAGGTTGTCACATGCACCGGATATTCGAATTCCATTAAATGCCAAGATTATAACGAAAAATTTGGCCAAACCGCATCCTGTGCCTCGAGCCGCTAAAAAGAAGAAAAAATCTCAAGAAAAGCGACAAGAAACAAAGGCCGCCAAAACACTATCAGCCATTTTACTTAGTTTCATCATAACGTGGACGCCGTACAATATTTTGGTGTTGTTAAAACCGTTGACGGCATGCACAAAATGCATACCACAAGAGCTATGGGATTTCTTTTATGCACTGTGCTACATCAATTCAACCATTAATCCCATGTGCTATGCTCTGTGCAATGCCTCATTTCGTCGTACTTATGTTCGGATATTGACGTGCAAATGGCATACACGAAATCGGGAAGCGATGACACGCGGCGTGTACAACTGAAACAACCAAATGGCAAGTCATGCTTTTTAAAGGACTTTGCAATCAAACTCATAACACAAACCAACAGCAACAGCAACACAAACAAAATATGAAGAGAAAAAATGCACAAGTGTCATATTACGCAAAGCACTGAGTAATATAGAGAGATCAAGTGTGTGTGCTGAACACAATTTGAGACAATGTGAAATATTTTTCACGACAATTTTTAACAAGAATTAATAAAAAAAAGGAAATAATAAAATTTAAAAAAAAAAACCACTCTGAAATCGCACAAACAAATCGTTCAAATAAAATTTTTACAACAAACAAAACAAAAATTGTAAGAGAATTACCAAATAATATGAAAACCATTTATAGATGCGGCGACAAGCGCAAATGGAAATGTTTAACTCTAGACTAGCTTAGAATAATCTAAAAATTTATTAGGTCGCGTCGAATGAAACAATTTTCAACAAGACACACACACATTCTCACATACAAGATTATTTACATGACTACGAATTATTGTGTAGTGAATAAACTATGGTTTTCATAATTGCTGAAATACGAAAATCGAATATATGTCTCAGCCAGGAGCACAAAAACCAAATAAGAAAAAGGAATGTGAGGGCGGAGAGCTTAAAAACACACATACAAATTTAAGGAAAAAAATAATAATGAAAATCAACACCATGTCACTCAATCACACTCACAGCTTAGTGAAATTAGGAAAATAAAGATGGAAACGAAAAATTTGTTCAATGGCTTAGATTTAAAGAAAACAAAAATTGATTAGACAAAATTCCAATTTAAGGACTATTTATTGATGTTACGCAAGTAAGTTATGAAAAGATATGAAAAAAAAAAACAATCGATCAATGTTTCGACAAGACAAGAAAAAAAAACCACACACACAAATGAGAGAGATAGAGAGACAAATGAAATCAAGATATTTCGTTTGAATATACGTAGCAATAACTATATTAGTAAGGGAAAAAACCGCAAAAAAAAACAAACAAACACAATAAACGTTTACGCAAAATACAGATGAAAACCAAACAAAAAATCTACGCGCAATGTTCACATTGAAAGCGACAAGCATATGGATTTGTGAACTGAAGGCGTTATTCGATCAGACAATTCAGCCATAAGAGAAAGCTGAAAATGATGGCAAAGCAAGCTTGTGGTGAAGAGTGCAGTGGAGACAACAACTGTACTCACCCACTCTCATACACACACACACACACACACACTCACAGACACACTTACTCGCGCATTTCAAAAGTGCAAAACTGTATATCCGACAAATGATTGCTTTAATAAATGTTTATTATACACAGAGATGAATTTTTATTAAGTGAATATTAAATATTAAGAGAAAAAAAAAAGTTTATATACACAAACTCACATAAACCAACAGCAACAACAGTAACAAGAAAAAAAAAAACAATGAAAAGAACAGAATATGTAATGGTTATTGAAACAGAGGGAAAGTGGCAAGCGCATCCAAACACTACACAAGAGATGGCCATGTCAAATGGTACAGCTCCATTGATAGCTAAATTTCAAATGATAGCGCATTTTAATTCCGGGAAATTGATAAATCATAGCTAAAGGACGACTGAGCTAGAATAGTATTGAAAACCAAAAGAAGAAAAAAAAATACGAGAAATGCCATGAACCCAGAGATACACAGTACACGGGAAAAAGTGTCGTTGTACAATGTACATACGAACCGTTGCGACAAACAAATTCCCTCAGAATATTTTAGTTTCAAAGTGCAACATGAAATTCTTTTTTATATAGAGTTTACAACAACAACTCCATATGAAAAAAAAAACTTTATGTTGCACTTTAAAACTAAAATATTCTGAGGGAATTTGTTTGTCGCAATGGTTCATACATACAACCATGCCGCAAATCGAAAAATAGAAGAATTATGCTAAACAAACCAACACACATACACACATACACACAACCATTGTACTGTTACGTATCGAATCTGTATAGGGAATATACCTACTGACAAAATAAAAACTAATAAATTTATATTATTGTGGGAACACTATCTTATGTTAAACTCATGTTATTTGATAATTATATTGACAGAATGTAAAATCTGTTATAAAATATTCATAGATAAATGGAGAGCGAGCGAGCGAATGGCCAATATGAAAATAGAGAGCAACGTCAAAATGATTTTTTTTGTATAAGTGAACCAAATGAAGCAAGCGAGAACGAGATCGAGGCGAAAGAGTCAGAATTTTTATTTGGCATACCAAATTGAATTGCCAATCGAATGTTTATATTCCGTGTGGTACTAAAGACGGTTAATGTACAAAGCTTCTTCGTTTTCGGACGATACACAGCAAAATTTCAATGTTGTTTTTCGAATATCGAATTGATTTTTTTTAGGCGGAAATAATGTGGTTTCGAAATTTTCAACGAACGATTCAAAATACGAAGACAAAATAAATAAAAGAAAAAAAGATAAACTCACCTTTTAACCATTCCAAAAAAAAAAAAACAGTAAAAATATATTGATTTGACACATCGATTGCATTCCCACAGAAGAAGAATAGTAAAACTCTGTCAAGCACTTCCATTCGACCTCACTTACCGTAAACGCACAGCACACATTTAGATAATGTTCAATTTTCATAATGTACACAACAATTTCGTGCGCCAAGCAACATACATTTAGGACATTTTTACGATTTGACAACCAACCAAAGATACACAACAATTTAAGGAGAACCAAAAAATCTATGACAACATTAACCGTAGTCCGTTTAACCATATTTCACACGAGCAATGCAAACAACAAAACAAACAAACTCTCTAGTAAAATTTAAAAACGAACTATACCCAAATCTAACAAAAAAAAATATTTACCTTAAAATGGCA
Source organism: Sitodiplosis mosellana (assembly GCF_009176505.1). Taxonomy (NCBI): domain Eukaryota; kingdom Metazoa; phylum Arthropoda; class Insecta; order Diptera; family Cecidomyiidae; genus Sitodiplosis; species Sitodiplosis mosellana. The sequence continues at coordinate 5,954,151 of NW_022601432.1, read as the reverse complement.
ATAGGTGTTTTAACATAATTCAAATAATACATAGGTGTTGCTGTATGATAACAGAATGATGAGAAAAAAAGCAGAAAATAAAAACCAAAAACCATTTAGTACTGTATATTTTGTGACAACAACAAAGTATTTACTTACTTTTAAAAGAAGATGTACAACAACAACAAAATATTGAGCAAAAAAAAACACACGTAGTGATGCATTTAAATGAAGAGAGAAAAACGCGTCATGAAAATAATTTGAACAAAATTTTCAAATCACATATTTATGTTTACAAAATGGCATCAATCAAAGACCAGCAAAATGACAAACCATTCACATAATGTCAAGAAAAACTAAATGTAATTGCATTCATTGCGTTTCGATGGGATTGAAAGCATCAGGAATGACAACAACCAACCAAAAATTATGGAAAATAAATTGATTTGATTCAAAAGATTTAGTAACCACAAATGAAAATTCTTTTCTGTTTTATTTCGTTTCAAATTCACTTTTGGTGATGATTTTAATTTTCGTTTTTTCTTTCTTCTGTCTTCTGGTGTGAACAGCTAGGAAAAATTGGAAACGATGTGCTAAAATTGGCCTAATCACAGTGTCACAAATAAAAGCAATGAACTATTCTATGCATGTGTGGCTTCGACACTGATACACGGTCATTCGCACAAAGTAATTTAACTACGAATGCGTAGGCTTAGATTTCTTTCACACAAATCCAAATGAACAAACACATTGTATACATCGATTCTATTTGGCAAAATGTATATAAAATAAATCAAATGATAACACATGAAAATATATTGCAATAATTAAGATGCTAAACGATGGAAATGATCAAATTGTTGTGATTCAATTTAACCCATATTTTGGATTTCAATTTTTATTTCATGTTTTTTTTTTGTTCAGCTTGTCAAATTGTGCATTTTTGCTGAAAGCTTTTCTTCGATCTAGTTCAAATGAATAAATACGTTTCAATTTTGAGCGTTTTTTGAAGCGCAACAATTGTCAGCCCCGCCGAAAAATACATACGAATTCATCCACAATTTGTTTCATTTGAATTGACACACCGGATTATTTTATACGAAAAAATTAGAGTTTGCATCAACTGTTGTTTTTGTTCATTTTTTGATGGTGGTGAACAGGAAAACGTAGCCAAATACTAAATATTAATGATATGAGAAGTTCGTTCACGTAAAATAGATAATAGTCGATCGAAGCCGATTTAGAATTGAAAGAGTAACGAGCGCCGTTAAACAGCTGCCCTAAAACCAATATGAACAATAAAATGACCACTTAAACGACCCAAACGGCCTGTGAACTATTTCGCTTTTCGAACATTTGCAATTTGATTGCAATCGTCGCTATTGGTTTAAATACAAAACACGGTCCCTTGCAATTTACATTTCATCACACACACATACACACATACACACGCGCGCGTGCGCGCGCAGGACACATTCAAATGAAACAACTCACAAAGTGCATGCAATTGAATATTGATGAGAAATATCGTTATCTGCAAAACGCCACCAGCAAAATAAAATTCATTTGTTGTATTTGATAGTCAGTGCTGGGAATCCATTTCTCTAATGAATATTTTCGATAAATTATTTATGCATGAATGGCATGCAATGCTTAGTACCGAAATCGAATGAATTGCAATTGGAAAATGGCGTACAATTGGAATCGGTAATAATTCAATAGAAATATTCCGGTTCAATGGTTTAGTAAATGTTTAAAATTTCATACACAGTTTCAGTAAGGATTTAATTGTTAATGTCACAATCATTTCGATTCGAAATGGAAATAAACAAATATTTTTAAAATAGTATGAATCATTTTCATTTCAATGTGGATGTAATCGAAAACTAACTAAATGTCGTCGTTATCGCCTTTGCCGTTGCCGTCAAAAAAAAAAATTACAAAAAACAAAACAAAACACTTCAACTGAACCAAAACCAAATAAAAAGGAGAAGAAGATGAATGTAGCAAAATACCTTATTGATATCAAATAATGAACTAGAAACATGCATTATGCACCAAACATCCAAACACACATCGGATATTTGATTCGATGAATTTATTTTTTACTTTTTTATCATCAGTTAATCAATATTTTGCCTATAGGCAAATAAAATAATATTTCTTCTTCTTTTTTTCGTTAATTCCGTCTCGCTTTCACTTAAAATATCGAATTAGATAGCGCCAAAAACATGCCAACATCTATAACAATGCCTTTATCTATAGATAAAAGAAAATGAAGCAAATGATTTGTTTGAGATCTTATTAGTTCGCGGTACTGAATGTTTTCCCAAAGCTAAAACTTTGCTCAACAAGAAAAAAAGAAGTAAAAAAACAAACCACACTGTATATCTGTTTGTTTTTCAATTTCGTTTTTTTTTTTGTTGGTAGATTCCTTTTTGTAAGATAAATGATATTACGAATAAGGGGACAACAAATCGAGAAAAAAAAATCGCGAATATATTTTGATCAGAACTCAAATCACTAACTGTAGACAAATTTAAGAATACTTTAAATGTTGTGCATGTATTCCTAGAGAACACAAGAGAAATGAAAATAAAAACCAATATAGTTAAGCCAAAATGTGAATCAAAGTAAAATCTCAAAAGATGCAACTCTCTTCAACTAAAAACCACAATTCCTCATAGTTGTGTTTTTGGCATTTTATTTTTTTCTTCATTTTTTTTTCTTTTCGCACCTGGACTTCAGTTACCTGCAAATACATGATTTTTCAAATGGGAATGAACTGATTACACAAACACACACACAAGCTAGATGATACTAAAAAAAATGAAAATCCGCAACCAAATCAAAATCAAATGAAACCTGCAAATAACATAGTCTAGCTAAGTAACAAGAAATTTAATAAAAAATAGTTCTGGATGGCATTATTTTGGTTTATGTTCCTCCGAAACGGTGTTTTCTTTCCCAAGAAAAAACGGTATGTTGAACCACGTTGCAGTATTTGATTGAATCTAATAGCAAACAATTGTGTGGCAAATATAAAAAAAAATATGTGGGGGTGGCGATGTGATCCGAGTTTTTCGCCGGCTGAAAGAAAAAATTAAAAAATTCGTTTTTAAATTTCTTCAAGCGTTGTGATTACGACGCGCCATATGATCAACAAACATGCGCCATATGATGATAAAAAAATTATTTCGCCAATAATCACATATTTGTTGGAAACTTATTTTTCACGATCTCATCAAAGAAACATTTTCGATGCTAAAATTGTTTATCTAAAGACCAATTTTCCTAATGAACTCTTGTTAGGCATAAAATTTTGTTTTTTTTTGTATGTCAACGTATCCGATTTCCAACTTCAATTCTATTCTTGTGAGTGGTTAAATCCAATATGCGTAGAATATTTTCCTCCTTTAATATCCAATTTTTTTTTGTTGTAAGCAGAAGATTGACGTTCCGACAAAAAAAATATGACACACAATGATTGAGATTGCATCACGGCCGCACACACTCAACATAACGAATATGAATAACACACATGGTGAAAAGTGTGTTGAGAGAGCAATCAGAAAACAAATGTGTGACCGACAAACAGAAGCAAAAAAACCACATGCAAAAACCGTTCGGTTGAGGTCACAAGGATATCGAAAGAAATAGAATTGAAGATAAACTTGTTAATTTCCCTTTTTGTATGTTTTTGTTAACAAAATAAAAATCACATATATATAAAGAAAAATTATAAACCATGATAACATTTAATACACACACAACAACAACAAGAAGAAATAAGAATAAAGTGATTTATAATACTTATTGTATTGAACGAAATTGAATTATATATATGTATGTATATATATAATATATATATATATATATATATATATATATATATAAATGGAAGATTTCTTTTGCAAGAACAAC
>NW_022601432.1:5810256-5949848 GCF_009176505.1 Sitodiplosis mosellana | reverse complement strand
AAAACAAAAACAACCAAAAAATAAAATGCAACAAATATTTATGAAATTGTAAATGACTAGTGAACTAAAATTGGAAATGAATAAATTTATTCTGAAAAAAAATCGCACCGATTTTCCGAATGAATGTTTTTTACATTTCAGTTTTTGATATATGGGTAAGGTGAGTAATACACGACGATTCCACACCAATCGGGGAAAAATTCCGATTTGATCTCTTCGATTTCGTTCAAACTTGTTGTATAAACTTGATATGTTATGATTTAAACATGAGTCTTTGCGAATGAAATCGATTTATTTTCAAAACTTGCGAAAAATCCCGTAACGCGAAAAACAAAAGTCACCCATATCCTTTGATCGTTACTTACTGCGCCGTATTAAAGCTTTTCTGATTGGGTATGAGCGGCGAATGTCGAAGGAAAGTATTGTCGTTCCCCTCTTTTGAAATGATAACAATGTATAAAAACTCAACATCCAAAGCAAAGTGAATGAGATATTTACAATCTGGCGTGCATTTGGAGCGGCGCCAAGGGTCCAATGACATTTAAAGAATGACCACTGACGAAAACAACATCACATAATTATCGACATTTTTTTGTCGGCTATTATTCCGCTTCAATTTGGCGTTGTTATTTTTGGTAGCAGACCTAGTTACTATTGACTATATCTCGGCTTGTTATTTGAAATGCCGATGTTTTTGTTTTCATTCCGCGACCAATTAGACACAATTGTTTGGATCTTGCAACTCAGTATAGACAAAAACCATTTTTTTTGGCTGTTTTGTGCACATGCGCAAGCCTTCTGTTTGTGTAGCTTGAAATGAATCTATCAATGGTAAAAATAGCTCCAGAATGTAAACAAATTTACCGGCTCATCATGAATACGCACTCAAAATGATATCAATTTGGTTCGGACATTCTCTGGAAATGAAAATAATCGTTCTTTTCATTGTTATTGCGACTTTCAGATGATTCATCCTCGTTAGTTCAATTCAAGACTTGAACATAGTCTATGAATTTCAAGTAGCTTGAGTTTACTGATTTTTCTTCTTCTTTATTTTAATTCATTAAATTTCGGAAATTGTTTAAAAAAAAGAATGACCTCACTGAATTGAAATTTTAATGAAATTTATAAACAGAAACGAACTGAAAATAACTTTCGAAATGGTTCAGGCGTCAAGGCATATGGTTTCTTTGTTTCGCTATACGTCTGAAGATGAAAAGATGTCATTTTATCATCTAATACTATAAAAATATTCAATTTATTTTTTACTACCACAATGTTGGAAACTTTAATGAAGCCAATATGGTCGAATTAATGAAAAAAAAACGAATTTAAGTATATTTCGCTAGGACCCCTATTGAAATGAAGACACTTTTTATGAAAAATGTCACGATTCCTGTAATACACGATACTATATGTTGCGCACCATAGATCTGTTTATATCCAATGGATATTATCCATTCACAACAGACACAATTGCCGATGTCATTTTGCACAGCCATGGATGCGCATAAAAAAGTTCATTTCAATGTTTTGATTGCCTCGGAGCTATTCTTGGAATCAGATTGAATTCAGGTAGCAAAAGTGCGTATTTCTTTATTTTTTCAATTAAATTTTACCCAATTGAATTGTGCCATAGCAACTGGGTCGAATTGAGCGATTTATCTTAGCCAGACTGTATGCAAATTCAGTGAAAAAATGGATGAAAAAATCAAATTACAAATGACTACTGACTATTGTGAAAAGCTGTTTTTTTGAACCCGTTGACAAAGGATCAAGTGATCTATCGGAATCTGAATATTTTGTTTTTATTTCAACTTGAAACATTTCGATTGAGGCGCCTGAAAATCAAAATAAAACAATCTCTGATATCAAGAAGACCAATAAAAAGCACATTGTTCACTTTTTGATTTATTTTTTTTCTTTATTTTTATTAAATTTTTGTTCAAAGCATTTACATTTGTGAAATATCAATTGAGGACCTTTAAAATAAATTATGAATACATACATTTCGACCATCACTTGCGCAAGTGATGGTGCCTAAAATGATGTGAAATAGAGAAAAAAAAACACATTGATTCGTCCTATATCGTCACTCAACAAGATTCAAAACCATTTGATAGTTGATTCTACTGTTGTTATTTTGCGTCTTTGCAGACACTTCATTTTTTCTCCCCTGTAGTTGGTGCAATGTGTGGTCTGCATCTCTTCATGTGTGCTGGTAAGGCTCTAATTTCCAAGATGCGATCGTCCGAAATGGCCGAGAATACATCTTCTGAATCATAATGCTCCGGCAATTTAAAATGACGAACAAAATGACGTGGTAAAGCGTTTCCGGGGCGTTTTTTCTGTTTTCCTTCAACAATAATTGTCTCATCAATTGTTCGCACGCTTATTTCATCATCGTCGTATTCCTTGACATCCACGTACAAATGGTAGCCATCCTTGTCCATGTGTGCCATCTTATCGAGGTCCTCACGAGGATAGTTCAATCTTCCGGGATGATGTTGAACCGGTGGTGCGAAGGTCAAGTGATAACTTGTGGGAAAGTGTTCTTCAAAGAAGTATGGTCGTGTTGCCATTTTTCACTCTTTTTCTTTTTTAAATTTTCACTTGAAAAAAATAGACTTTTATTTTGGCTAGCACGATTTGATTCCGAGCTGATTTCAATTGATACTGATGCTGCGACGAAGTGCAATCTCCTATATATACGCGAATTGCTTACGCCTACGCATCTGGCTGCTGTGCGATCCTCAGCAACAAAATTGATGCCATTTTCTTTGTTCCATTCACCCGGAATGTTTCAACAAAAACATTCGATTTTGTTTACAAACAACACCGTATGGACTTTTTTCAACTAATTTTAGCCGTACTTTTTTTTCGGCTCCTAACTGTTTATGATACAATATATATATAATGTTTGCAATACGCGTGTGTGTGTGTGTGCGTTTGAATTTCGATGTTGTTCTTGGGAAAAAAACGAATTTTTTTTTTGCGTCGATGACATGATATACATCACGTTTACACAGATGAACGCAGGCCAACACGGATCAGATGTCAAAAACGCCTAGAACGATTTAGACGTGCAGTTTTCGGCGTTTGTCCGTCGGCTGTGGGTTGCCACAAAATATTCATGCCAAAAAAGAGTGCAAAACATATTCATTTCTATATTCGTTCGTTTGAGACCGATTGTGTCGAAAATAAATGAAAAACAACAACAATCATTAAAAAAAAAAAATGTTATTTTCGGTGAGATACTCGTATGTTGCGCCGAACATTCTCTGCATTTAATCATAAGTTGTGCGTCGATCGAATGAGAATGTGCGTTGAGCCAAATATTTTTCACTCTTCCAACGTAAACACATTCGGGTTGGAGAATAATTGTTATTTGCTTTGGTAAGAGAAATATAGCATTTTTATTATTCATTTTTTTTGCTTCTTTCATTTCTTTTATTTGAAATGATCAAATGATTTGATTGAAACTTTTTCATTCGATAGTGGGCTGGCATTTTTGCATGAAATCTAATGGCATAGACCTGGATTGATGTGATGTTGTCGTTGTCGTTGAAAGAAAACAACAAATCGTGCATCACGAACACTTGGACCAGTGTCTCTTTTTTTATCGGTTTCTCACATAAAACCATAAATTACGGCAAACGCTCATTCAAAGCTGTTCGTTTACCGAAACTCTTTTCATTTTCATTTTCTTTTCTCTCTCTCTCTTTATCTCTCTCTGTTTCTCACACACACATATGAAAAACAATTGTGTTCTTTTTATTTTCAACAGCCGAATGTGTGATCATCATCATCACCGCAATAATTCGCTTTGATTTAAAATCAAGATTCAACCTCTCCACTCGTGCACTCGCAATTCAAACGATGATGTGTGAATCGAATTGAATGATGAAATAAGAGCTAAGGCATCGAATCCACTGAGATAACCATAAAAGTGACTTTTGCTTTAGAATTTTCAGAAATAATTATAAAATTGATTGTGCCCTTATTTGGATGGCGGTTTTTCGTGCATGCATATTCATGTCATTCGTTCGTTCGTTCATTCGGACGTATACTTTACTCTTTTGTTCTAAATCAAATCGAACGAATTAGACGAACATAATCATATACCTCTTTGTGTATAATTTTGCGTAAGTCGAAACAATGGAAATAAATATTACATGGAAATGCGTTATTGTTTGCATACTCATTGATTAATATTGTTCAATGTGTTTTTGTAACCATTTGCTTTTCATGTTCATCTTCTTTCGTTTCCTCTTTCATTACACCGCAGCATACTCTTCGTGAATGATGACGCTTCCAAAATGAGTCGTGATCGTTTAATATGTAACTTGTGTAATGATGAGCTAGACAGTTAAGGAACATTTTATGAGAACTAAGCAGACAGCAGACATAATGATGGTGGACTGGACAAAACGATTGCTCAGCAGAACTCGAACAACCGAATCACTGCAACGTTTGACCGGCTTGATTCATTCGCGTAAAATGTTAAACAATACACCACTTTTATCGATGTGCCCGATAGAACGAGAGAAAGACACAGAGAGAGAGAAAGAGATGGAGAGAGACACACACACAGAGCAAACTAGTCAGATCATGATGAGTTTTGAGGCATTGGATACGTGAAACCAATATCAATTCGTTGAAGTAAATGCGTTGATAGCTTCCGTTTTGAGTATTGGAAATTAATAATTTAGTAGCGTGCTCTCCATCATTCTTAGCTTGTTCGCTCAAATAAAAAAAATGCATAGAACTTTGATTTAATATGAAATACAAGTGCCTTATGGTCCAAAAACGCTCCGGAACTGCCAATTTTGACAACGCAACGCTATTATTTATTCATTTGCAATCATTATTCATCATGTGGGTTCTGTGTGCTATATTGCTAACCAACAATGACGAACGGCAATATACACAATCATTACCCAGTCGCTTTGACTGTCCATTGCTTTGAACCGTTCTCCTCCGAAAATTTCATTTTAAAGCAAAGACCTACCTATTTGCAAACATTTTCATTTGGACAAAATCGATCAAAATTGATTTGCAGGAAGATTTTACCTTCGGCAGATGGAGAGCAAATCACACTCAAAATGAGCACCAAATATTGACCTAAAATGTTGTAATCAAAATTTAAACGTATTTTCTTTGCATGAATATTGATTTATTTCATTAAAAAATATCATTTTTCATCAGTTTTTCAATAGTTTACAGAATTCATTTTGCTTTAACACCTAAATTCAATTTTTAAATAAATATACGTATTTATTGGGTTTTATTTTTCAGTGACAAAGGCGAAAACATTTGCATAAATGAAATTTACCTCTCGTTTCTTCAAAACGGAAAACCAAAATTCACTTAATGTGAAATGGTACGAATATTGGATTAAGTATATAAACAATGTTTGGTGTGCAGAATCTCTGCTTAAACCAGAAATTCGTTGATGGGTTCATTTGAGATAGGCAAACGATTGAATTATGTTGAAAAAACTTAAAAATTAGCAAAAAAAAAAAATTAATGCAGACGTTTTTTTCTTTTAATTGGTTCACACCAAATTCAAATCAGTTTATTCTTTGAATTTTGAATTCGAATATTTTGAACGATTTCAAATTGATAACAATAAATTGGTTAATAGATCGAATGACGACGACGATGATGACTTGATGATGACCTAATGATTCGGTGAGAAGTCATTCTAATATAAGAGTGAAAACAATTGAAAATTCGTTAATGGTTACATATTTGGCGATTATATTATTTATTATATTTTACAGAAGACTCGATTTGCAAAACAATTATATCATTTCGAACCTATGTACATGATGTGTGGAAGGAAGAAAAAGAAAATTGGCATGGTTAATCATGCGACGAACGAAAAGAAAACAAAAAAATGAAAGCATTTTGATTCAATCCCGTGACGTGATTTAAACTAAATTTAAATAAACATCAACATTTAGGATGATTTCACAAGATATGAGAGTTCTGTTCGATGGTCAAACGATTTTCAGGTCCCCGATTTTTTCGCATTATTTCGACTACTGTTGCTACTACTGCCACTGCTGCTGCCACCCGCTGCTCCTCCACCTTCATCAGAATTGCTGGAACCCAAGAAGAAAAAAGCAAAAACACAGAAAATTCAACGAAATATTCTCAGCGGAAGGATGAAAGAAGTCTCATGTCTTACCTTGGCAATAACGGTATCGATATAAAGTGACGTCCATTTTCTATAGCGAAACGATAGAGAGTGAGAGAGAAAGAGAGAGAAGTAAAACCGTGAGACATGAATTAATATAGAAATGCAGAGTAAAAATATTTTGTTGACACGTTAGTGTGCATCAGTCAATCAGTGTGTCAGAGTGTCGATAAGTCTCCGTCAATGAAGGCGATACAATAAAATATGGAATGAGAGTGATGCAGTCAAAGACAGAGAGAAAAAGAGAGAGAGAGAGAGAGAGAGACGAACAATGCCATTGTTGATCATTTGTTTGTGATTCGTTGATTGTAGTACGGTTTGTAATTTTCATGTTTCACTCTCATTTAACCGTGGTATGGTTGTGTATGTGATCGGTTGCAATCACCAAAAGCGTTTACAAACCAAAGCCGATAAAAGCATTCGGCATTTTAGAAATATTTGCTGTCCTTGTTCGGTTGGTAGATCGGTACCAGTGCCAGTGCCAATGCCGCCGTCAATTGTTTGTTTTGTTCACATTGTCACATGCCGCCCGTTTCAGTTTTACAATTTCATTCATACAAATCCGAAATTGGAATCAATCACCAAAGAAATAGACTGTTGCCGCATACGCCGCCGACATTTTCATCAGCATGTTAAAGCCCATTTTGAAAGCGTAATACAATGTAAAAATAAGGAAATCAGTAAGACATTGACGACCAGCAGCAACAACAACAACAGCAACAATAGTAATAACAACAACTGTAAGCTGAGTGCATCTCAGTTTATGGATGAACCAAACACGGTACCGGCATACGGAGACGGCTCACTTATCGCCAATGGCATGGCTTATATTTTTCATATTATACGTATTTGTTTCGGTTTTTGGACCTAACACACCAAAAATAGCATCTCGTGCACGCCAATCGAGAGGGAAAAAAGCGTATCAAATATGTAAAAATTCATTCCGAATGAATGCAATTGGGACGGTGGCGGTGGCGGTGGCGAGCCACTACCTAACTGAATGGATAACGTATTTGTGTGTAAAAACCATAGTGGACAGGCCCATTGTTGTTATGTTCAGCAAAAATGGTCAGTGATCCATTGAATGAATCAAGTTGGATTTAAGGTATGGCATCGAAATCGAAATCGAAAATATAATATAATCGAAAAGTGAAACAGACATTGCGAACCAAAAATAACTGCGGGGCATTACCTTCTTCTTCAACTTGGAGATGACCACTTTGAACCAGGTTCATAAGCACTTCTTGTGGTAAATTGACTAAAGCTTGTGGATAAATCAGACTATTTAGACTGGTACTGTTTCCGAACGCTTTGCCTAATTCCTCTCGAACTTGAATTTGTTGTGGCTGCGACTGTTGAGACTCTTGTTTTTTCGTAGGTGCGGCTTGCGGCTGCTGTTGTTGTTGTTGTTGCTGTTGTGGCGGCGGTGGTGGTTGCCGTTGACGCCGAACAATTTGCTCTTGAATGTGATGACTAGGGCCGGCCACTTCAACACTTGATGACTCGTCGCTCGATTCACCTGACGACAAAGGTGAACGGTCATCCTGTAATTGACAAAGAAACAAAACAAAAATGATTAAACACCAAAGCCATCAAGTATGACCGTCAACCAAATGAATATTCAACAATTTAATTAAAAAATCGAAATGGGAAAATAGCCTTGAAACTATTCTGACGCGCGATGTTCAATTTTCCGGCCACCTTTCAATCGGGAATGTCATCTTGTTCAAGCACTCTGGTGTTTTATTTCGTTGTTGTTGTTGTAGTTTGTTGTTAGTTTTGCCCATCTTATTTAGAACTTTGTCACCACATACGCACGCAACTCCCAATGCACATCAGCAGTAGCAACAGTAGCAACAGCACCTGGGACACTTCGGATTACTGTCTACATATTTTTGCTCAGTGCATCGTGACATACCAGAAATCAAATATGGACAACAACAAGTGAAGAGAAAGAAACAAATGTCGCTATTGCCATAATAATATGATTCACATTTGTTGACGAGGCCACTAACTCTCGATATGGTTATGGGAAAGAAATGCATCTTTTTCATTCTTATTGCTTTTTGTTGTTGTTGTTGTAATTTTCATTTTGTTACTTTTAGTCTGGAGCTCAGTGCGGCTGCTGCTGCTGCTGATGCGAATGTCTCTTCACTGTCTACTCCAGAAATAATAATCGCCTGACTAAACATCCGTCATTTACTCAAAAGAGAAGAAAATTGGCGTTGCATTGGCAATCGATGAACGATATCATCGTTCGAGCCATTCATCGATCAGTACACATTTTGCAACAACAACAACAAAAAATAGAGTCAGTGAGAACGAGAGACATAATGCAATATGGCATACATATACTGTATGTGTGTACGTGTGTGCGCTATGCCAAACAATACATTTTACTTCGACGAATTGTGAGCGTTTACTTTTTTATGCACGATTTGCATTAGAATATGGTTACGCAAACTTACTGTGAATCCATAGTCAAACATAAAACATATTTTCAATGTCAACAAATACCGCATTGCACGCTCTATCATATGTGGTCATTGTATGCGCGCCAGACATCATGGAGTTCCACAGAACATTTCAATTTTTTTTTCCTCTTCTTCTTTTTTCTTTCTTCATCGTCGAGTTTTTTTTTTATCGTGAAACAATTCTAGTCAACATCTCCAATTGAGACCTTGATCGATGAAGATTTCTAATTGATGGTTGAAAGAAAAGTAACAAAAACGTATGATAGAAATGACTTTGATGAAGTCCGAGAATAAACTGAAATCTAATCTCGATAAAAAAATTATTTCGAATGTCGCTTTACCATTTGCCTTACCTGCAAAAAAGGTAAATAAATGAAGGATTTCGAGGAAAGCGCATTTTCTCACAAATGAAAACCCAAATTTGTCTAAAAAGACATCATATATGTGGAAATTTTCGTTCGTTTCGAAAAAGTTCTGCTCCCCCGTCCGAAAACTGCATGATTCATCCACTGTTTATTTCCCACTGAAATTGAGACAATCGATGTTTTGTCGAACGAATGTGGAAAAAGAGGCAACCGATATGAAAAACGGTGAGAAATGTAACGATGAGTACATTTTATATTTGAATCCTCGGAATATAATGCATCGAATGCATTGCATCAAGAATGTGCTGTAGCAACGTTGACGAAGCTAAACGTGAGCTCACGCAATCGAACAGCGAAATAAATATATATATAAAAAAGAAGCAATACAAATTGCAAATGCAGCCGTACAAAATAAAGCGAAACAGACGTGCATTACTGGTTTCAGCCACCTCTCTCTCCCTCTCTGTGTGTGTTTGTGATGAGATGTGCAGTAAATGCACGCAAAACGCATACTAAACAGGCTACAGATTGGGACGAAATGAACGAAAATAAAAAACTGGATATCACCATAAAAATCATCACGTGAAACATAATTTTAACGTTTTTTTTCCCCTCAGCATCGTGCTCAACAAATCTGTATGGATTAATTTTTGTTACTGCTGACGTTCGTGTATGTCTCTATGTCTGTCTGCCTCTCCCGCCCTTTGCATCTGTCTCATTGGGGCGTCGTATTATAAGTGGTAATATTTGAGAGCTCATAATTTGCTGCAATTATCACTATTGTACTGAAATCGAGTAGCTTGTATAGTAACGAAGGTGTTCAATTATTATGATGTTTAAGAATTGAGATACATTTTTATCTCTGTACGATCGAATCGAATAGATTCACGTCCAAATCGCTTCTTTTTTTTCTCCATTTCGTCAAGCATTCGAACTCCTTGGAATATGATTTTTTTTCTTCTGTTGAACTACTGCTGTCACTGCTGGCTGCTGCTGTGGTTCGATATTTTACAACAAATTCTGACATTCGCTCTATAGATACACGATACTCTTTTTAAAAATGGATACAAACAGCATTTTTTTTCTCTTCAATATTGCAAACATTTTTTACCATTTACGGATTTTGAAGCGATACAAAAAATTATTCCAAAGGACAACAGTCTGAATGCATTTGCTATGACAAGAAATACGTTCATTTATTTTGTTGCTGTGTGTGTGTGTGTGTATGCGTAAATAAATTAACTGATAAATTGTAAATTGCAAATGAAACATTCGAAAAAAGCTCATAAGCGAATGCATCTGTACATGCCATGGTGTAATTTTTCAACAAAATAAACTGCCACATTGAACGAATGCAAGCGTTTCCATTGCGCTGGAAAAAATTGCGCATTTTCATAAGACATTTCCAGAACGAACACAGTTGAGGCTCAAAATATGATTATTTTTTTTCCTTCTTGAAAAGAATGAGTTCCACCATAGAGTTTTTCCATGGAAGTCTCTTTTTAAACGATTCGGAAACTTCATCAAAGGGAAATTTCGGAGGTGAATATTTCGATCGATTGCATTGCAGTATTTCCTTTCATTTATTTTTCTTTTGAAATCCACCGTTTCAGTTGGATTGTCGAAAAAGCATGTGCTTGCTTACATTGCGGCTACGGAAAATGGCAACTCGATGAGTGTGGATTTGAATTGAATGCACAATGTTTATAAACAAGTTTCAATCCACTTGTAAGCGATTAGGAGAAGTGAGTGTGTATTTGGCATGTGATTGCGTTCAGAGACCAAATGGTACCGAGATTCCGATTCTCTTGAGACAATAAATAAATGATCGATTTGGTGTAGTGCAAATCGAAATACGAATTGTTATCGTCGAGCATATGTGTGTTTCAAATTCGTTGTGTAACGACCTGTCGAGTTTGCGATACGATGCGAAGCGATGATTTCATGTGAGACCAAAATTATCATCATTTTTCAAGTCGGTTCGGGCTGTCGTTAGAAAATACGACAATCACAATGGACTGGTGTCGCTATTTCTAACATTCATATACCGGTTGGAGATATACACACACTGTCATTCGATTCGTTGTTTTGTTTCGTGATTTTTTTTTTCTTCTATTTGATTTACGCTAAAATATGCGTTCCAACGAACAAACAGTTCGATTGCAATGCATTAGACGCGATGGGAAATCACACACACGTAAAATCTGTGCAATATTCTTTTGTAGCAGTCAGCCACAACCACATCGATTCAATTACGTTGCTCTTTTTCCATTACGCGAATCGGTTGGTTGTTGTTGTTGTTTTTTTTGTTCTTGCTTGCCTGACTGACTGACTCATCGCATGATTTTATTCAGTTGTTACTTTATAACATCGCACTGAAAATGCCATCATAGATCATAGGCGATCGTTGCTTGTTATGAAGATTTTCAACGTTTTTACGGTGAAAAGTAGACATTCAGTCTATTGAAAGAAGTGGTCGCAATGCAGCTACAATATGTTTGAAACAAGCAGTGAGATGGCCATTTCTAGGATGTTTTGAGGAACAATTTTTTGAAAAGAGACAGAGATAAATTTCGAGAATTATGGATTCCCCAAAATTATGAAGAAATAACAACGAATATTTCCATCAAGTATGTCTTTCAAAGCCCATCATGGTCGTCACATGTGAAGACAATACGAAATTATACTAAATATATATATATATATAAAACAGCACATTCAGATTGCGTTCCTCTAATCGAATGCAGTTCCCCAAACGGGCTTGCTAGTGCGCCAATACAGAAAAAAATGGCAACAATGTTCTTTTCACTGGAATTGCGAAGCGAGCGCAGCAAGAAGAAAAAAACACACAAAAATAAATGTGATATTGAAACAAAGAAAATGGAAAATAAAAATAAAAAGAAACATAAGCAACTGACAAACGAGAGAATCGTAAAGAAAATACGTTAATATTACTGATTGAAAACGAAGTACGTCGGGTTCGCAACTCGCAATTTTCCCGCTGCGTATTGCAAGCACGCACACACACACACACACACACACACCGACTGAGGTCTGGATAACTTTTGCACTTGACTGCCATGGAATGAGATGATGCATCGTCTCGCGCACACAAAAACCCGACGAATTTATTTTGCGATCGCAATGCAATGCTAATGGATATTAATAGGCTTTACATCGAATTATTCCCATTAAATATTGACACTTATGCGCCAAACGAATAACAATTACCAGTTCAGGTGAAGATCGATAAGAGAGTGAGCCGGAGTGAGAGGGAGAGAAAGAGAGAAAAAAAACAGAGACACAGATACACACACGCGCAATGTGTATGACCAAAAACGTTCACTACCTGCCATCACCATCGGCATTCAATGCAATCTGTTAAATTATACGTGAAATTTCTTTCACAGCGTTTTTTTTTCTTCCTCTTATCTCTCCTGTATACATTTTACTTGTTCCCATTTTTGCGCATTTTATCGTAGAGTGTGTGTATGTTTCTGTTCCTCTTTTGCACTCTCTGTTCGCTCGTTCGTTCTTATTTTTGTGTCGCGTCAAAAAGTACACGACACATCATGTTCGATCTTTCATCACATTCTTTACATGGATAATTACAGTGACTACATTAAACAAGTGCATATTAATGCTGCTTTTTGGCGCTGTTCACGTTAATTTTGTATAAAATGAATACCGTTTTTTTCCTCTCGCTTTCGTCGTTTTAAACGGTTACGGAGTTAAGAGAAAAAAAAGACTGAAAATGTACTTAAATCAATACATTTTTTTCCTCTCTTTTTACTGAAAGTAAAGGAGAGTAAAAACAGTGCGCAAATATGTCAACGCCAAATGATTTTGCGGTGCCCTATGGGAAGTCATGCTGATTTTTTATGCTTTTTGATAGGCATGAGCTTGAATTTTTGCTTGGTTTCAACATTGGGGTTAGTTTAATTTCAAGTCTTGATGCAGGTGTTTTACAATGGTGGAAATTTCAATTCACACAATTTAAATGACATTAAACCGTACTCACTCAAAATATTCGATTCGTTTGAAGTTCAGAAAAAATGTTACGAGTTATATCAAAGTGTTATCGGATTTTTTGGGTTTCTAATGTCCGTCATGTTTAGACCGCAATCATTCTTTGATGCATGAAATTTAATTATTTGATACGTCCGAAGCGAGAGTATCAGCAGTGTGGAAAATATTACACTACGGATTCCAAAATATCTTGTATTCTCGCTATCGGTAGTATGATTGATAAAAAAACAATGTCCGAAGCCACATAATACCAAGATTCTAAATTTATTACTTCATTTCATGAAATTCCCAATCGAAAAACACTTGTTTTGTTTTGTTACTTGCATATCGAAACAATGCACCAAAATGGCAAATCAATTAATCATATTCAATAATGAGGTGTCTTAAATGAAATGAAGCTTAAACAATTCTCAATTCTTTCATTTGGCGCAAGAGCTGCCAACTTGAAACGTGAGCACTCGTTCGTGTGTGTGTGTGTGTGCGTGTTGTTTTTTCATCTTTCGTTCACTCCATCTATCCAGTCAATGTCAGAATTGTGGGCGTTTATACCTATTGCCATTGCTGCTTACGTCATTTAAAACAGTGTAAAATTAGTCAATTAGGCGCTTTTGTTTTGTTCCAAACCTAAATTTGGAATGTTCAATTGATTTGATGTTAATAACTAATAATTTTAGTGATTTTATTTGTTATTCATTTCTCTACTAGCTCGAAAATGAGTTCAATACACGCAGTGTTGAATTAAAAATGTATTTCGAATATTACTACCCAGTCTCATGCTAATTTTCACATGAATGCTTTAAATTTAATGGATGACTTTCAAGATAGGTTTCGATAGATTTAGATACAGTTCAATAAACAAATATTTCAAATATAGTAAAATTTGACGAAGATTGGTTTTTTTTTGGTTGATTCAAATATTTGATTTATTTTGAAAACGCACTTTTTTGGTGATCACAAAGTTAGATGGAAGTTTTTCATGATTTCATTCATTCAGAGAATAATTTAAAATGACCTGATTCTGATCACATGAAAGAATTGAATATGAACGCAGTCATAGTGCATTAATTATTCGCTATTTGACCAACTTGAACGAGATAGCAAATGCAAATTCAAAGGAAAGTAGAAGAAAAACAGCAGAGAATCGCCAATAAACGAACTAGTCCCGTTGTTATTGGCCGAATTAATAATTACATTAATAAAATAAACAATTATAACAATGAAGTAGAAGTGAAGAAAATGGGTGTTTGCTCTTTATTCAAATAATAATTTAAACCTGCACATATCATTCTGAAATAAGAATCGAATGGTAATTAAAAATGCCAACCATTTCGAATCTGAGTGAAAAAAGTTTTCTACCTCATGAAATTCGAAATGATAATGTGTTCATTTGTTGTTCAATCGCGCATGCAGAGAGTTTAATTCCAAGCAATGGAGGGTTATTGTTCAGCAGCCGTTTGTGTGCGAAATGTTTATTCATTCGATAATTGGTTGGTATTTCAAATGAGCAGACATTGCGTATACTACCATACTATATAATATTGGTATCACAAGTCTATGCGCAAATGAAACGCAAACGAGAGAGTCTTGCATTTGGTCGAATGATGTGTGCGAATTCCAAAGTGTGGCCATTTTGAATTTAAGCCCGTGAGTTAAAATTTTTACCACGTAACACACAACAAAATGGCTCAATGGCTATACAAGTGGAAAATTTGCGTGCGTGTCGCTATCCAAACAGCCAGCCAACCAACCAACCAACCAACCGACGAAGCATTTCTAATATTTTGTTGTCTGCAAATGCAAGACATCGATGTGATATGTGTTCGCTTTTATCGTGTTTGCCATGTACACGGAGTTTTGCACTTGTGCTCTTCATGGAACAAGTTGCATTATATTTCCATTCTAAGCGATTGTCCTCGAGCCAATCCATCTTCGATCTTGTTGATTTGCAACAAAAAAAAGAACAGAAGACGAGAAAATAAACATGCAGCAGGAATTTAAAGTAACTCCAATATGTTCATATTTTATATGGGTTTTTGTTGCAGCAGAAAGAAAAAAGCAAATCTATTTTTAGTCAATTATGTGATGCTCTCTCAATGCATAACGGTATTTGGTTAAGTTACGACGCGCTATTGAAAGTGGCGCGATTAGCAATTAATTGACTACTCTGTTGTGATTCAAGCCAAATATGATCGTTCACCGAATTATTGAGGCTATTTCGCGTGCCGAATATTTCAAGAGCAAACCCATCATATAAATCTAACGATTTTGTTTTCTTCTACTTCATCGTTTGATTCCAGTTGGATGGAAACAAAACAAGAGAGTGGGGGAGAGAGGGAGAGAGAGAGAGAGAGAGAAAAAGTGTCCACCTTTCAAATCGAGTGACGAATACTATTTTGTTAACGAGTGAATTGTAATTTATAGCCGAATTAAAAAGTCATCTCTTCTCGTCACACTTAATTTTTGCATAAATTCGAATGGCTACAGGATGGCTTCGGCTCTGTTTGCAGCTTTTTCTCCTGCTGTTGAGCAAAGCCAAATGATAAAATTGCTCGAAAATTTATTGAGCACCATTTATGGAATTGGGTTTTGTTTACGACTTCTTGCTCAATATTCTGTCGCTGTCTTCTCTCTGTGTGTCTCTGTCCCTCTCCCTCTCACACACATCAGGTCGTTTCTAATTTAATCCGTTCGACGTGCGCGCGCGTATTTCGATTGAATCGCATTGGAAAGTTTCGTCACCGATGGGCGACAAATAATGGCAATAATGCGTGTCTACTTCTCTTGTTGTTTCTCTCTCTCTCTCTCGCTCTCTCTTTATTCATTTCATCTTGACCATTTGGCATTAGCTATTACGCACAGTGCCGCTGTCGTCGTCGTTCTCATCGCCTACAACTCGAAAAAAAGCATCGTTATTCAATAAAATTAAACAATATGATAGAAATCGCCTTGATACTGTGCCGCGTTGTTTTGTTGAATAAAGATCACCATTTAGTTCTTTTTTCTCCAATTTTGAAAGTTTTCAAAGGGAACGGTGTCGAAAAACGTCGGGTTATTAGTTCAACCGTGCTTCAATCCATTTCTGATTACCATCAAAATGCTCTCAAAATTGCAACGAAACGTTAGAATTTTTGGCCATAATTTGCCAATTTATAAAAATGATGCGCAACACCGCTTATTATAAACATCGCTGAAAAAGGCAAAAACAAACGGAACCTAGCAAAATGCGTTACAGACGATCGAAGAGTGTTGATGATACGATTTTTTTTTGCAAATGAATAAAACCTGGTGAAACCCACACATTAGTTAAAAATACACAATAAAAAAAATATCACCAAATTCAATGTGGAGATGGTCTGTATTGTCCCAATGAATTTGAAACTTGACGAAGAAAAAATAATAAAAAAAAACAACAACAAACGAGCAACTGAGAGCAAACGAAATTCACTCCTTGGTCATTATCATAAATAAAATAATTTTTATTGAGCGTTCTCTGCTGTTTTTGCGATGAAAACGATGGCTTTGTTCATTAAGCCATTTATCCGATTGGCCGACCACATGCGATTCGGAACTAATCCATAACTTGAAATAGCCAAGAAAATCACAGTGTTCATTCTTCTGAATACAAATTTCGTCAATGAAAGCAAATTGCGCACAATTGAACAATTCTCCCCGATTCATGTGGGAACGCTGGGGTTTCTTGTCTTTCCGTTTGAGTCTTTTTTGAGTGATAATGATAATCTCATTTCGACTTGAAATGTGCACGTGGCGTTTTAAATTCATTGCTTTCATTCGAAATTCTTCTCTACGTCCGCTCAAAAATGAAAAACGACGTTGAAATTGGAAATTTGTCGATTTTTTATTCGAGAAAAAAAGGTCCGAGCAACATTAATGCCAAGCCAGTGCGTTCAGCTCTGAATCGGAACCACATAAAATACAATGCATACAAAATTAAATACTCGCTCGATGAACAGAAAGGCACAAAGACTAATGAAATCAATAATTTCAATAGCGATTGGCTTCTGTTGAACGCATTAGAATAGCATTTATCAATTGACAGTGGATTGGCCTGTTAAAAATTAATGACAAAATGTGTAAACTGGGCATGGTTCAGGCCGACAATGACATCGGTATTCATTGCTTGCAACTTGTTACTTTTGTATTCGCCATCGTTTGCACTTGTGTCTTGTCTGTTTTTCGACTGGTTCCACTTCTCTCTTCGATATCATTATTGCGTTTTGCACATGCACGTCTATTGTATTCGCATTGAATTCAACGAAAACAATGGAACTATGCGTATGCGCTATTTCCCGTACACATAACCGCAAGCACACAACACAATAAATTGGACGATTGCCCAATCGATTGATGCACAACGTTGCATTGGCATACAAACGATATCCCTAGATGTACCTTTCGTTTTGATTCGATTAAATGTGAAATGAATATTTAAAGAAAGCAGCATTTGCATGAAATTGTGATATTATTTGATTTCAATTTAAGAACGTGCATACCAAATGCATTTTCGATATAAAGTGTGAACTTAGGCACAATCAGAAATTGGTTCGAAACAAATTTGATGATAGAAATAAGTGGTTCAGAAAAAAGTCTCTTACAACGATGAGAAGTTACTAAAAGTCGCTAAGGATGAGAGTTGCTAAAATACTCATCGATTCGATGGTAGAGTCCATTAAATTTTGAATTCAAAATGACGGCTTGCTAAATCATTTCAATTGATTGGTGTTCATTTAGCCCCAACCTATTGTATGTACTTTTGTTGAATCATTTAAAACCGATTCGGCACTACATTTGTTAATCGCATGCAACAAAAAAAAATTGCCTTAAAATGTAAAAGGATTGTTTTTTATTGCATGTAATTTTAATTACCGTGGGAGTTGATGGCCATCAATTGGCTCATTATTATTTGAGAGGATTATGCCAAAGCGAAAGCGACACATCATTGATTGAGTCAATGCGGCGTCGGAGTATAATTTCATACTACTTTTGCGATGTTCATTGACAAAACATAGCTTTCGCAAAACTGTTTTTCGTTTTGCATCTCGTAAATGAAAATCCAAGTGGACTACGTACAATCACAATTTGATCTGCTGCTGTATAAGGTAGAGAGCAAATTAAAATTACTTAATATTTGATTTAAATACAAACGGCATAATTGCGCTTTGTTGAGCACGAGCTATTTGCGACGTGAAGTCAACACATCACCGCCAACAAAGTCGAAAAATCGACGGCAATGACATCCAATCCAATCGATTAAAGCGAGCGAGAGAAAATGAAACCGCATAAGAAAGTCGTTTTTGTTTTTGGTTTTTCGTTTGCACTGTTTCGTTTCGGGCGGTCGTTTTGCTCTATTGCTCTATCGTTAGTTGCATTCTTTTGCATTGGAAAAATCGGCGGATAACAACGTTCAATAGAACGGTTCTCAGTTCACTTTCGCCGACAAATCGAATTTGAATCGAAATCAAAATAAAACGCCAATAACTGCGATTGCACGAAGGATGGTGCATTAAAACGGTGCAAACAGAAAATATTCCAGCATTGATTATTGTATGAACGCGTGCGCGATATTCACGGTATCTTATTAGGCATGCGTTTGCGTAGCCATGAGCTCAGTTCATTTTTGTTTGTGTCTTTTTATTTTACTTTGTTGTTGTGTTACAAACAGGCATCAATTTCATTATTACGAAAATTGTATGCACAATGCGCAAATTGAATGAAACAAAAAGGTTGTCGTCAACCTCGTCGACGAAGCCAAAGAGTGTGTGTGTGTGTGTCGCGGCATAGAAAACACCGGTGGCCCTTATTTATTCCGAACTGAAACACTGAAAAATAATAGATCGTTTTCATTTAATAGGCATATCCCAAACAACCGGCTACTGTTTATTTTATTTTTTTTTTTTAGCCCGATCGCACCGTTCGCTGCTGCTTTTGCATGGTGTCACACAAGTATGCCGAGCTCGCCGGTTCAAGATCAAAATACAGCGCATCGCATCCAACGAGTAAAACGATGCAGAATCTTGACGAAAACAAAAAAATGGAAACACAAACCGAACGGCTTAACGTTATTTAACCAACAACGGACCACGAGGACAATCTCAAAAGTAATTGTTAAATTATTTCTATTTTATTGTGTATTGTCGATTGTGTGTCAGATGCAAACGGTGCGATGTGCCTGCTTGCCAATGGTTTTGTAGCCAAAAGGGCCACGTTGCCGTGTAGTATGCACGTATGCATTCATTAAGTGGCGGGTGCGCATAGTAGCAGCGATGACAACGATGGCGGCGACGGCCACTCCATTTCAATAGCATCGAATGGCTGGCGTACAACAAAGTTTCCCATTAATTTTACGAATATTTCATAGAAAAATTCCGCAATCGTGCAATCCCGTGTAAATACATTTTTATTGTCAATGGAAGCATGTGTGTGTGTGTGTGTGTGTGTGTGTGTGTAGCTTTGTGGCGGTGGCACTGGTCCATTGTGCTTATGCAAAAATATTGTTTAATAAGTTGTTTATTGTTCGCGAGAAAAATGCGAAACAATACCAGCTGGCCGGTAGGTCTAATGGCTTTGCATCGATTCAGTTTTATCGTTTGAAACATGCCGCATATATTTACCTAGAGAGGCCTATCAACGTTTGCTGATTCCAGGGCAAAATTTCACACAGGCATTCAACCACAAGAAGAAGAAAAAATTATTTAAACCGTAAGTGAGCATCGCGCTTCTTGCTTGTTTGCTCCCCCGGCAAAATCAAAACATAAAAACAAACTAAACCGATAAAAATGCGAAATTTTGAACTCACTTTGCATAACGTACATAACGTACACCCAAAGTGCAACTTAATTGAATCGTAATACGAATCGTTTGCTTGGGCCGCATCGAAATGAATCTGAACCGATCGGTTATTTTAATCGATACGATGTTTTGTTTATCTGATCACCAAATTTGGCCGACGATCAGTTCGCCGTATTTTTCATGCAGTCTGTTGTTGTTATTGTTTTTTCAGCTTCATTTGTTGATTGCATTGCAATTTTTATCGTTGTTCATTTATCTCATCTCTCTCGTCTAAATGAAGTTGTTTGCGATTTGTTGCGTTAAGTAGCAGCATTGATAAAAATCCATCCTGATTTCCATCATGATATCTGATGATTGGCGCGTTTGCTAATGAAATCACGCCTCCAGTCGCTTTTTGTTTCTCTTCTCTTCTTTTCAGCATTTGATATTGAGTAATGTGGTTTGAGTTTTGCGTGGAAAGTTGAGCGTGTGTGTTTGTCACTAATGAAATGTTTTTATATAAATTCGATCGATATGAAATTGCCAACGCATTATGCTGAAAATGATGGCCCTTACACCATCTCAAAATGAATGCTGATAGAAACCGACAGAAAATAAATGATTGGAAATCAAGTGCCCACTCTACGTACATTTTCTATTATTCACACCTTCAATTCTCGGATGTGTTGCGTTCAAAGCAGCAATCATATATTCGTCTCTTATCCGCAATTAAATGCGAAAACAAAAAAAAAAAATAAAACGTCAACCACAATGAAAGACAGAGAGAAGTATTTAACACGACGAATATCAATTATCGATTTTGTATGATTATTGTATGACAACTTTGAATGGTGCAGTGTTCGTGTGTGCTCACGTGTGTATGTGCTGGTATTGAATTAACGATGCATGACAAAGAAAGATATACAAATTGATCGCTAGCGTATCGCCTTCATTGAATGTACGTTCAGCATACTCTTTCTTCGAGCAGAAAAAAGAAGTGGAAAGAAGAAATCGAGGAGTAAACAAGAAGATGTGTGTGGTTGAACAGCAGAAAGGCAGTCACATATATCTCTCTCGGTCATCAACGGTTTAGTAAACGGTCGATCGCCAAACCGTTCACATCGTTACCGCAGCCGATTTGTATTTGTTCGAGAAGAAATAAGCGTATCGAAGCAGTGTAGCCTAGTCCGTATATCGTACTTTTTTCCACTTTGTTTACATTCGCAACACACGCTTTCCTTGGTAACTGTCATTCGTATTCGGGGTTATTATTTTTTTCTGATGCCATTTTTCCACTAATTAACTCGAAATTTTTCATTCAATTTTCAATTGTTTATGTTATTTTTCATGTGATCGTTGAATTTATGTGAAGTATTTGTGGTGTATTTTAGATTTTCGTGGTTAATTTTACATTTGAATTTTCATATGTTCAGTGATCGATGTGATCGCGCTTATACTATACGGTTGATTAATGTAATTGTTTTTGGTTTCGTTGACAGATTTTCGCGTTGGCGATTTTGTTTACAGCAATCGGACCAACATGTCTGTGTACAGGACACTCAATTGGGTAAGTCTTCTGTCATTTTTTATATCTATTCATAGGTTTAGGGGGTGAAAATTGTCCATTTTGAAGAAATAAATTTGCCAAAACAATTTTCTAAGGAATTATCGATTCAAAGTTATTTTTTTCTTATTTGGAATGGATCATTTTTGCCAATTGAATATTCGCTCACCACGATCATGTGCATTTTTTTTCTCTCAAATACATCAGCGTTCGGCCAGAACTTACCTAGAAATAGACGAAACGAATATGCATTAGTTAAAGATCAAATTTTAAATTGAATAAAATTGTTAAATTCGACTTAATTCTAAGTAAATGTACATAAATAAATTGGGAAATTGATTCAATTTCAATATAAAGGGGTTGAACCATTGAAATTGAATTCACCTCCATCACAAGATCATCAGTCATATTTCCATAATCAGATGGTGAAATAACGAATAAAAATTAAAAAATGATCATTTTAAGCTCAAAAATCAATTTAATTTTATCTTTCATATTCAATTTGTCCAAATGTTCAAATCCAATCTGATTTATTTGCTTTGCAAATACTTGATATTTTTCATTTGAGTCCAAAAAGGACAATTACATCCATAAATTCGAACCATGCAAAAGCGTTATGTTTATAAAATCAATGTCATTCCATAAAATTTGTGCAATACTGACTGATTGTGTCGACAAATGAAGATCTAATTGTGTATGCATAACGCATCGTTGAATGAACAAGAGTCAGGGAAATGATATTGCAAATTGGCCATCGAAGTCCACAAGAGAAGAAACAGAAAAAAATTACACAGCAAAACCATAAGTCGATCGAAAATGTTTAAGACACTTAAGAATGCAGAAGCAGAAATTTTCCTCGGTGCAAAAACATGGCAGTGTAGCCGCTCGAGTAACACACACACTCACACAGGCCATGCCGATCGAAACATTCGGAATTTCAAAAATCAAGCATCGTTGTCGATCCGTTGTACATATTTAATTTTTTTATCAATGCACAGCACATAGCATCAAAATCAGATACAATGTTTTTAGCACATTTTAAGGAATTCGGTGCTGTTTTATTGATTCAGTGATGTTACGATTTTGTGCAATGCAGTTGCTGTTGCTGCAAAACAAGAGCAAGACAATCGATCGCGGAACGAAGAGAGAGAGAGAGAGAGAGAGAGAGAGAGAGAGAGAGAAGTGAAGAAAGTGAAGGCGATACGAGCATGCTAACAAACGAGAGAATTAATTTTCCATAGTGTTTTACATCACATTTTTCATGTTAAGCTTGTCTTCGAGGTACCAAACCAGACTATTTCTCACATATAATTTGCTATTCCAAGGAAATGCACCGATTTGTGTCAAACGAAGAAGAAAACAACGACAAAGAGTAGCAATGAAAGAGAAAAAGAGAGAGAGCGGAGCAGAGCAAGAGCAAGAGCGATGGCAAAAAAAGCACAAAATGCAATTGAAAATATTTTGTTATGTGAACAACAAGCACAGGGAAAAATTAAAAGTAACCTCACACACAGTGCGAAATGCAATCAATATGTACGAAAGTGTACCGATCTCTTGAAACCGGGGGCAAGTGAAGAGAATAAAAAAACGGCCACAAAACAACGGCCAAACGAATACTTTGTATGAGCATCTTTAGAATGTTTCAACACAATCGATCGGCTCTCGTTCTTCTTTCTTTTCCATTGCTGTGCCATACAATTGCTTAACAGCTGAATAGATTGTGTGAAAATGCTGGACTGAACGCAAAATTAAAGCAAAGAAAAAGAGCAGAAGCAGCAGCAACAACAACAACACACAGACCAACCAGCAAACACACAGTCAGCAACAGTTTCCAATAATAACAATAGTAATGATAATAATTGAAATCGAATGGTAAGAATTGGCAGGAGCACATTAGCCAAGCAAACATAACGATGCTGATCGAACTGAATCTGGTTTAAAAGTGCGTGAGTTTTTTCCCTCTAAATTCAGCGAGAGAGAAGCAAAACGAAGCAAAAAGAGAGAGAAAAAAATGTGTGTAACCAAACACTTAGCCGCGACGGTTCGCACGGTTCGACATTTGAAATTTTTGTCACGAATCGTGAAACAGGAGCGTTTTTATAATGCTGCAAATGTCCATCGCGCGTTTTTCCCCTTCGCGTATTTTGCGCACAATATTACGGCAATATTTCTGTGTGAGTTTTTCTTATGTGTGTGGCTAGGGCATATCGCTTTTGGTTCGGGATGGCCCGAGAGAGATGGGCAGATCTACATCAAAAATATGCGCGCGCGCACACACGCACACGCACAACAGCTAGAATGACGTGCCGAATGAGAGCGGGAGAGAAAGAGATTTTGATCACGACCGATCATTCCACGCTTCCAACCAATCGACGTTTGACATGTCATTTGACCATCTCAAAATGAAAATATTGTCATTGACTGCAATTAGATTTTTCTCATTATCGGCTTTGCCAACGATACATTTGTGGTGTGCGTTTTTTTTTGCTCGTCTTATCTTCACTCAATTGATCAGCCGAGAGATGATTTGATGATGATGGGAAATGAAAATCGTCCAGTTTCTTTCTCTAGTTCATTTACACTTGAATAGAAAACATGAGTACAGATGAGAAAACAAACAATAAACAATTGACACATGCATTGTTTTGTGATTGATAGTGACTTGACGACTAAATCCCAATCATTCTCTAGAAATTGTTTCGATTTTTCGTATAGCACAAGACATATTACTGCCAATTAGTGTAATGGTTTTTTGTTGTGCTGCCTTGACGATGCGTTTTGAATTCATAACGGATTGTTTTTTTTCTCTTCTTCTTATTTTTGTCGTCATCATCGTTGTTGTTGTTTATTTATTCTTAGGACGATTGCAGCAAAGTGAGAATTAAATAATTTCGTTCGCTTGTTGCACATGAGTTTGAAACAGGTGGCATTAAGAGTTAAATGAGGCATTTTATCGTTGAAAAATGTTGCATACTATTTGCAGCCAGATTTATTGATTGTTTGCTCCTTTTTGGAGGTGATCATCATGAGCGGCAGATCACCAAAATTTACGTTCATTCCTTCACTCATTTCTATGCAATAAACGTGCCCATGCAAGACGCAGAAACAATATTCTGCATACTTGATGGATCTAGTTGATGCTCTATAAATATGTATATCATTTGTAAGCAGTAGCAAACGAACGATATAAAATGAACTAACAACTTCAACAGTATTGTTCGGTGGGTACATAATTTAAAATAAATCACGCAATCCCGGCTCATTTTGTCCTTCTCGCTATCTCTGTCACTCTACTTGGCCCCGAGTACTTGGCAAAAGTCGCGCAAAACGCATAAATTACCGAATGGAATTGATCCATTTAAAAGACCATGTAGCTACAAATAAACCAAATATATATCGCACAAATCAGTAAATTATTCCAGAGATCCATTTGGATGCTTGCTTGCTCGAATCGAATGGTCGGAACGACGGACGAAACGACGAACGCAGAACAATGATAATAACTACCGAAGAACAATGAAAACAATCAGTAGTTAGCCGAACGAGTAGTAGAGTGTGGTGAGTGCAAATCGTATCATCACTGACATGGGGCTATTTCTCATTGAATAGGGAAATATGCTCTCTCGTCAACTATTAGCCGGTTAACAAACAATGTCGATCATTTGACGGAACCAAGAAAAGAAGCCTGGTGACATGGCACACAACACACACACACAAACAATTCAAATCGTCCGCAGTCGAATCAATCGTTCCACTGCATAAATTGTATGTGCTGCATTTCGAATCGAAGCGTTCGGCATAGCGGCTATTGGGAAATAAGAAAATATTCTGTCATTTTCGAGAAGAGACGAACAACAGCAAAAAAATAGCACTGCAGCATCGAGAGAAAAGAACAAATATTTACGAGGCGCAATATCACAACCAGATTGAAATCATAGCATTCTTCAACGATGCAATGAAAACTGGCTGCTGTGCGATACTTCGTTTATCATTCGTGTTCGTTCATTGTGCAAGTGAATCCCCGAACGGGTACACACACACACAACATGAAAATGAACAAAAAAAAAAGAGAGAAATAATGTGGATTTACATTCAAGTGAATTTATCCTTTGGGCTTTTACTTCGCCCGTTTCAAAAAGAGCTCTATAGATTACATGCCTTCAATTCCGACACAAATTCAACACCGTATTCTAATCACGAAACCAGCAACAGAGCAAACCTATACGGCACAAAAAACTTTGTCTATTGCGCATTCTATTTGTTGAAAATGATTCTAACGATTGTAATTTTTCTCTTTTCGCGTTGACATCATTGATGATTGCCTATGAAAAGAAACAGCAAAAAAAAAATACAACAAATTCCCGATTTTGATTGAGACAAAGCCTTTGTTTCTTCTTTTTTTCCTTTACGTTGGTTTTGTTGGAACAATCTCTCGAATTGTGTGCGATTCATCATATTTTAGTCTAAATTTAGTAAAATATCCGTTACGTGCAGCATGAATTTCAATGATTTATTTCCATTATTATGTAACATGTGCTTGAACAAGACGATATTTTCATTGTTTTGTTGTTGTTGTTTTTTTTAAAATCTGTTTCGTTGTTGTTTCCATTGAAACATGTTCATTACTCGGGTATGGTGTTGTACAAGAGTTTCGTTCAATTTCCGGAAGTGTACAATTGCTTCCGATTCCGATTGAATT
Organism: Sitodiplosis mosellana; assembly: GCF_009176505.1. Lineage (NCBI taxonomy): Eukaryota > Metazoa > Arthropoda > Insecta > Diptera > Cecidomyiidae > Sitodiplosis > Sitodiplosis mosellana. Next base: position 5,923,726 of record NW_022601432.1, on the reverse strand, counting down.
TTTACCCATTCAATCGAAGAGAGAAAACTCAAGTTTTTGCTTTTTGTCAATAAAGACACGGGCTTTGGGCGAAACAAATACATGTCACAAAGAAAGAGAAAAAGAAAGAATAAGAAATGTAAATGCTCTGATCAAAAAGACAACGATTGACAAACAATAGAACAAATGAAAATAATCAATTAATTGGTGCTCAATGAAATTAATTGTTGAATTTTAATTGATTATTGAACCTAATAAAAAAATGATGAAGAAAAAGCAAAACAGAACTTTCAGTCGGAATATTAAAATGCAAAGCCAAATAAACACACATCATCGAAAGCTGTCACTGCTAACGTTCTGCATACCAATTAATAGAATTCATCGCATTACTCATCATTTATCTGTCCAATATTCGAATATGATTTAATGTGATGGATGATTTAATGTCGGCACCAAAAATGAACAAAAAACGAATAAATCAAATGCGCAATGATTGTAAAATCAATCGTTGTTGGTCTGGCCCAACACACACACACACACACACAAAATGAATAATATTTCAATTTTTGTAACAATTGGTGGTGGCTCCTTAGTCATTTTTTTATTTTGATTCATTCTGCTTGCTTCTCTCTTCACATACATTTTTCATTTCGTTTGATCGTTTTTCAATTCAAAGTGCTGCTTTTTTTGCGAAACGAAAAACAACATCGCATCTTCTTATTATTTTATTTTTCCTCTCTGATGAACTCCGTGAATTCATTTCATAAATAGCATTAAAAAGAAGCGAAAAAAACGACCAAATTGCGCATACACATATATCAAAGGGTTTGATTGATTTTGTATGAGGGTATATGATGTTGATGATGCAGGTCGTAGCAAGTTTTCGTCTTGAAAAATAGTCAACCACCGCCGCTGCCGCCACAGCAGCATAGAAATGATGAGAGCGACGAATGAGCCCAGGAGCTCATCAAGAAAAAAGAGAATACTTTTGTGTATTATTAGCAGTGTGTTTTGATTTTTGATCGTGTCATCATCTACGACATGTATTCCACATTACATATCACATACAAGATAGCTACTGTATTTTTTTCCCGTTGTAATGTGTCGTCGTCGTCGTCGTCGTCGTCGTCTTCGTCGTCGTCATTTGATTTGTGATTTAAAATTTATTCCGATATCGTCGATAAATATTCCCAAGCGTGAAAAATGAATTTCAGTTCTTTGTAATGCTGAATGCATTGCGTTCCTTTTGCGATTTTGTCATATGGACTTGTGCGTTTTTCTCTTTCTTTCGGGGGCAATTGGCCGTTTATGCGGTTGACATGAGCGCGTACATCTTGTCTGTGGAAATATTTTATCGATATCGTGCGAAAGACCAATACTGAAAATTGCATACAAAACGGTGGCTGTCGAAAGAATGAGACGGCAGTTGATCAGACACAGACACAGTAGAAAAATGATGGAAATGTGAAGAAATGCATGGCTATTAGTCAAAGAGCAATCGACGAATGAAGTGGTACGCATGCACAATAAATGACGAGAGCATCGACGTTGTCGTCAACATCGTCGTCATCGTCGTCCAACAATCCACCATTGCCTCAATGAAACAAAGGATTTGCGCCATTCGAGATCCCATGATTTGTAGACAGACGAAACGTCACACTATGCCAAAGCACACAAAAAACCAAGGACCAATAATATAATAACAAATCGCTTATGAAATCATAATATATCAGAAAACAAATCGGCTGGCTCCTTATGATTTATCTCTTATCTGTGACCAAACGCATAAGCTATCGATCGTACAAGTTTTTTGTGAATAGAGTGTAGTGGAATTGCATTTATTACAAATAGCAAATGGCATTTGTGATGCAATATGATTTGTTTACGTATGGACTTTTGCAAAACGGCGATGGCCATTGCAATCATTCGAATGGAAACTACCAAAAAATGCAACAAGCTCCCGTGTAAAATAACAACAGCACGCAGTAAACGAGCGCGCGCGCGTGCACACACAACAACATCAACGATTCCAGACCGAATGGAGAGAGAGAGAGAGAGAGAGAGAGAGAGAGAGAGAGAGAGAAAGAGAAAAAGTATACTCATGCAATTATTTGTTTTAAATTCACAGAAAACACATATTAATGTCGGTTTTGCGTGGTTTTTTTCGCTCTGCGCATTTAACGCGCAATATGTACTTGCATTCCAGTGTAAACGCACAAAAAATGCAACTTTAAGTGAATAATGTATGAGTAATTAATTAAATGGAAGTTACTTTGTGTGTGCGCTTTTTTTAAATACACATTGATATATTTCTGCATCATGCTTTCGTTACATTTCATGGCATTGCATTTAATTAGAATTTCACAAAACGATATTGAATGCGATGAGAGAGAGAGAGAGAGAGAGAGAGAGAGAGAAAGAGTGAGACTACTTGTTCATTGGTCAGTTTTAAAAGATGATATGTGCCTGGTTTGGTTTGGTTTTCATAATTGTTGTTTGGTTTTTTCCCCTCTTTTTGCCCTAGCTGATTTTTTCTAATGTCACAACGTCAAAATACGTTCGCCAATCGCTGGCGAGTATTACTCGGCGGGCCGGGTGAGAGAAGTGCTAACAAATGGGAATTTCATTTGTTGCCAATATCCAACTGCGCCAATCAACATTTTCATTCTCTCACATTAAATCGACATCAAAAAACACGTCGTTGATATTGCGATTAAGCTTCGATCACACGGAAAATACTACATATTACACGAAATTTTGGTGCAACAATTCGTCTTATGTCGTGAGAGAGAGAGAGAGATGGAGAGAAAAACACCTGCTACAAATCACGATGATTCACACACCATTAGTTAAGGCTTAATCAATAATCTTGATGACCACTTTCTGATGCATAGCCGAAAGTGCGCAATAAATTGAAATCCTTCCGATTTATCTGGATGCGATTTTTCGGTTTCGTCTTTGCATTGGAATCATTGTGCCATTTCGATATAAATATTTCGTTATTGCCTTTGTCTCTTTATCTTTATTGCCATGTTGATTTTTATTGCTTTGGCCACCATAGAAAGACATTCGAAAATCGGGGCTTTCAACGAAATGAAACTCTCTCGCGCGATCACAACAGTTCCCACAATATTAATCAGAAACGGTTTCGTCGATGTTCAAAGTTTTATCTGTGGTGATACAAGTCGAAGCGCATTTCACTGTAGTACAATGTGATGAACGCATTCGGCTGGATTTTCGCTCAAAATGCGTACACACAGACCATTTTGCGCGAGAGCAAATAACCAATAACAACAAAAACATTGTCTTATATTCATAGAAGGAAAAAAAAAGAGAACAGAAACAAAAGTTCAAATAGACAATACCCTTTGTATTTTTTTCCTCGTAAAATTGTATGTAGAGGACTACGACGACGAGGAGAGGAGCGAATAAAAAAAAGTACAAAATAGACGGACAACTTCACCGAAGAGATTCTATAACCTATAAAATTGTATGCGATAGCAAACGAGTATACAACGAGATCGATACAAAGGAAAGTGTGCTAACAAGAGGGAAAATCAAGCATCCGCATTATGTGATGCGTGTTTTTTCGTATGAAGCAAAGAGAAAAGAAGAAAAAAAACAACAACAACAACAACAGCAGCACACATCACATTTTTGTTTATTATCAAACACACAAAGTGTGCAGTGCAACGCGAGTAGCAAAGAGATACGTTCACACACATACACACACGTATCGCAGAAGGATTGGTCTGGTTCGCATGCGAAACCATGGATTCCAACTTCAGTGGAATACTAATACCCCCGTGAACTATAGGAATCCAAACAAATGCATACAATTCACTTCGTTGCGTTGATGCAACCGCTTGAACGATGACTTGCTTCTGTACTTTTCTCTTTCTCTCTCTCTCTCTCTCTCTCTCTCTCTCTCTCTCTCTCTTCTCGCTCTTCTTCTACTCTTTGTGGTCAAATCAAATGCACATTCGATGCTCAAAGCCTCACTCAAATTTTACAAAATATAAATGGTTAAAAGGCACAAATAACAACAAACTAACCGATTGAAATGAATGAGGAAAAAAAATGAAAAGGTAGAAGACGATCAACACGGAGAGAGAGAGAGAGAGAGAGAGAGAGAGAGAGAGAGAGAGAGAGAAAGAAGACGATGCAGAAAAATTGGCTAGAATTCGGTGTATATGATTGTGTGGTGTGCAATCGGATCATTGAAAAAAAAATTGCGCTTATATATATAGTGAATTGGCCGGTGTCTTTTGGTGTTTTTCGTAAAGCCTATTGTTTTGAGTTTGTTGAACGCACTTTGCTCTTGTGAGCTTGCACCCGCTGTTGCGCGCGCGTTCATGTATTTCGTCTTCATTATTCACCTATTATCCGTATTTATTTTGTCGTTGTTTTTGTTTGTTCGTTTTTTTTTTTCGTCTCTCTTCCAATATTTGTTGCGTCTTTCTGTGTGCTATTTGACCGGTTGCTTGGTTGCCGCGCTCACTGATCTTACACGCCAAAGCAGAAAATACAAAATGCTTGTGCTGCATTTGCTTAGAATTTTCGTGTTTTCCGTCTATTCAATGAGTTTGTATATTGCATACATTTGCGCGACGGAGCAACGCGAAAATGCATAAGACGCAATGAGAAAGAGAGAGACCGACCGACCGACCGACCGAAAGAGAGACAGAAAATGGAAAAAAAAAGAAAAGAGAAATGCAACAAGCAAAACGGTTTAAGATCTATGGTCACATCTCCTCGAGTCTCTTTTTTCGTTGTCGTCATCGTCGTTGCTTCTTTGCGTTTGTTCGGTGCTTCTCTTTTGACCTCGCTGCATATTCTTTGCTTGTCTCCTTCTCTCTCTCTCTCTCTCTCTCATCGTTTAACATTTCATTATTATTGAATATTGATGCTGGCTTCTGGTTCTTGGCAAACAATGGTACAACTCATAGTCGCTGGCCCAAACAATTCGATCCACTTTGCGTTAGAATAACGATTCCCTGATTACTGTACAATGATCGAAAATCGAATACAATGTACAAATAATAATATAAGCGAACAATGATGGAATTGAAATTGAATGTGCTGCTACAATTAAGCGAATGCCGAAAAATATACGTGCATACGCATTCGCAATTGATGAGAGAGAGAGAGATATTGCATTTGAGATAAAATCCCGAAAACATGGTACATCCCTCAAGAGCAGCTAATCGATGCAAATCGAAATCTCCCTAGTGAATTGCTATTGTGTCTCAAGATTAAGTAATTAATCAAAATAGACCAAGTTTCATGTCGCAGGCAAACCAAAGCAAAAGACAGCGTGGTCTCTCTTGGTTACTTTATTGTTGTTTGGTTTTTTTTCTGTTGCTTCTCATTTCAGTGGGTTTTTTGTTTTTGTTTTTCATATGACATCGTCTATTAATACAGACATCAAATGCAAGCCACAAAACTGTACATTTGCTTTGGCTACGGCAAAGAATGATTCAGGCATTTACATTGACCCCTGACTGCCACTGCCGATGAAGTAGTAAAAAAAAACTATACACATATGCGCGCGCGCGACAAGTTTTATGAAAACGACCATATGGTGGTTTTGAGTGTGAATTTTACACCATTTTCAGATCTTAAGTATGTTAACACTGGGCACGACTTTTTCACGGACTTCGTTCGGGAATATGCAAAAACAAAATGCATAATGAAAACAAAACACACAACTTGCTCAATTCAAATCGAACCTCACGAACCATACACACCAAATTTGTGTGTGTGTTTTCTTCGTCTATCAAACATTCGAGCATCTAGCTTGCCACAGTTTCATTCGGCACTTTATCAAATGCAACTTAATAGAGGAAAAAGTGATAATTACATTGAAATTTGATTATCAACACATCCTCCATTGAATGGAAATCACTCACAAGATGATGATTGGCATTACATATAAATCATTACTATTGTTATAAAATGACGAATGATCGAGCATAGAAAGATCGATTGATTGATGCAAATATTGGACGACAAAATGCAGAAATGCTCTCTCTCTCACTCTTTCTCTCTCTTCGGTTTCATTGTAATTTTTTCTATTTGCTCTCAGTTTTCAATTCAATTTGCCCCAAGTCAAATTACTTATGCACATGCACACAAAACGTAATCGAGTTGAATGCAAGAATTGTGCGCGCCTTTTACGGAATTATTTACTGCTTTGAACTATAACAACATGTTATGGAAGAAGACATGAGAAGAAAAAATCAACAACGACACACACACACACAAATCATTGCATAATATGAGATCACAATTGTGCATTGAACTACGCTAATATCTGTCAGGAGACGACAAGCAATGATAATTGGCCGCCGATTAAGTGAAATAATCACTTATAGTATATAAATATTGGCTGCAGTGAAATGAAGAATGAAATATTTGATCACAAAGAAGGGAGAGAAAAAACCAATTGATTTGAAAACATTTTTATTGATTTTTCTGTTGTTATTACTGCTGTTCCACATTTCGAATAGCCACAAATGAGCTTCCTCTAGCCACTGTCTATTTCCATAAAGCGAAAATTTGCATGGAATTTGTATTCGTTGTGGAATTTAAAGCAACGTTGAAATCAACGCAAAACCAAATAGTGTCCTGCTTTTAGTTGGTATTGATTGCGCTTGTGATTGTGGTCCATTTGCATATAATTAGCAGTGAAGAAAAAACACGCGCCGAACGGAATAGTGTTGCAACGGATCGGTGTCGGTGCTGTACAGAGAGAAAAAGAGCGTGTTTATAAACTAGCGAAAAAAGCAACGAAAAAAAAACACATTCAACGCGAGTAAAAAAAGGAAGAATAGCCGATATGTTGTATAGTTCACGCGTGTGCATTTCGATTCGAGGCCTCAGAGATGAGTTGATGATTGTGTACACAGCGAACGAGAGTGAGAGAGAGAGAGAGAGAGAGAGAGAGAGAGAGAAAAAGAGAAAAACAAAGTGTTGTAGAAGTACAAAAGAACACAATAAACACTTTCCAAGATCAATTTTCTATCGTGTAACGTGTTGATTTTGTGTGTACGTTTTTTTTATATATTTCGCGCGCCCGTGTTATGTTCATTTGATTGTTTGTTTAGTCACGAAGGCGCGAAAAACTACTCCGATACCAACGAGTCTTGTGCGCAGATCGCGTTGTTTTTTTTTTTCTTCTTGTTTCTCTTACTTTATTCTGTCTTGCTGCGCTGATCAATTGAAAATCAGTGTTTTTTACCTTGCGCCCGCTCTCTTTCTCTCTCTTTCTTGCTCTCGCAAATGTGCGGCAAACATCTGAGCGGCATGTGTTCGGCTTATTTGTTGACTCAATTTGAATAATCAGTTTTTGTCGGATTTAATAATGAAATCATACGGGGCGACTTTCGAAATGAATGCACGATATTTTCGAAATGATACGAGCGACAGAAATTCCGTGTTCATTTCCATTGTGCACACATTTCGGTTTGATTTCATCGGGAAACAAAAGATACTGTTCGTATTTTTTTTTTCTTCCTCTTTTCTTTTCTTGTTTGGTTTTTCTCAACGAGTTCGCGTTGGTTTGTTCGCGTCACTATATTCATAGTTCACCCATTCAATGGTGAACAGCAATTGTTTCCTTGCCATACAAAAGGATTCCCGATTGTCATGAAAATCGTTTTTTTTTTTGTTCGATCTCAATCAAACATGATCATTGCTTTATTACCATTTAATAAAGTGTCATTTCAATCGATTTGTGTTTTCTATGAGTCAGCATTAGTTTTAACCTTTGACGTCTGCCGCATTGTTTTATTTGCTTCTCCCCGGTTTTGTTCATGTCATCTTCGACCGAAGAAACCGATAAATTGACTGTTTCGAAATGTTCAAGCGATATTAATCTAAATTTGCATGTGTGCCGCTGTCGCCGTGGCAATGAGGTCGCCAAAAAATCGATCGCACGAATCATTTGATTCGACAAATTCACGAAAATCACGTGATCAACCTCCCAAAAAAAAAGATTTATTGTTGCCATTTAAAACGCCACAACGAATTGGCTTTTGTTTTTTTTTCATCTCTTCACTCTGTCTCGTTTTTCTGTGGTTTGCATTTATTCATAAATTTTCTTGAGCCAAATGGAAAACAGAGACAGGACAGTTCGAATTGTGTGAGAACGTGGCCATATTTCAAAAGAAAGAAAAGAAAAAGAGAAATTCTCCATTGAGCAAACCTTCAGTCGGTTTAATTTAATAAATAAATGCCATTATGATTTATATGCTCGTTGGCGGAGATTCTAAACGACACCGGAGAAAACAAACACGTCAAATACTGAATCGAAGACCACATTTAAATAAAGCGCATAGCACGAAAGCGCGTAAACGCTAGCGTTAATTTCTGACCATGCACGAGATGCTTCATTGACAATACCGTCGTTGAGCAGAAGAATAAGCAGCACAATTGAACGCACAAATCGACTTTGCTAGTGAATATGGAACGAGGATGAGTAAAACATGCAAAATATTGATATTCGCACCATTTTTCATAAACACATAACATCATGCTTACAACGCATTTGGAGTATACCAAAAATGAATTCACACCATTATATAGATCAAATAACAGCACATGGCATTCGCGCAATATGAACATGAATCGAGCAAAACCAGAACCAGAATGGAACAGCTGAGGAAGCTGAAGCATTTTATTTGCGGCCGCTTTCGGTTATTTGGCTATGAAAATCAACAAAACTGACTCGATTGTTGTGCGAGTGTGTGTGTGTGTCGTTTTTTCTCCTCTCTTCATTCTATAGAGCAAAAGCACCAACAACAGCAACAGCATCAACAGCAACAACAACAATCGTATAGTGAAACAAGAGTATTAACACTAGCCGATAATATTAAAAACAACCTTCCAAATAAGGATGGCACATGTTAAAAACGGACGCTATTACTACGTCACATATAATCCTTATCCGTTTTTTACTTAGCACCGATTGCAATTTGCGTTGTAAACAAATCAATTTCATCATTTCAATTTAGCTGAGGGTGTTCCATCTTAGCGAAAAATAGTCATAAGCTTGCATATGGTTTCACGCTTTTTTTTGCTCTCCACTTCGCTTCATTATATTGTCGCGCTTGGCTTTTCACCATTCAATATATTGATGTGTGCTCTTTCGGTGTGCTCTTGTGTGCGCTCTCTCTCTCTCTCTCTCTGTATGCATAGCAAGCGCGCGCGTTCGCATATGTGTGGCAAACAAGCATTGACGCTAACAAACCAACAGCAACGTGACACATGCACGGCTCTCTCTCTCTCTATCTCTCGTTGTTTTTAACATTTCCAACTACTGCTGATGTGCGTATACTGGTTGTGCGCTGCGTTGCGCGTTGCATTACTCGTTCGTGTGTGCTATTGCCTTTATCTCTCTTTTGTTCTTGTGCTTAACCCTTTGATGCACAATTTTTTGTTTTTGAATCATTTTGATATATATTTTGTGCCACGATAAATAGAGAAAGACCTCATCTTTGAAAAATTGCGTATTTGTCGAGAAAATCGGAAAATAGTCAAAAGTGTCAGATCACTATAAAAGCTTGAAAAAATTAAATTTCATAAAACTAATGATGCAGAAAGTTAAATTGATGTGTTTTGGTCCTACGAGTCCTAATTTGAAAATTGAAAAAAATGTAAAAACCCACAAGATAAGAGAAGGAAAAATGTGGAATTCTGCTATAATTTCGCATTTTTTTTTGCAGCAGTATATGAACAGAAAAAACTTTCCATTCAGCCAACCAATTGTAGCCTGTAAAGTATCAAATGAAAGCTAGTTCAATTCCCTACATTTGTTTCCAAACACGAATGCAAAAATATTCAGTGATTTCATAGCTATAGCGTCTGGCGTATCTGGTTACTTTAGGAACCGATATGTGATAAAGGGTTAACTCCTTCATAGCCACTGCGCGCGATCACTTTTCATTACTTCATATCTGAATATTTTGTTTATGCTGCTTCCAAATATCGTTGATTCGGTTGTTTATTCCGATTCTCTTGTTTCTCTCGGTCTCGTCTATCGTGGTGGTTACATATTGAACAAAAGATAGAAAACCGCTGAAAAGAGCATCGATTCACACGATCTGTTGATTTGTAAGCGACTGTGTTGAAAAGCGAATGTTGTACACATGCGTCCCAATAAGCCTGATCTGACGAGAGATGTTGATTGTACACATTGATATTGGGTGTTTGTTTTTTCTTTATTGAGCTCATTTATTTGGCACTACACATTTGGTTGAAGTCATTTGTTGTTTCTGTTGGCTGTTTATGGAACAATTAAAACCACTGTGGCGCATGGCCCAATGAAAAACATGACAACCACACCGACTTGACATGATAAGGTCATCGGAATCGATCTGAACAAGAGCATTTTTCAACTGATTGAATATTTTTCTGACAATCAATGGTTTTTCAAATAATTTTTGAGCCAAAGTTTCGATTAAAATGATTCATATTTCAATGTATTTATCGATTGAAACACGATATCGCGCGAACATTTGCGCTCAAATATTGTATCGCTCCGTCTGAATCAGTGCCAATGTTACGCTATTTTTTTTTTATTCTTTTGCATTCTTATTAACAGCACACATGCTGTTTCAAACACCAATTGAGTTACAGTTTTTTCTTTTCTTTCCTCAATGGATAGTGTTTAAACGATTGCTTTTGACTCTCCTGAACATGCTGTTACTCATTTGGTATGAAAAATACCACAAATACAACGGTCGGAAAAATCGGAAAATGAAATAGAAAGTAGAAAAAATTGCATGAAAAATTAATGAAAATTTACTCAAATGTCTTTTTGAGTTTATTTGAACTTTTCGAACTGAAAGAAAAATTGAATAAGTCATTCTAACCAAAAGATATAGTCAAATAATTGAAACCAACATGAATACGTCTCTCTTTCTCTCTTTTCAGATAGTAGAAAACGATTTGCCGAGATGCACATCATGATTATAAGTAAGTATTAGAGACGTAGATTTGAAACAGCACTTCCATTCAATGTATCATTTTTTCTTAATAAGCAGTGATTATGTAATTCGAAAATTTATAATAAACTGATGGAATTTTGGCTTTTTTGTCACAAAAACAAAAACAAAACACTTCATTAAATCAACAAATAAACTCCGCTTTCAAATGCACTATTGTGTGCAAATCGAAATGCGTTCGCGAAAAAATAATAATCGATATTTCAAATGAAGTCAAATCGTAAAAGGCAATTTTCTTGTCAAAATTTATCAATATTGATGTAATTTGTCTGAATTGGTTGTTGTTGCTATTATTGTCTCGTCGTTATTGTCACTCTGCTTTCGAAAGAATGAGATCAGTGGCAATTTCAGGTCGTTAATCACACGGTAATTATTCAGGAAGAGAAGCCATATTGCACACAACAGACATGCAGCACGTGAATGCAGAAGTATTTTAATTACGTGGAGCGAATGAAAAAAAAAAATTCAAGTCGATCGTTAAAGTCCAAAAATGGTGCGCCTACTCCAATTTCCGTTGCAATGTTATTTTCAAGAGTTCATTTCGTGGTTTCAGTTACTTTCTAAATTAATTTCATAAATGCTGAAAATGCACGCGAAAAAAAAACAGAAAACAACAAACAGAAATACGTCTTGCGAATAGTATCACGTTTCTTGTTCCGCGACAGCAAGCGCGAAGAGGAGAATGAAAAATTATCGATATTTTGATATGGTTCTGCAAAAGGATTGAATCGATTCCAAAATCAAATGAAAATATTTTCGTTGGTTACACGAGCGGGCGCGTTTCGTTTTGGGTTTGCTTTGGGAAAATACGTGCACGAAGCATCACCGTGAATTCAATCCTTTTTTGATACAAACTCACAGCTCAAAATGTCGTAGGCACGTTCCAATCGAAGGACCATATGGAATCGAAAATTACGTGGCAATCGCAAACGGTTCCATGTCAAGCGCTTGATTTAAAATTCATTATTTTTTCAAATAACAACTTCTATGGAGATAGTTTTATCACAAGAAAACTATTTTTTGTTATTGTTGTTTTGTGAAAGTCCATAGAAAAACGATGAACGAATCCATAGGAGAGAGAGAGAATGTCTTGGAGCCGTACAGTTGAATAGCTGCCAAAAATGACGGGCTACAACGACAAATTCAACTGGTTGGTGTATTGACTTCCACATATTCGTCATTCGACGACTTTTTAACTCATTTTATGTGTGCATTCAATGCGAAAAATCTACCGATTTCAGAATACCGTACGGTATAAGAAATCATCGGACACACACGCACACGCTGAAACAATTCCTGATTTATTGAAGAATACGGGAGCGAGAGAGCGAGAGAGAGGGAAGAAAAGGTTCTCGTTGCATTTAAAATACATTTTATTTATTATGCGATTTGTCGACCTTTCGCAAGCCGCAAGCCATTTTTCAAATAAAAGCAATCGTACGGTTTAACAATGTTCTTAATTTCTTGATCTTTTGACGACACATCGCGTTGGATTGTAATTCAGTATCTCCCGTGTGTTGTACAAATGCTCTCCTTCGCTCGCTCTCTCTCTCTCTCTCTCTCTCTCTCTCTCTCTCACTCTCTCTCTCTCTCTTCTACTTCGACGAAGTTACGCAAAAATGTGCATTGTACACTTTTTTGTCAGCGATTCCGTGCTGAAAATGTTTGTTTTTCTTGCAACCAGAAAAAAACTTCTCTCGTTTGGATTTTTGAATACGACGCGCGCGTCCAGCAGCAATTTAAAGGAATGCGAGAGAGTGACTGTGATCGACTTTGATATTTTCAGATGTTGGCATTTTTTCTTCTTCTTCTTCTGTGCTTTATTTTGCTCCTTTTCACCAATTCTTCATTCGTAATTTATCAAATCGATTAAGTCGTACATTCACAAAACAAAGATATGGAGCATTTTTGTTTGAAATTACCATTGATTTGGAACCAAACCACGAACGCTTCGGTTGATTTATTCATTTGTTTAGGGTTCAAGTGTGTGTGTGTGTGGCACACACTTTGTCACTGAGCAAAAAGTTCACCAGATTTGGTTAAAGCGAGCATATTTTCATTATGAAATGACTAAATTGATGAGCAAACAAATGGATCAAATCCCATTCAATGGATGATTCCAGTCTCTTCGGTAATTTCGTGTGCCTTAAGTTTGCGGCAATGGAACGAACACACAATTTTCCTCCCACAGTACGTGACGTTTTTACGTCGTAGTATTTCAACACTGAAGCGAAAGATATTGTTTTGTAGAAGAACGTTCGCATCATTTTTTAATATTACATGGAAATAACAGGAGATGTCAAGTAAAATTCATGAGAATGAATCAGAGCAGATCTTTCGTCTGAATTAATGATGAAACTCTCTTCCTTTTCGGCGTTTTTTCTCCCCCGCATGTCTATGCACTACAGGGTATTCGGCAACAGCTTTGGGAATTGACAGAATCCTATACATTTTTCATTTTGGGTAAGTATATTCCAATGAAATTAGACTTTTACGTTTGGGGTGGCTTAACGAAAGGACGGAAATGATGTTAAACGAGCTTCTTTACGGAACTCGAATAAAGTTCCAACTGAAGCATCCGTATGACATCATTATCGTACTTTAATCTATCGAAGAAGAAGAAAATCATTTGAGAAAAGAACCGAAAAAAAGAATAGAAGAAAAATCATATGGAATCAACTTCCAAAAGATCTCATTTGATTTCGAATTCAACGGGAAAGAATACATTAAAACCTCACAAATCACATCAATTCATCCGAGAGAAGAAAGCAATAAATTCGAAATTTCAGGTTGTGTACAAGCGAACACCACATCAAATGTTAACATATTTAAAATCATGCAAAAATCAAATTTTCTTAACCAAAATAAAGAAGAAAAAAAATAAAATTACATGTGTTGAATAAAAATGTCGTTTCATTTCCTAAACTTCCTAATTGTAAGTATGATAATTTTTTTCTTGGTTTTATTTTGTCATGGCTTAATCTAGGCGTAAAAACTAGCACATAAATAATAAATTAAGCTTAATTCATTTGGAATAAACAACAAAAGTTAGACGAAAGTTAAGTAATAAAACGAACAAAAAAATAACTCAAAATAAATGCTTGTATTCGTTGTTGCGTGTGTGTGTGTATGTCTTATTCTTCTACTGGAAAAAAAAGTCATTGACTAGAAGCGTACACTGAAAAAAGTAAGTCTTGGATTATAACACTAATTTCAACATGCGTTTTATCAATCAAATAAAAAAAACCACCACATCACTATGAATTGAATTTCCATCGAATTGAAATGTAAAGCATCAATTACAGCATAGAGAAAGAAAGAAATGAACAAAGAAAGAGGGAAAAAAACAAACAAACAACAACGGAGGTGTTCAGTTATGAGTGCCATTTTTGGGCTTTTGCTCAATGCATTGATTTACTTTGATTGATTCTGAATAGAAGAGAAAAGCAGTTTATCAATGAATTAGATAAACAGTGTCTGCGAGTTGTGTGAGTTCATTCATTGAGGTAAGTGGCATGATGATTTTGCTGCTGCTGCTGCTGCTATCGCTGCCGTTGCCGCTGTGTGGCATCCGTTCTTCATTCTACATTTGTTATTTAGGTTTTCTGTCGAATCCATCAAAGTTCCGTGTCCGAGCGCTATGGGCTGTTGTGCAATCGGAACAACGGTTGTTATTTAGAGGTATAGATAGGAGAGAGAGAGAGAGGGAAAGACGTTGAATTCAGCTGAATGGTATTGGTGTCTTTGATAGGAATATAATCGAATAATCATCGATCACAACACCGTCTAATTACGAATTCAACACAAATCGCTAAATGACTACCATGTTGGGCGTCATTCTTGCTAATTATTATTATTGTCGAACATACAAATCGAAACGAAGCTGCTTGCCGGTATGAGCTACTTCATTGATGAGTATAATCCATGTTATAAACCAGCAAACGAACGAACGAACGAACGAATGAAGACGCTTTTTTTTCTTTCTCCATTCCCCGAATCAATTCCATTTCTTTGTTTCGCGCATTCATTGTACGGTTATTGAGATTCTCTGTTACTTGATCGTTGTTTTATCTACCGGTTGCACCATCTTCTCTCTCTCTCTCTCTCTCTCTCTCTCTCTGTCTGTTCCTCTCCCTCTGCCACTCAATTCATTTAGTATCATTTGATAGACTCAAAGGTGTGACGAGCTTTTGTTCTTGTCTGCGGGAGTTTTTATTTTGCTATTGTTGGTGTTGTTATTTGAAATTGTGGTATTTTGCAATTCTTTCCCACCGAACATCATAACCACACACGCACACACACGGCGTATCTCCTTTCTAGACACAAATGGAAAAATCAGACTTTGTGTGAACTAATTTTAATTGATGGAACACGGTTTGCAACAGGTATTATCAGTAGAAATGAGTAAATTAGCAAACAGTTTTGTCGCTCGATCACTTGATTCGTTGTAGAGAGTATTCGTCAAAGCAGGTAACAGTGACCAAAGGAATAATTCTTTTTTTTTGCCTGAGCCATCGGAGAGAGTTCATTGAGACTCTCACGCAACATGGACACATGCTCTGGCCGAGCAAGCTTGTGAATGAGATAAATGGGGACGCGATCGAAAAGATGAGTCAATCAGCCCACGCCTCTTTGTGGCCGTTGTATAATTTTTTTTTCTTCTTTTTCTTCTTCTTTGCTTTTATTAATTAAAGAAACAGCGAGCAAAACGTTGCTATGTATTGGGCGCTGTATGTTTTAAATTCAGGTGGTTGGACCGCACATTAAACAAATTGACTTTGTTGCTTAGCATGAGCAAAAACTATGGAATCGGAAATTTGAAGAAGAAAAAACTCAACAACAACAAAACATTTAAACTATAACAATTTTGGTGTTCGAAATGTTAATCTTTTGATCTCCACCGTTACGATTTTTCAATTTTGCGTGTTTTTCTTTTCATTGAATGGAATTGGATTGTTCACGTGCGCGAATCGCGATGAATGAACAAAAAGGTGGCGACGATGGCAGCAACATCAGCAGCAGCGGCAGCAGTAGTAACAAAACGTCGAGTAAACTCATGAAAAATGCTCGCTCTATGAAAACACCCACTCTAATTGGCACGCACATGCTAATTTATCTGCACCGTGTGCCGAGTAAAATGCAAAAGCTACGGAGCAAATAACAGCGACACATCACAACAACAATGGTACATTATATAGTGACAATTACCAATTGAGCCACCGAGAGTTGTAATCGAGAGCCGAGAGCTTTCTGAACGTACACACAATGCATTTCATCAATGGTAAAACAAAAAGCATTTCAATAGCAAAGTGTGTACAAAAAGATCTAAACTCAAAAGAAAGACTTGAATTTGAGGCAATAAAATAGAGGTTTGTAGCAGCAATTCACTGGAAAAAAAGAAGAAGATGAAATATGTGTTTTTTTCCTTCTCTCGTAAAAATGGAAGAAATAAGTAATAAAAGCACATGTCTTTGTCAATGAAATGCTATGGAATCGATTCACACACAATGTTTTGGTTTTTTGTTCTTTCTCATATTATTTTCCGTTGTTGTTTGGTTTGTTACATACTTAAATGATTCGATGATTTGCGGATAAATACCTAATGCTATTCAATATATAAATCGCTAACAATATATATATATATATGCTGAATGTGTGAACTCTACATGTACTGTTGATCACAATGGATAAAGAAAAGGAGAAAAAAAAACAAAAAATTTGCTTAAACATTTCAATTGGATGTTTTCTCATTTTCTCTCTATCTATTTTTATGTGTGTATAATGTATATTCAGTGTTCAGGATTGGGTATTTTTGTTGCTTTGATTGATTTGTTTGTCATTTTTCTCTTGCCTAAAATCTAGTGTGTCTAATTGAATGCATTTGGTTCCCAGTATCAAATATGCACTTGCTTAAATTGATTTGCGATCAATCGCTGTTTTGTTTTTAATAAACAACTAAAACAAAAGCAAAAAGTATAAGAAAAAAAAATTAAGAAGGTTGAGTATATGTTGTTTTTTTTTGTTTGTTTAAAAAGTATGTATTGCTTTCAAATTAATTGTATATAAAATTGATTAAGAGTTTTTTTTTGTATTAATTGCTTCATTGAATTTACTTTAAAAAAAAGTAATTTAAAACGAAATTTGTTTCTTAAATTTTAACATTAGAGTGAGAGTAATATCATGCTCATGCAATGCATTGTCATGACACACACACACATGCACACTCACGAGAAAACGTTCGATGAAGTTTATCAACTCACAAACTTTGGATTTTGACTCTCATAGAAACGTTAATCGTTACTCCGTGATTGATTTGATTACTCGTTTCTTTACGTTTCTAAATGTCGATCGAATTTGTTTCGACGTTGTTTTTGTCATCATCATTTTTTGTTACGTTGATGAACCCATTTGCATTTTTTCGATATTTGTGGGTAGGACATTCAATATCCGAAATGATATGTGATATTCGGCGATATCTTCGTCGTTGCTTCTTCTTCTTCTTAGCGACACAGTAACGGACGCGTGTCACGTTCGCAATGATGATGATGATGATGATGATGATGATGATGATGATGATGATGACGATTCACTGGCACTTGGGCATTTCAATTACATGTAATTTCGTTGCGCGTTCATTTAGTCCTTACATTCTATCTCATATTGATCTAATAAATAATTTTCATATTGTTTATCGTTGTTATTAAATTTTTGTATCGTTTTTTCTTGTTGTTGTTGTTGTTTATTAACCTTTTTTTCTGTTGTAAATGTTTTAAATTAGTGTTGCAAAAGACAGCTGTCTTTTTCGTAGCGAACAATTAATGAAAATATAATAATAAAAAAAAATAACATAAAACAATATAATGCTCCGTTTAACGGGCCATCTTCTTTTAGCGATTGTCAGACGCAAATGCATTTTTCTCAATATTGCTCATCCATACAAAAGCAACAACATAACAAGCAACAAATACATTTACTCGCAATTACATCTAAGGGTCATCGATTAAATTATGCAAATTTCTAAGCTTTTTCTTTCAAAAAAGATTATATGAAAAAAAAAAGGGTTTCCTTCAGCTTGGGACAAATAATAAATAAATAAATAAACCATAATAGAACAGAAAAATAAACATACTGTAAATTTTGATTGAAATTTTTGCATCAAATTTAGAACAAAATAATAAAAAAAAAGTTTAGTTCTACAAAAGCACAAAACGTATTTGCGAAAACAAAAATGTTTAAATCATAAAAAAGTGGGGGGGTGAACAAATTCGCTTCTAATTATAATGTTTGACATATATTTTTCGTTTATATTTTTTTCTTCTCTAAACCATCTAAGCACACAAAAGCCATAAAATGTATTTTGGAACAGATTGCAATCACTCAACAAATGATAATTGTTTTTATTTTCTTCGTCGAAGAAACCCATATTCGTTTGTTTTCTTCATCTTCTTATTGCATTTGCTACGGAGCACATACTACAACCAGTGCTGAGTACCGATTTCATTCAATATAATATTTACACGCGTATTTGTCATTCGACTGTTTGCTTTCGTTTAGCGTTAAATATCTAATTTAAGGAATTTAAAGTAAGTAATAAAAAGAAATAATATTGAAGTCAGTAAATCACGCGACCCGTAAAATCTTGCAAAACGATTACAATTTCTTGAGAGATTCATCGATGTTCCATTCGTAATTGTAGTGTGTGTGTGTTTTTTTTTTCATCTTTTGCTTTATTTCTTTTTTGCTTTTTCTGTTTTTTAAACTTTAAAGAGCGAGCTACACAAACACATAATGGACATAGTCTCATTTTGGAATCGCCACACGCATTACACATTATTTTGGTTTAAGTCGTTTGTCGTTCGGATTCAGAGAGTTGTTTTTGTTTTTCTGGGATATTCCGTACTGTTTGTTCTCTACGCATTTCTTCGGTTAATGCCACATGCTGTAAATGTCAGGCTTTCAGCATGAGCACAAATAACATAATTAAAATTGAATAAATATATCGAAACGAAGAAGGAAACAAAAAACTATACGGATTGTGGAGAAAGAGATGGAAAAAGGAAGAATTGCGATGAGTTGTGTGTGTCCGCGACAGCGATATTGAGAGAAAGAGGAAGATATGAAAGCATAATGATAAATCTATGGATGGTTTTTTTTTGTTGCGCTGAACGGAGCAGAGAGCGAAAGAGAAACATACACACACAAACAAAGTGAATCAAAGTCAATTGCAAAACGAAGGGAAAGTCAAAGGATTTATGATGGAACGAAGCAGCGCATCAGTGCAGAGCATTTTGTGTGTATTCAATTTTTAAATGCGGAATGTGGATGTGGATGCGGTACGTGATGTGTGTGACCAGCATGTGGTGGCACATAGCTTTGTGTATGGGATAATGGTGATGCTTGACCACCGGTTGCGTAATTTGGTTGCATTAGACTTTGATCGATGCCGTAGTGCGTTGGCTGTGGGTGACCCAAATGAGCATGTCCATGATGATGACCATGACTATAAATTAATTGTCTTACTTTTGAATCGTCGTCGCCGATATTGTAGCTGAGTTCGGTCTCTTCAAATCCAGTCGCTGACATGCGCTGATCACCGGTTAATGCACCGCTCGGCGGATCCGGTGAATTCAAGCAGGTCTGTATCAATTGTTTGCCCGCTTCAGATGTGATCATCGGCTGTAATTTACGCGTTGCAAACGTATACACGTGCCCAGTTTCTGATGCAACCAATAACATAACCTGTGTACCGGTCAGCGTGGACAATTCGTATGCCTGGAGGAGAACGAGAGAAGAAAAAAAACGATACCATGTTATTCAAATCATTTAAACAACAAAAGGTCAAGAGAGAAAAAAAAACAACAACAAATCAAAAGACACTTGCAAACATTCTAAACATTGACATTGTTCAAGGACAGTGGCATTAAATTTGCGATGAAATGATTTTGTTTCCGCCTTTTCGGCGTTGCCGTGCAATGCGTAGAGCTTTCAACTGAAGCAGTGCGCGCAAGATTTTATCGTGTCTATGCAAATTTCATTGTGATTTTATTTGCAAAAAACACTTCCATCCACCCACAAAGATTATAAAGTGAGCGCGCGCTTTTTTCCCCCCTCTCTACGTTGTAATATTTCAGCTTCAGTAATCGTATGCAAAGTTTTCGTGGCATTTGAACATTTTTCAATCCAGTTTACTTGCTTTTTTTGCTTCTTTTTGCACAAGTTTTGACTTAATTAGATGTTGAAATATTGACTGCATTTTAAATTGCGCGCCGCCAATTAATCATTTGCATTTTCGCATCGATACGAACGGTACATTTTGTTTTTGTTCATTTTGCGAGTATTTGGAAGCAGGATGGAAGTTTTCGATTGTGAAATAAGCCGAAACATTTCCGAATGAATGGAGGAACTAAGAGCAGCACATTGCCGTTTATTCGATTGGAAGTTATGTGATGCGATGCGATGCGATGTGGTGTGTGTGTGTGTGTGTGTGTGTGTGCTGGACCGCAGTACATGCCATTAGAAACTATTTGAAATCGATCGGTTTTTGTGTGGTTGATTTCGGTTTGTTCGTTTGTTTGGTGAAAGCTTTTGGGTGGCTCAATATTTCGGCTTTCATGTTCATAATGCGTGCATTTCGGCTCTCTTTTTTTCGGACGCCTACAATGATGACACAAACCGAAAAACGACTACACATTTAACCCAAAATATAAGTTATGGATGGTATGTCTATTTGATGTTTCACGTATTACTCCGTATATATCGCAGAGCGAGCGAGTTAGAGTGAGATAGAGATAGAGAAAGAGATACTTGTGTGCGCCTGCAAATATTGTGCGCAACAATCAAATCGACCGATTCGACCATCTGGACAAATAACCCGCACTCAAAATCCATTTCATCACATTGAAGAGAAATGAAACTGGGCTCGAACCAATCTCAAATACAAAATGATCGAAATGAAGCGGCATATTGACCGGAATGAAATTGACATCTCACGTAATTGATTCGTTGTGGTGATAAAATCGCAATGGAACAATTTCTCACGTATGTGGTTTGAATCTGCATGACAAGAATCTCATGCATGTAAAGGGAGAGAGAGAGAGAAATGTTTGAATTTTATTTCAATTTTCTTGTCGACACATTTTGATTAATATCTCCATGATTATAGAAAATCCATACCATTTATCAAAACAAAAACAAAACGTTTGTTCGAATGTTCCACCAAGGAACTAATTAATGCCATTTTCGATGTATGTAACTGAATGAATGTTGAATTGAACACAATGAACTTGATCCATAGTTAATCTGAATGCCGATCAATGTTTTATGATTAAGGTGGTGTACGGTATCCGAAATTCGAGGAGACACAGAAAGACACACACATCGACAAACCGAACGAAATTTATATACACACAGTCACACATCTTGTCGTCTGCATTTGTGGTGGAAATAATGTGAGGCGGTTTTGTGATGCGCCCAATAATAAATATATGGTATAGTATATGAGGTTTGATCTTGTGTCGGCTTAATATGGTGCGTGGGAATATAGTTATGCTACAAAACGGCCGCCAAACGGCAAAGTCAATATAATAAGGCCTAGTAGTCAATTGTATTCCAAACCATTGTTGAGCGTTATATATGTTTTGTTATTAACTTTTTTCAGCACATCATTGTATGTGTGTTCGGTATTTAACCGTCGACGTTGTGTTTTTTTTTTGTTCTGTATTTTTTCTGTTGGTTGCGCTTGTGTTCTTGGTCGAAAATTGAAACCGTTTCATTTCGCTCATTCCGCATTCGCTATGCTTCTGTCCTTTTGGGTTTTGTTGCTTGCGCTTTTCGATCATTTTCATTGTTGCGGCTATTTAACGTTTTACTCGCTTTTTTTTTCTCTTTTAATGTAGAAATTGGTTGAAAATTAAAGGCGCTCGTCGTTTTTAGTTACTAAAATGATGTAGGCAGAGGCGC
Organism: Sitodiplosis mosellana; assembly: GCF_009176505.1. Taxonomy (NCBI): domain Eukaryota; kingdom Metazoa; phylum Arthropoda; class Insecta; order Diptera; family Cecidomyiidae; genus Sitodiplosis; species Sitodiplosis mosellana. The sequence continues at coordinate 5,901,779 of NW_022601432.1, read as the reverse complement.
ACACACACACTCACACAGTAAACAGCAGTACCAATAATCAGCAGGTAGGTTTTGCGTGTTTGCTATTAAAAACATTCAGTGCTTTTTTTTCTTCTCTTCTCTTCATTCCATTTCGTTTGGTACGAGATTTCCGTTTTTTTTTCTTCTCGAGCGATTTAACTAATATTAATATAAATATATTTCGTTTGTTCGTTCATTTACACGGCTATTGACTAGATGTAGGTAAACAAAAATAAAAATGATTCGAATCGACGTATCACGTCAGCCATATGTTGATGATATTGCTTCTTTGTGATGGGTTATATGGCGGCAATTTTGTATTTTTCTTCAATCAACGATTTATTTATTTTTTTTTTCTTCTTTTATTAATTGATTAAAATAAATTGAGCATGTGGTTTGAATGGTGGGCGCCTCCGCGCATTAACATTACACGTGAACAGATTATAAAATACAGTTGTATTCAAAGAGCTGTCAGAGCCCGATGTAAAGTACTCTCTTTCTTTGTGTATTTGTCTCTCGGTTATTTGAATCTCGGAAGATAAATTTGTGCGTTGCTGTCAATAAAATATTCATTAGAATTAAATCATTGGCGAAACGGGTGAAACGATCTTCCAATCATTCGCTCTTTTGTATGCGTCCACAAATATGACATGGATCATTGGTTCGCATTTAATGTTGTATCGCCCGTATGATTCTTAATTGATATCATTTTCACGTTTCTCTTTCGATATTTGTCCACATTGGAACGAAAATCAAAATTGGATGGAAAAAACGAAACGAAACGAAACAAAACGAGACGAGATATGTGTTGACTGTTTGTCAGCATTTCTGTGTGGCTAATGTGCAAAAGTTCACGTTTACCGATGTGTGCACGGTGCACAACGCAATATTTAACATATTTGCTCATTTTATCTTTTGTTTATTATCTCTGTATAGTTCTCGAGCGAGCTCACATGCATTTCCACTCGTTGCCAAACGCATACAATGGCCCCGATCGCACATGATATTCGTGTGTTACCGATGAAAATGTTCGATTTAATGATCACTAAAATGTAAACAATTTTGTTTTTGTTGATTTTATTAAAGCGATACAATTTTTGTGCGCAGAGAATCGCACAGCCACCACATGAAATGCACGCGTTAAATGTTCGCATTCAGTATCCCAAGAATTTCGCCGTATGTCTGGAATGTTTTCAGATTATTTCAACTATGTGACGGCCGATGTACATTTCGGCCGGACCCGACGAATGGAATGGAGTGGAGTGCAGTGGAATGTGTCTGTGTTACTGTGTGTGTATGTGTGTATGCAATGGTGACAAAGTGGATCACATTTTAAAATGGTGTATTTGGCATTTGACCATTCTCTTCAGTAGTGCACTTTGTGTTCACAATGTTAAATGATGTGAACATTTGACCAAAAAGTTCAGCACGATCAACATGAGGCACACGAGACATTTTCGCATGCAAATACCACTTTTGATATTTACATATTATTTGGGCTGTCGAACGAGTAAGCAACAGATACCAAAAAACACCAAGAAAAAGTGGTTTCTTTGCCTCTCATCGTCAATTGCCTTTTTCACGAACTTTAAAAGAAAGTTCAGGCATGCTTTGCATACATTCTGCATATTTTTTCGGTTCCTTTTTCACGAACGTTGGTTCGGCACGTGCTATAACTCTGTTTGTTTTTTTTTCTCGCAGAGTTGTTCCTGTGTGTCTCGAGGGGGTTAATGTAATTGAAATGCAATGCAAAATGAACTTTTTTAAAATAAATTTTGCATCAGACAAACTTTAGCTACCACCAAATGGGGTTTTTAACAGAAAAAAACACATTTTCAGTAAACAAAAAAAAAACTGAGTCTCAATTGACTGAATGCAATTTGCGATGCAACTCAGTTCACTGCATAGCAAACAATACTGCAGAAGAATGCGAAAAGCCAATTAAAAATAGTCAAAAAATAATTGTGCACTATGGTATATGGAATGGAGGCTGTCATTTGTCCTGTTGTCGAGCCTTTCACATTGCCAGCAGCTCTGGTTAACAAATGCTAGTTACATCTGTCTAGAAATGTAATGTCAGGGGCTCGACCAAAGCACACTTTGTTAGTGTGTCAAGATATGGTGAAATTGTTTCTTTTGCAGGAGCAAACATTTCCGAAGAGCAAACAGAGAATACAAGAATAAATAGGGAAATGTTGTAGAGAGAAGCGAGCCAATAGTTTCGGCAATAGTGCCCTGGCGCCAAATGCACTTATCAATATTCGGATTGGACGTCGAATGTTAAATGAACCTTTTAAGTAGCAACGAAAAAACGTCGATAGAAATAAACTAACGTAGAGCATGTAATCGCATTTGTAAATGTTTCGATACATGCACGACATGGTGTCCATCATTCGATTTTACGAAATCAATCGAACTTTTCCATGCATTCTCTCAAATAAATTGGTTCGATATGTGGACAATGTGAGTAGCAAAATCGAATGGTTTATATCGCGCAATGGTAAAATAAAACAGGCAGTTGATGGCACGCATCAACGGCAAATCACACGGTGAAGACAGTATGCGATTTAGATTTTGAATCGTAGCGCATCTTTTTCAATTTCGTTGTGTTGCTGCTGGTGTTGTTTTTTCATTGCTCTCCTGTTACGACTTGCTTTAAATCATTATCCAGGTGTGTTGGAATGCTTGTGCGGTGTTCTGTTCTTTTTTCTCTCCGCCTGGACCAGCTACTACTGTTCCGATTGGATTGGCTCATAAATTGTTAGCCGTGCTAAAGCGCATTTTCATCTTGCATGAGGACGAAATAGAATCAATAGCATGTGTTGATTGTAAAAATTGAGTGGATCGGGCACACGGTGTATAATCGAATGATATATAATTTTCGCATGACTTGAATCAAACACACACACACACACACTCAAGAACCAAGCCAGCAGCAATCGAACAACCGATCACTGAAACAAAACAGCAATTGACTTCGATTCATTCGGAATTGTTTGTACACTTGGTGATTTCAAGAGAGTACGCAAGCGTGTGTTGTGAACAGTGCGCGAGCGCACTCTCTCTCTCTCTCAGTCATTCACTCGCCCAAAACATACGCTCTTTCGGGCGCACACTCATATGGACCAACCAACAACACCGTTCGAGACTCGTACAACGTCAATCTCTCTCTCTCTTCCTCGTGGTCTCTGTTCACATAATATGTATCACACGATGGGACCGATGTGTGTACGATGCCAAAGGAATGCACCACATGTTACGCGAAATACTAAATATACGCAATTGTATACGACGGATCGCCGCGAAACTAATCAATTATTGAAATTCATTGTAAAATCATTAAAATCGCCTAATCGCCATAAATCGCAGTGCATAATATCTTAATAAAATAATAACATAAGCCTACCATTTGTTCCTCTTTGCGGTTCTATTATTGTTATGGAGAGCTTCAACCGTTTCGGTTTTTTTTTCGCTTGCTTACATTGCCTTCTCTTTCTCTGCCTGTTTCATTTCTGTGTCGCGGCAGCGGTGAACCACAATCTTTTCGGGTTTTTTTTTCGTCGCTTTTGACTTCGTATGCACTTTTTCTCGCTTCTCTCGCTTTTCGTTTCTCTGTTTCTTTTTCACATTTTTCGATGCTTTATGTTCGTAGCACACAGCATTGAATCACACCAGTGTTTATCTTTTTTAGCATACGGTTGAATTCAGTACAATTCTAAACTGATGAATCGCTGATATAGTGCGTGTGGAAGGATGCTTTCTCTCTCTCTCTCTCTCTCTCTCTCTCTCTCTCGCTCTATCTCTTTTTATGTATCCATGTGATGAAACCGATGCGAAATCATTGATTTCACACAAACCATCGAATTAGTGGCTTTAAAGGTCCGCCGTTTGTGTTATGCTTTTTGCTATATAATTTTCATGAAATGACTCTTCATGACTGATACGGAAAGAAGTGAAGAAAGAGAGAGGAAAAAGACTAACTCCACCAGAAATGCGAGAGAGTTTTATGTGTTTAATGTGAATCGTGCAGAGAACGATCATAATCGGGTGTTGACAATCATATTTATGAGTTAGTCATAAATTTTTCAAACGGCTACCGATTGATACGGCGAAAATTGGCATGTTGTTTACACAATATGCCTAACAATGCTTCAAATGTTGCAATGTGTGTATTCTCATTTATTGTGTCTCTATTGTTTTTTTGTTGTTCATCAGATCAATAAATATTGGCAAATCATTAATCGGCAACATTTTATCAAGAGCAAACGAGACAACGACATAGCGGCATTGGTATATTATAAAAGACAAGAACGCGAACGCGTTGTTACATTGGGACATATTTAGCCATTTTAACAAATGATGAACGATTCACGTCCAAACGATATTTTGTATCTACCAAAATGATTGTTTGTCCACATAAACAATAACATGACACAAGTAATGAGCTGCTCTGAGTCAACGTGCGTCTAAATGCTTTATCTGAATGCACGATCGCGTTCGCGCACATGACTGGAGTAAACGGTAATACGAGTGTGAGAGAGATAGAGAAAAAGAGCTACACGGAGAGAGAGAGAGAGAGAAATAAACACACACATTTAATGGCAGCAAAGTGAGCACGTATATGTTTTTTTTTCTTCTTGTTGTCTTTCCTCGTGCCTGAAGGTATCGATCCGCACTTGAATATCCCGAAAAAGAAAAACGACAAAAAGCCACAACACTTGAAAGTATCGATTGTTTTTTTTCCTCCTCTTGCCTCATCGTCTTTCTCTTCACTATAAATTTATTATGTTGCTTTTTAGTTCCTCTTCTAAATTGTGATGTTGCTGCTTTTTTGTCTGTTGTTCATTCACTTGTTATGTGTTGTCTTTGGCGCTGCAAATTTTCAATTATATGCGTCAACAGTGAGAACATAATGCATACACAGAGCAAAGGTACATCGGTACATCGTGCACACACAAAACATACCGTAAATTTATGACTCATTAAATTTACTACAAAAGACCACTGGAACTCAAATTAATTTCATAGATTGTCGTATCGAGATGGTTCGTGCATTGTGCACGAATGTGTTTGATTGGCTGGCAGAAGCGGCGCTTCTATGATTTTTATGATTATGATTTTTGTTTCTGCTGTTGCCCCGTTCACACTCATCGCTGTTGTTGTTCTGTTTTTTTTTCTCTTCTACAACACTCTCTGTTAAGAACGTACACCAAAACCCGGTGTGCACCATTCGAACATATGTTTTTTTGCTTATTTCGCGGAACAAAGTAATCGGCGGCTGTGTGTGTGTGTGTGTGTGTGTGTGTGTGTTTGTGTGTATGGAAACTGTGAATGGATCGAGCCAGAGCACAAGTGTTACTCATGGCATGGCTTGAACCGGGGCAAAATAGAATCTCATAAAAAATGATGCATGCATAATCGCTTATTTTCAATGTTTCGCGTACAATTTTCTGTATTGTTTACCATGTTTGGCTAACGATGTACAGACTCGCGGTTTTTTTCTTTCTCCTTCGTCATCTTCGTCGTGTTTGTCTTCTATGCGCGCGATTTGTTTACGGTATGGATGTTTTCAACTTTTCAACATATTAATTTATGGATGTATTTCAATAACTTCATTAAATGCAATAAATCGATTTTCACTTATTTCATTGAATCGTTGCACATGGCTTTCCGTTTTTGTTTTTTGAGCTAGAATCCAAAGCGAAAGTGTTGGTATTTTGTGTACTGATATTTTTGTTTTCACGCGCAAGACCGATTTCCTGTGCCAAATAAAATATGATGTGTGAGTTGTTTTTTTTTCTTGATGGAGAAGTGGAGAGAGTTAACATCAATCTTCCCGTTGCATTTCAGAATGTTATTATGGTGAGCCACCTTCACCATCAAACACGTTCACAAATCATTTCAACCAAACTGACACTCAACTCATTAATGCTCATTGCACCTGTGCCATAACATAATCATACATCCGCCAAACCAAATAAAGAAGATATATTCAACCGTCGGTGCGATTACATCATTCAACTGCAAAAGCGCATTATCCATCTTTCTTCTTGTTTTTGCTTTTTTTTTTAATGAAAAACAAAACACCAACATTTTGTCGCATTAATGCGTTTTGCGTATGAATAATATGCAATCGATCAATTCAATGAGCAATAAAAATAAATAAATAAATCTGCATGCGTCCATTGTTTATGGTTGTTCTATGCGCGTATTGTGCTATTGCACCCATGACACATTCATTGTTTCATTATTATTAGCTTTCGTTCACGATCAGCCGGAAATAAATTCGTTTTGTTCGAAAGATTGAGCCATTTACTTCCGGAAAGTTAAAGCCATCCAACGAGCCGTACATACATTATGAGCCACTCATTTTCACGCTGTTGTATTCATGAAATAAAAGAAATTGTTTGTATTCAAAACAGCCAACTAGGAACATGTGCTTACAACAAAAATGTACGCTCAAATGAAAAAAGAAGAAGAAGAAAAAACACCGTTCGATTCATCAATGGTCATGTGTTAAGTATTATAATTAAAATCGTAGTTCTTTTTCCAAAATATTCTAATGAAAAAATCATAGTTTGTTTAATAGTAAAAAAGGCGAGATATTCTTCAATGAAAAAATGGCCTTTTTAATGGTTTTTCAATAGAAAAAGTTAGGTGAATTCTTCTAAATGAATTCGAAAATTATTGAATGGTTGCAGAAATCACCGAATTAGAAGAAGAAGAAGAAGAAGAACAATGAAAATTACATTTGCCATAAGAAAATCCGACGAATGCCAGATTATGAGATGCAATCAATTGTGATGTCAAAATTCATAATGTTTGTAGCAAAATAGTGGGCTAAAAATCTTTTAATCTTCGTGAATTGACCAAGTGCCATATCACTTCAAAAGCACTGATGAACATGCTCTCTGAATTCATCATGGCAAAGGAATCGTTATACAATTCTATTCGTTTTGACTTAGCGCCCGTTTCACATTCGAAAATTTAAAATAAGATTTGTAAGATTTTTTTTAATGGTTAAAGTGAAATTGAAACGAGAGATCGATATGGAGATAAAAAGGAGATGAAATCTAGGGAAATACGTTCGCACAAGGAAGGCGCAGATAGAAAATGGCACGCACACAAAGTATACAAAATGTTATAAATGGAAAATTACGTGAGATGTAAAATTGCGGCGAAAAATCAGCAACACGAACAAATAAAAAGCACATACACCGATGGAATGACCGATATTGAGTGTGTGTTGAAGCGAACAAGAGCGCACCAAATTCAAATAAACAACTATCCATAACCATAGAAATTGATTTGAAATATTGTAGTATAGTATTGAATGTATCGCAAATCTGGTGGTGGTGATGATGATTTTGCTCGTGGCGGACAAATTGCATACGTGATAGAGATAGAGAAAAAGGAATAAAGTACACATAAACACACCGAAAATATATAGTGCAGGCATCGGTGGCACGGATATCGACGAGGGATAGAGAGAGAGAAAGAGGAAGAGAACGACTGAGAGCAAAGATGATGCACAATGAGAGCAAAATCGAGAGAGGGAGAGAGAGTGAGTGAATCGTTGCTGATGATGGTGAAAAATGCGCGGCGATTTAGTAACATACCGAGAATGTGAGAAAATTCGTTGAAAATGGACGAAAATAGATTTTCGTCTTTTGGCTTTAACGAAAAACGAAAGAATTTATGCTAAACACAGAAAAATTGACACACCACACCGCCCAACATGAGGATAAACGACGCAACAAATCACCGTTCGTGCGGAGCCGGGTGTGAATGAAAGTGCATACGTATGGTCATCTCGCTTTAATACACTTTTGTTGTTGTTTGTGGTGTGTGTGTGTGTTTTTTTTTTCTCTTTCGTTGCCTTTTTGTGTTCAGCTGATACAATAACCTAAAGCCAATGTGAGAGATGATCGAGCTAGTCTACTTCTACTTTGAGAAAATTATAAAAATAAATTTCATCGTCAATGGGAATTCGACAACAGTTTAGTCATTCAGTTGGACTGTTGTTTTGGGCCTATTATTCGATTTGGCCGCTTTTTTCATCACCCAAAAACGAAGCGAAGAAGAAAAAAAAACAAACAGAAGAATGAAAAACAACAAAGCAAACAGCAACAGAAACAACACACACAACTCTAAGATCTATTCAAGCTTTTATAGGTAGAGATTGTGTTCTCTATTTCTCTTGCAAAATATGCGGTGGCGGCGAGAGGCATACTCACCGAACACTTTCAAGAATTTATGCACATAAAATACGCTCGGGCTCTTCGGAACGAGCTCTCTGCTCTCTGAACGAGAGCGAGAGAAAAACGACTTTTCATTTGTAGCATTCAATAAATGATGTTTTTATGAAGAAATTCTATTTTTTTGTCGGATGAAATACGCCGCTGGATCACTCTTTCGGCTCCTCGATCGATATATTTTTGGCATCAAATTTTTGACTCAAGCCGAATTTCTCGGAATACGCATTTGTCACTGCCAAGTATTTTCTTGTTGTTTCTTTTCGCTTTTCGATTTTCTTTTTTGTGCGTTCAAACAAGAAGCATGACTACATTGAAATGAACATGTTTCGATTACATTGTTGCAAATTGCATCAGAAAACATTCTTGAGTGCGTTTTCCTCGTCTCTCAAATTTGTTTACTCTTTTTTTTTTTCTAATTTCCCTTACATTGGCTGGCAAATTAAAATCGTTCTCGCGTTGTTGAGATGGGAATACGGGTGCCATTCGAAAATAATGCGGAAAATTTTGAATTTGGTCATTCGTGTTGAGAGCAAAGATGAAACGCACAATAAAACGCAAATGAGCTCCCACGCAAATTGACCCGTCCGAGATGTAAACGCGTTTCTATCTATATTTCCAAACACTTAGCTCAATTTCACATCGATTTTTGAATGATTTAGACATCAAATCGATTTTATTGCTGTTTGAGAGTCACAAGTAGGAATTCAGTTCTACTGGACATTTCTTCAAATGTGAGTTATTATTTCAAATGTTTTGAATTGTGATGGCGATACGACACAATAAATAAATGGAAGAGAATTACATTTGTAGGTACAAGTTCAATGTTCATTATTAGAATACGTACCAAAAAATGATTGAATTGAAACGCTTGAATGGTCAAAATATGGTTAAAATTCAATCTCAGATCTGTTGGTCGAATTTCTGGAGTCTTTTATTATTTTTGTTAGTTCATGTAAATGCAGTCGGAATACCGGAATCGGATTTCTTATTATCGCTGCTATCTCTTTCACTAGATGATTTCATAGAGAGATGGTTGTTGTCGTCGTATTTTTTTTTAATGAGTTGTATAACGCAAATTGATATGACTTCGGTGCGTGTTTAAAAGGCGAAAAGCCATTTGGTATGGTATTTTGTTTTGTTGGCTGTTGTTGAATGTGGGTGGAGAGCTCGGTCAATCTACGGCCATATACACGTATCCGAAATGAAACGCAGCGTAAGAGAGAGAGAGAGAGAGAGAGTGAGAGGGATAGAGATACACAGCGAGAGAATATATCATTATTGCCTTTTTTTTCCTTCAAATAAAAAAGAAAAAAGAAGCAACAAAATCCCATCATCATCATCGTATATTTATAGTTGCGATGACTTCTTTCTCATCGGGCCGAAGGCGCGCGCGATAAGTAGCACATTGCAATTTAGTTCAGCGCCACAGCGTACAGCGGCATGAAAAAAATCAAATATAGTCGATGTTTTGTTACCGCTGCGTTATTTGCGTGAATCGATGAGCGAGCATTTGCTCAGTGTTTTGCTCTCTTCGCATTGCTGCTCTCTCTCTCTCTCTCTCTCTCTCTCTCTTATTCTCTTTTCCTATCTGGAACACAAAGAGAGTGAACAACAGAACGGCAATCAGTGATGTGCAGCTGCTTGAGACGTACACGATTCACTATCATGTGCATACACAACACACAGCGAGAGAGCCATGATATCTGAACTGAGAGGGAGAGAGAGAGAGAGAGAGAGACCGCGCGCGCTCATGAGAGAGTAAGAAATCGCAAGGGCTCTTCATCGCAAGTGTAATGCTTAACTGAATCATCATCATTTTGACGTTTCTTGTCAAAGAATGTCGAATTGTTTGCATGTGTTAATTTTGGTTAGACCGATTTCTCTCTCTCTCTCTCTCTACTTCTGTTTATATTTGAGAGTAGTCTTCATCTTCTCGTTCCGAAGAATGTCAGAAGTTAGAATTTGCACTGACATTTACTCATTTGTATCTTAACCATTCAAATGTAATTTCGATTTGTTGAGAAAGAAATGGAAAAGAAAAGCCGACACAGATATTTGAATCCTTACCTTTTTCATGATTCCGGTTTTTCGCTTTGAGAACGTTGTATACCGTCTGAGTTTGTTGTCAATGTATTCCATTTTGATTTTCACGCGTCCCTTTGTCTTTTTGCCATTGGCTGGAGGTGATTTTTTCTGCAATGTTGTGTAGCTATCGTCCACAACGTCTGGCACACCACCGGTACATCCTTCCAGCTGACTGAGACTCTGTGAACCGATACCGCCACGATCATCATAACAATCCGAACTGGTGCGTTTGATGCCACGACTGTTCGACATTGAGCCGCATTGTTGATTTGTGCCCATCATACCGCCGCTACCACCGCGACCCATCGACTGGCTCAGGCCACTTGGTGGCCGCACCAGTGCTGGATTTGTTTGCCCATAAATATCCGGATTTTCACCCATTGACAAACCAATGCTCATGCTATAATTTAAATTATAACGCGAATCTCGACCTGACGGATCCATTTTTACTACTTTTTTTGTTTCTTCTTTTCAACTGATTTGCTAATTTTCCAATTTTTAAAACCAATTAATTTAACTACTTTGAATCGCGAATGCTAACTTTTTTTTCTTTCGTTCCCGATAAGTGTACGCTATTTTAAATCGATGTTTCTTTTCTTTATCAGTTTTCTCGATAACTCTTAGTTACGATTACACTTTGTATACGATTGCCCATGAATGACGAGTATTCGATGGAATTTTCTTTCGATTTAGTGTAACGCGTTTCATTCAACTTTTGCAACAGTCAGAAGCACTGTGAACACTTTTTGTTTCCATGTATTGAGTCGCTAAGTCTTTTTCGGATTCGGATAAATTATTAGATTATATATTTTGTTTACGCACAAATTGAAAAATTACACATTCACTCGGAGCGGTTCAAAAATGAATCAGAACACGGAACAAATGTGTGTTGTAAAATGCTCTCGACACAGTAATATACATTAAGCGTACGAAATGCATGGGGCAACTATTTTTAATTTGGAGTTGAGTTGTTTTTGTTCTCGTCCTAAAATCTCAATTCCAATGTGCGGATGCACGGATATTTTTGTGTGGATTCTATAAGTGTCAATCGTTTACTTCGGGTCGGTATGCCAAACACCGATGGTCACATTAGTTAAATGATGTATTCGCCGGTTGTATTACGTTGTTTGTAGCCGAAACGTTAAGTGGCATGTATTTAATTGTCTTGTGATACCTGTCGATTCACTCGAAAAATTAAATTCAAACAACCCACACAATCACTTTAAACTATTTCGTTTCGAAATTCAGTATAATTGCATTTGTACGATCTGCCAACAGCGCGAATTCACTGTGTCTCCTGTGTCTGTCGACCGTCGTGTTTTGGCTGACGAAACGGAATTGTTATGGTACGATGGTCACAAAACTATATCAAGAGAAAGAAAATAGAGTCCAAACAAAAATGACACTTAAAATCAATCTTTAACCGTACGAATTTAACGAAAAATTAAGGAATTTTTGATAGGAAATTTAGGTGCTGTTGGTTTTTTGTTTTGCCGAAGTTTTAGGATACGCGACGACTCAATCGAATTTGCACTTAAAAAAAACTAAAGGCAATAAACAACCAGACAGTGTTTTCAGTGAAACAAGAGCGAGAGAGGAAAGAAAAAGTCACACAATACATTTAAAACACAATACACAACTACCTTCGCTCGTTTCGCCGAATCTCCGTCACACGTTTGAACAGTGTGTATATGTGTGTCAATGTATGCGTCTGTTTATATGCTCTCTGCTGTTATCGCTGCCGTCGCTGCTGCTGCTGCTGCTGAATACAATTTGACAAAAGTCAATTCGACGTTGTTACCATTCATTTGGTTATACACATCGGCCGGATTCTCTCACTGTTCTCACTCTCTTTCTTTCTCTGTGTGTGATACACGTTGTGCGCTCTCTCGTCTCGATTGTGACAGCAACAACAAAAACCACAGTAAATACGTTACGTTCCACGATGCGATGATTCTCTTGTATTATTCGGCTCTCCAAACGAAAAAAAAATGAAGTTTGATTGTATGGAGCTGGAAATGGCCCGTTGTCTCAATACGAGAGAGTACGTTTGAAACGCAACACGAATTTAAAAAAAAACAGCTGAATGGAAACGTAGCGCTTAAATGAAATTCGTTGAAAATTCGCTTAATCTTCGGTGGCTCGTTCGATTGGTTCTAACGCGAATGCGCAGTTTTGATAGAATTTTTTTAAATTTATTCTTCCGTTTGGTATGCACAAACTAATTCAATTCCAAATTGTAGTCGAATTTTTGCGTTTAACACTTTCGCTGAATCGATGGTGCTGTTCAAATAAACAGATGTTGCAAAATTGGTCCAAACACCCGTCGCCAAATCACCAAATCTGAAATGTTCAAACAGTTTTTTTTTCTCTCGATTAAAATCAAGTCGAGCAATTTTTTCCATAAAATTATTTAATTGAATTTTTCACACTCGTCAGAAACCGAAAAAAAAAAATTAAAAACTGCAATTTAGAACAGAAAAAAAAACATTAAACGGAAAAAAACTACAAGTTCTCATTTTGGAAAAAGGAAAAAAAAGAGAAGAAAAAAAAAATCAAAAATTCGGGCAATTTTATTTTCTATTTCAATTTTGGTAAACTTTGACCAATTTGTCCGTACGTTCGCGCGCGCACCCGCTGTATTTGTTGCGATAAATAAAACAAGTGCAATCTGTAACCAAAAATAAAACGGCGCGAAATCCAAATGTGGACAAAATGTTGCAAACAAATAAAACACAAATGTAATACACGATTTACCGGAACAAGCAAATCGGATGATGAAAACAACGCAGATGGAATCAAGACGTATATGTATGAAGCAGGAGAAAAAAAATGCACACACAACAAATAATACAGAACACAACTGAACTGATTCCCAAATTGTACAAAAATATGTTATTTATTTGGTAAACGTCGCTCGTTCAACGATCTTATATGTACTGCACTTTATCGTTATAGCCTTCGTGCACCGTTTTCAGATAAACACATCATTCACAGCTGAGCGCTGCGTTTAAAATAGAATCAAATTTGAAAATACCACGGAACTGAGCTTCATATGGCAAAAATTAAAGCGAGACAAATGGATGTGTAACGTGCGACACACGGCGATCGCTCATTCTCGTCAATTCGATCGTTTTTCGTTCGCGCACTCACACTCATGATGCGCGCGCGCCGCTCGTACTTTTCTTGCCTATCTCTATCTCTCTTTCTCTCTTGGCTTACAGGCCAAGCCGCGATATCATGAAGCCACTCTGCTTCTGCTTGCAAAGGAGTATGCGCATTATACACGGACACTACAACGTCTCTCATACGAACGCAACACGCTTAGCTCTTGTATGCACTTGTGAGTTTTTTTTTTCTTTTCGTTCATCTCTTCATTTCGATGGATATTGCTGCTCTCTCTCTCTCTCTCTCTCTTGCGCCTTGAAGTGCACGATCAAAAGAGAATAGCACCCACTTTTAACATTTTCAGCGAAACAAAAGGAGAGAAAATGTTTAGTGTATGTGCTTCGTAGTATGAAACAGAAACACAGCCAGCACTCCGTAATGCAACATTATCCGGCTTACTCTTTCTCTGCAACTCGATGATCTTGTTGGTTGCCGTCGTTTGATTTACCAAAAATGGACTAATGAGGGGAAATAAAAGCCAACAAATCGAAATGAACATAAATTTTGTTGTTTGGCTTGAGTACGCCCCATTTTGGCCATGTGTGCTACCTGGTGCTAAATCTACCTCAGTGAAACCATCTTTTCGATATTGCGACGCAGAAAATTGCGTCAAAATAATTACCAATTGTCAGCAGTCAATCAACGGGGCCTAAGATTATTCCACAAATTCAAAGCATTTCAGAGTAATGACTTGTTTTGCGGATTTTGAATCGAAATCACTGAATTTTTTTTTGCAACAACCTATTATTTCTCTATCAAATCCTAAAGTTTAACGAAAAGTTTAATGAAAAATCCTAAAGTTTAACGAAAAAAGAACTGCAATCTCATTTTGTTTCCATTTTCCGTATGGCATCTATCAAAAATTTCATTGCCCAAAACTGCACCAAAGATAAACATTTCATTTGCACGGTGTTTATCTGTTGAATACTTTGTGAAGTGACTTTTCAACATATGACTTCATCGGCGAAATAATAAAAATGCGCAAAATGGGAGGAGATTTGTAATGAAAAGGCGTGTATTACGGCATTTTTCAGTCTATTTCGTCTCTAACCCATTGAGACACACTTAATTTGCTTTGATTGTGGCCAGAGGCGATCATTGCATATCTACTATTGAGCAGCCGTATTGTGTTTTGTCTCACATCGATCCGATCCGGTGGTCTTGAAGAGTGGGGCATCAGAGAGACTATCGTCGTCGTTGTCGTTTTCTCATACCGTCTTGCTCAACACGATCACATTTCAGTTGTTCAACTTCTTTTTGTACGATCACAACACTCAACTGTACCACTCCAACACACCAATCCAATCCAAGTCGTCAATATTCTGCTCACATTTTCGATATAAATTTCATATCTTATCCCATCACGGCCGTAGCCAGCACAAATTTCTTGGATGAGCGGAGAGAATTTTTGGGTGAGCGCAGCAAAATTTGATGATTATGAAAATGTCATTAATTTTAAAAATCGATTCTGTCTAGAGTAAAAGCCACAAATAATCAAATAATGTATAAAATGTGATTTTATAGAGATCCCAGCCCTTTGGAATTTTATTCCTTTTATTCCAAAAACGCTTCATTCACAGATTCACACTATATCACGGTGAAACACGTGATTTGTAATTTCTAGCGAATCGTCAGGATTCTTAATCCCATCAGATTCAATTTAGTGTCTGTAATAATTTGAAATTGTTATTGGTATTGTATTGCTTGAACTTTATAATATGCCACGTCAGAACTAACATATCAATTTAAGACAACGGTTTACACTGTGTTGATGTTGTCAATTTGATGCAGAAATTTCTTGAAAAACCAATACACACCACAGCCATTGTAAATTAGTTATTATCAATAGGAAAATAACTCAAACGATTCGCTAGAAATTACGTATCTACAGAAATATAGATTTTCAGTATTCAGTTAGAAAATCGTACTATAATTAGAGAAATTCGGACATTTTTCAATATAGTTGACCAATTACTTTTGCATTGATGTGGTCAAAATGTTTTTACTTTAATCATCATTCTCTGTTGTCATTTGTATCGCCGTACTCGTAACTCATGTTGTTGGTTTTGTATTGCCTTAACCCGTACGTAACTTGCCTTAACCTGTACTGATTTTCATTTTACGTACGGGTTAAGGCAATACAACACTTTAATCATCATATTTGGCTTCAGTTATGTTGGTTAAGTGTAATAAAAATATAATTTGTGTAATGTTGAAATGAAAAAAAATTAGTTGCGAGCGGAGCGAGCAAAATTTTTCAGAGGATTCTTAATTACAGCGAAAACTATAGCTAAAATAATTTTGGGAGTCGAGCATTTTTAGGTGAGCTCAAATAATTTTTGGGTGAGCTGAGCTCACCCAAGCGTATGGCTGAATACGGCCGTGTATCCCATTCATTTGAAACCACATATTCGTCCAATCTGAAATTTTAATGAATTTCTTTTTTATTCAAACCGACAAATCACAACGAAACATATTTTATGAATGAATAACAAATTATTTGTACATAAATGACCCATTCATTTTCGGGTGAACAAATGCTTCATAGCTCAATCTGTATTTTATCTCCAAGTACGCAATTTGATTGTTAACATTACAATATACGATTGTAATATTATGATTCAACTGAGTTTTCAAATTGTGACAAAAAAAAACCAAAACTTTTTTCAAATTGTCAATTTTAAATTGATGATTTTAGAAGTGCATTTTCAATTGAATACATTTTTAGGATAAAAAACGTTTCTTTTCACTTTTTCATTGTAACTTCATGCGAACAAACTTATAGTTATCTGTTTAATACAGATGTTTATGATTTTATCAATTCTAAACCCGAACTCTTTTTACATTTTCTTTATCCAATGACAAAAAAATTTTCGACTGAAAAATATGTGAATAGATATTCTTTTATTGCTATTTTTACGCTATTCGCTACAACTCTAATCGAACTCCGTAAAAAATTCAACAAATTCGTACGTCCAAGATTTTATTTCAATTTAAAGGATGAATAAACGTAAAATAAATGGCCAAATTGTAGGCTTAGAATGTGAATATTCCAAGATACTATCTTGAAGAAAGCTTGAATAAAATGAATTGAAACAGAAAAAATCGTTTGAAAGTATTCTAAATCTCATGGATGTACTACATTTTATTAATCTACATTTACGTTAATAATAGATCAAATTCTCGCTATCATTCATGAATAATTGTACATTTTACTGAGAAATAACGGAGCCAAAAATCCTCTCTTGATATTCATATACCGATGCTAAAGTAACGACAATACTGGAAAATCTATTCAAATTCGCTGTGTTGAAACGTTTAGTAACGCATTCAAAGCTGTCAGCGACTGACGTATCCAAATACATAAACACACGTCCAAGTGTGCGAAGAGTAGGCATTTGTCAAATATTAGGTAACGAGAGAAGAAAAAAAATCGCATTATAACAAACTACGTTCTATGCAATCACTTGATTTTTATCCAATAAATAACTAGGTAAGTGAATAAAACAAATGGAAACAAATTCATTTTTTAAGCATTTCTCCGTTAAATCCCAATTCATAACCTCAAAAGTTTTAATAAAAAATCAATATAGCTCTAGATTCACATAAAAATCAACTAAAATGTCGAGAGGACAGCAAACCTTCATTTCGATCATTTTCCAAAATTTCAAAAAATCCCTGCGACCAGCACAGCGAGTCGGCACGTACATGGGTGAAGATTATTTTGGAAATAAATATTATGAAATTCCAGCTCAACCACAGATTGGAAAACGGCGTCCAGAACGATGGTTTGTACCGGGCGATCGAAGAGATGACAGTTTCGATAAAGAAATTACTGCTGAGTGGGAATCATGGCTACGAGGCCGAAGGTATTTGTTTTTACTAACCTTTGAATAGGTACCATTTTTAAATAAAACCATCCGATGAATATCGAGTTGGTTAATTTTAATAGCAAATAATTGAAACAATAGCCCGTTTTTAATTTAACAATTGATTCCCTTGCAGAGCTGAAGTACCAAAAGAGGATGAGCTCAAGCACAATTTAGCCATAATGCAAATGAAGAAGATCAACGCTGCTGATCTCGATGCTAAATTCTCGGATGGAACAGAGAAACCACCAAAAATCACCACCGGATTGAGCGATTTCCCCAAATACGACGAATACGAAACGGTCGTTGGAAAAGCAGTGCCGAAAAAAGACTCTTAATACCTTGTTAATTGTAAAAATTTCAAAAATTATTTATAAGAAAGTAATGATAGAATGGAAATAAAAAAAACGCCAAGTATTTCTTTTTTTATTTACATTTTATTTCATAATTATTTCTCTTTTTTACCCCCATCAAATACTCAATTGAAGAAGGAAATTTGGAAATCATATTTTACTTTCGTATATTTGTGTGTGTAGTAGTAGAAGTTGTTATTTGTCATTTGGTTGCACATGAATTTGATTTAATCTCTTTCTTTACAATGTACTTTGATTGAGTTGTGTATGTTTGTTGCTTTGTTTTCTCGTCGAAAATTCTTCTAAATTACATTGTGGCATTGTTACATTTTTACAGATTGCATTAATTGTTCTTGTCCTCTCTCACCCAAATTTGGAAGATTATTTCAACACACAATGATTGCCAACAAATTGGTTATTATTAAAAATGTATAATTAAAAAAAAAAGACGTGGCATCGATCAAACCAAATCGTTGAAGTTATACATCAAAAACAATGTGTGCAAATCGAACAGGACAAAGCGAAAAACGTTCGTTGAGAAGAAGAAAGAAAATAAAAGAGGGAGATAGAGTGAAAGGTAAAGATAGAGAAATGGTTGAATTGATACATATACTCCGAATCCTAAATCGTAAAATGATTGCATTCAATTGGCATCGATGACACAATTGACATTGTTTTGAGACTGAACGCTTCTTATCTGACAGCATTGGATAGAAACCATTCTAAAGTTTTTTTTTCGTGTTTTCTGGCGGAAACGTCACTTTGCACATCTTTTGTTTGTTTGTTTGTTTTTTTTTTCTTATGAACAATGTTAATAATTTAACAATTTATTTGAATCGATTTAATTCATTCTTTTACTCATTCCGTTTCCTTTCATCAATTTGCTTTCATTTTTGTTTTACTCAAAATCATTATCGTCAACAGAAAAAAAGAGAAATTTTGGTATCATTTACAAATGTCGAGTAACTGGTGTAAACATTTGATTTGTATGATTTTGTTACGCATTGTGTTGTTGTTGTTAAATTAATTCCTTTCACAATGTATGTATACAATTACATACAAGTTCGAGAAAAAAAAACTCTCAATTGGTGGTGTTTTAAAGTTTTAAATTTGTAATTTTTTTTGTTTGTTTAACCGGATAAATCACCATGATCGAATAACGCTTGGTCATACAGCTCGGCTTTGACTAATCGACCACCGAAATATCGTCCATTGAGAGCGTCACGCGCCTTTTCCGTCTCGGATGCAAGTGAAAATTCCACGAAAATTTTAACAATCACCTCGGCACTGTCATCATCTTCGAATTCCGATTGTTTCTCATTGTAAATGATAACCCGTTCGACAATACCAAATTTACTGCATTCATCTTGAATTTCCTCTTGCAGCATTTCGTCAATATCTTCTGGCCCAACCATATTGCGTAAAATGACCACTTTACTGTCGCGTGGCCGCATCAAACGTTGCATCACCAGGTGACGAGCATTTTGACCTTTTATTGACATCGATTCTTGTTGCTGTAGCGTTTGTGGCTCTCCTTCTTCCAACAGTTTCTTTTGTAATTGTTGCTGTTGCTCCTGCGTGAAGAAAATTTGAACAGAAATAAAACGAAATTAATTAAAGGTATGAAAGAAATTAGATAAAATTAAAGATTTCTCTGTTGATATTCGAAAATATGAACTCACCAATTGTTGTGAATTTCCATAACCGCCATTTGCCGACGGTCCAGCCAGTGTTGCGGCCAGTGTGTTGCCCAATGCGGCTTGTGTTTGTTGTGCCTGCGCCTGAATCAAAACGGTCTGTTGCGGTATAGTGGCGGCTAAAGCAGCTTGTGTCGTGTGTGTCAATCCTTGTAATGCGCTGGCTAAAGGTACCTGTGTGATAAATAGAAAAAACAAAATTCGATTTAATCATATTTGAAAATGTTTACGAAAATCCAGCAGATTATTTCAAAAAGATTGTTGTTGAAAAGAAAAAAAGAAACGATAAAAACTTACGGTAATTGTCCCTTGACTACTTTGTACAGCACTGGCTAGGGGAACGGTGATTGTACCTTGGCTACCTAAGGCTACTGGATTTACAATTTGTGGCGGTTGCAATGGTGTTGCTGTGGTGGGCAAAACAATTCCAGGCGTTGGCAAAAGTGGTACTTTCTTGTTGATTAGGAAATTACCAGCGACAACGGCACTGTTTGCAACGGCCGCATTCGCCAGCGGTAAACTGGTTTGAATGCCGAGCGTGGGTGCGGCTGCCGATAAACCCAACACAGTATTACTTGCCACCGCATCCATTGCTTGAATTTTAGCAGTTGCAGCTGCTGCGGCCACAGCAGCAGCCGTTGGCATCGAAGAATTCAATGTTGGCCCCATGAGAGCGTTTGGCGGTGTTATTGCACGACCAACACGCAACAGTTGACCACCCAAATCGAATAAATTCATGCTGGTTATAGCCTCGTCCATCGCCTGTTTCGTCGAATATTCGATGAATCCGTAGCCTTTGTGCGAATGCAATGAATTCCCTTGTGCCAATCGACTGTACAATATTGGGCCAAACGCCTCGAATACACTCTTAATATCCTCTTCAGTCAAATCCGGATGAATTGATGCAATGTAAATGCGATTGTAGTTTTTCGCCTCCTCCTGAATTTCATCAATCACTTGTTGAGCTTGTGGCATGTTACTCGGTCGACCAACCTGAAAATGGACAAAATGTGCAAATAAACATTTCCATTGTGTTCTGTTGCGCTTGAATCGAACGATTGCTGTTTATTGAAAATAGAAAGTTTACCTTAATATTTCGACCACCCATCATCGCTCCGTTCATTTGCTCGAGTGCGAGTTGTGCTCCTTCCGGAATTTCATACTCGACAAATGCGAATCCTTTATGCTTCTGTGTGATTGGATCCCATGACATGTTGATCGATTTGATCGGGCCAAACGGTAGGAAAGCAGCTCGGATTGTGTCTTCTTTCAGTTCAAATGAGATACTACCCACATAAACCCTGGAAAAATGGATTTCATTTTGCGTATTTTAATACAAACATTTTTACATAGACACATTTTTTCGACATACTGATTTTTAATTTTGGAAAATAATCTCAGATCTTATCAGCTACTTTGAAGTAATCATACTAAAATGGAATTCATCTGAACCAAGTGCTAAACAGGTTCAGGACTCGACATTTTTGTGGTTCAGTTTGTTCTCTGTCAAACCATTTCTATCGTCATTGAATGTTTTCCAAGATTAACGGGCAATGGTCAAATTGATATTTCCGTTATTCACTCAAAAGGTAAACAAATTGAAAATGAGACACCAAACTCAGTAAATGCAATTCAATTCAGCGTCTCTGCATATCATACCATGTAATTATAATTATCGGTAGTGTTAATTTAATTACCTGCACATAAGAGCCAATGCTTGCTGACGTTGAACTTGTGTCCGCTGACTAGCCAACTGTAAATGGAAAATCGATTAATCAACTGAAATAACACACAGAGTTTAAGAGAAGCGCGAAAGTATTGAGATCTATACCTGTTGATGGTGTGCCAGTGTTTGTTTCATTAACACCATGCGAATACTTTGTTCCATGGCGTATTTCTTGGCTTTGGCAACTAAATCATGTTGATCGGATGTTAGCTTTGGCAGCGCACCACCCAGAATACCGAGCAGGGCTGAACGTGAGCCGGGCCCAAATTCCACATCGCCTAACTGTCGTAAATCATTCAATGGTGCGCTTATAAATGGCATTTTCGGTTGCCAATCTACGAATATGAAAATCGAAATGTCAATTAAAAATGTTCATTTGGTCCATTTGACGATCAAAGACAGCGTTACCAGCTGCCCATCATATTCAAACAACATTCCAATCATTCGCCAAAGACAATTGAAGTTTTAAACATAAATCGCTTTCGTTTTTCTTTTTGTTCAATTGGAATTTCGAAAGAAAAAAAAAACCGGTTAGTTAATTTCAGTGTGTTTAGTTTGAATTTCTGAATGAATCATCAGTCCATTCAATTTACTTTGTCGAATTGTTGAATGCATCGTTTGGCTTAAGAGTATATTTGGAAATATTTTTAAAATAAAATGTTCAGCATCAATCTTTCTTTCTTCTTCTCCAAATGCACAGAATTTTTTGTTTGTTTGTTAATATTTCGCTTCGGAAAACAAATTGTCTAATTTTCCCATCGTTGAACGATCGCGCATGTGCTTGGACTGTGGTTGTCGCGTGGTACTCTCCGAATTCGAATCATTTTTTTTTTTACAAACTTGTTCTTGTTCATCATCACATTTTGGTATTGGCATTTTTCGACTTGTTTGTTTATCGAATCGGTTTTTCTTCGCAGAATCGCATACGTTTTGTTTTCTGTATCATTTTTGGTTTTATCGTGAATGAATTAGTGTGTTACGAAATGCACAATTCTCTCAGCGATTTTCATTTTTAATTTTTTTTTTTTTTGGAAGGGAGGAAGTCGGTTTGTTCAGGCTACAACACGTCACACAAATTGCAATTGATGTGACACCAATTATTGTATGTTTACGGTTCGGAAAGACTCGAATTCGCGATATATGGAGTACGCGAGTCTTGTGTTATGTCTTGGTTAGGCAAATGGCATGATTGGGCTGGCGAGGCGTTGTAAACGGAAACGAAAAATGTGTGTCAGGGGGAGCAAAACACGCGCTGAAACAAAGTGGTGCCAGAATGAGTGGTGTATGTGTGTGTGAATGTTCATGTCAGAGCAACTTGTCTCTCGGCTGAAAGTAAGAGAAAAAAAAAGAAGAAGAGAAAAAAAACACAAAGAACTTGGTCCGGAAAGAGAGAGAGAGAGAGAGAGAGAAGAGAAAGAGAGAAAAAGAGCCATATATGAAGAAAGTAAAATTTAAATTTAACGATTTGTTTTTTGTTTTGTTTTTGTTTGTTTGTTCCAAAAATTCGGCTTGGATTCGACATACAAAACAGACAATAAATTTTGCTTTCGTTTTTGTTTGTTTCATCTAGATGGTAAACAAATGAAATGAAAAAAGAAAAACACATTAAAAGCTAAAAAAAATCAATATAGATTAATTTAAAAAAAATGGTTTTTATCCCAAAAAAAAGTTCGATTTGTTTTTTTTTTTTTCATTTAGCTGCTTAGTGAGCGCGCGATTGGGTAGTTGACTGGGGGGAACGTTATGGAACCTGTATGTGTGTGAGTGCAGACCGCGCGGCGTGTGATGGACAATTTGGCTCGAAGGCTCAACAACGACGAAAACTTTACCGTCGACGATGAGACAAAAGCGATGTGTGATAGCGTCGGTAGCATGCCATTTCGTTCGAAGAATATTTGTGTGTATGTGTGTGTGTGTGTGAGATTGTGTTGTTTGGAGATTTCGTTTGGTTTTTGTTTTTAAATTGATTTGAGCATGGGGCTAAACAGGGTAATGGATGTCTGCCGAAAAATACCATATATAAAAAAAAAGAGAATAACAATGCTTTTGATTATGGATCAAATATGTTATATAAAAATGCCCAACATGATGCAAAACTTGTGGGGTTTGCCTGTTTCTTCATCATCATCATCATCATGTTCTTCTTCATCTTCTTCTCATCAGCGAGAATGGTGGATGCAGATGGTGCAACTGATTCGAATCGACCAGAATCGCTGTGCCATTTGTAAAAAAATTTTCTTTCGTTTTTTTTTTCGTATCAAAAGATTCAATTTGTGTAACATTTTGAACAGAAAAAAACAAGATTTCTTTTTTACAAGTAAAATACATTTAAAAAAAAAAACAACAAACAATCGCGGGAAGCACATCATCAATGGATTTTCATTTATCATACCGTGTTCATGAGACTAGTGTATCATTGGGTTTTTGTATTGTAATGTTCTCTACACTCTCGGAATCATTTTCATTTATTTTTTTTCTTGTTATTTGCCGAGTAATGCAATGTGTGTGTGTGTCTGTATGTGGGTTTAATTGCGTGCATGAGATTTGTATTTTTTTTATTCGTTGGCCTACGTAAAAAAAAGAAAGAAAGAAAGAAAGAAAGAAAAGAAAAAGAAAAAAAAATAAGAAAAAACAAAACACCGCCGTACACATCGGGCATATTGGCAAGACAACCGAATCTCCATCGATTAACGGCACATATTTCGATTGAACGATGGGCGCCCACAGTTTCAATTTCGATTTTCTTGTTTTTTGTACAGTTTGTTCTTTTTTTTTTGCGAAAATATGGTTCGGGTTTTTCATTGGAGTTTGAACAACAGTTTTGTTTGGTTGGATTATTTTGAGAAAGAAAAAAACGCTTTTCTTCTTTTTCTATGGTTTTTCATTCTAAAAATGTATATGTTTTTTTTTTTTGGTTACTATTTTGTTCTATGAAATTGCGCTTAAATCATCTGAAACGACAAGCAAAAAAAAGAACACAAACACAAACAAATCCACATTGAGTTATATTCGTCGAATAATCAAATCGCTTAGCAAGAAATAAAAAGAAATTATTTGTATTTTTTTTAAAATCCATTTTAAAAGAAAACAAAAAAAAATTAATCTACTTAAAATATTTTGTAAATATATATTGTATGCAGCCCCAATCTTTACAAATTAAGTACCTTTCAAATTTTTATTTCATTTTTTTTTATTTATTCTTCCCCTTTTTTTCTCTTTGTTCAATAGCTTCATTTAACCGTGAAGAAAACATGGCAATACGCTTCAGTTCAAAAATGATTGTGTAAATGGATTTAGTTGGACAAAAATTGAGATAAAACAGATGGACAGAATGTGTTAGGGGTGTGTGTGTTTGTTTGTTTGTATGGGATTGCGTTGTTAAGATTAGAGAACTTTTTAAAAACAATTTTATGAAGTTTGTAAACTTTTCGAATGGATCAAAGAAAAAATAAAATAAATAAATGGGAAATCATTTCGAATGGAAAGGTCAGTATGGTCTTAAGTATCAACACGTATACACACACACAATGTGAACGCACCGCAAAAATTCAGAGACTCACATTTGACATTGGCCAAATGACGTCAGCTGAGGCTGAATTATTGAACGCATATCGTATTGCCAAGATACATAAGTAAAATTGGAATTCTGTTTGATTCTCTCGAACTTTCATCGTTCTCAAAATATCTTTCACACGAAATGAATGTGATAAAAAACAGGATATTTTGATACAAAATTCAATTGATATGAATCGAGTTTAATGCTGCATGAATCAAATGCAAAAGGGGAAAAAAAAAGTACAATCGATCCATCTTATTTTGAGAATGAAAGAAAGAGAGAGAGAGAGAGAGAGAGAGGAAGAGAATGAAACAATTAGTTAACAAAAATGAATTGGGTCTAATCTGAAATTTACTTGCTGTGTAAAGTCGATGCAACAAACAAAATGTTCGGTTTACAACCGTACAACACATACCTTGCGAGGTTTTCCGTGACTTCTGTGGCGGTGGTGATTGATCGCCATCATTTTCATCGGACGGTGATGGGTGCTTCTTCGACGGATAATCGTCGTCATTGCTTGACAGCAATCGTTCCTTTTTCATTTCCTAAATTAAAAAAAGATTCTGCGATTAGTATGCTCAAACAAAATGAACCGAACCGAACCGAACAGAACAAAACAAGAACGTTTACACGCTTGAAAGCCGCTAATCAAGATAAGCTCAAAGTAACTTCGAGTAAGAGAAAATTATTTGTCTACAGTCAATACAGTGTGGCCTTTGTATCACTAGATTTCACATTTGTTTGAGAATTATTCAACGAGTGAGAAAAATCCACGCACATACACTTTTCAGATTGTCTTGGATGGAGTGAATTTGCATAAAACGATTTTCGGATAAATGTCGAGCGCTTCGGCACAACACTCGATGTGTATGAGTCTCTCTCAACTTTTGTTATTATTTTATTAGGTAAGTCGCCATTTTGGATTTCTTCAGCCGAACTCCGTTCGCACAATATGTATGTATATACGCTCGATTCATATTCATATTCATATCATATATCCATTCTTTTTTCCACTCTGTATTTATCCCATTCAGCGTATGCTTCGTTCTATTCGGTTGTTATTTTCATCTCAAATTAATTAGAATTCGCCTTTTTTCGCTCACTTACCACTTCAATATCACCCTTCATGATTTTCAGTATCAAATCGTCGTCCGATGCCAATAAACGTTTGCTTTAGTAGAGAATCGTTTTCAAACGTGTAAATTAAAAGATGTTTGAACAAAAAAGTAATGGTTATTTTGTTCAGAATAACAAAATTCGCTGTAATCTCACGGTGCAAGCAACTCTGCCCACTTTTTTCACTTTTGACTCTCTCTCTCTCTCCCTCTCTCTGTGTGTGTATGTCGATTGGATGGCTTCAGTTTTGCACTGAGCGTGCGATACAACGACAATTGTGCGTTGTTAGGGTGCGTCACGTTACGTCGCCGTTGACGGCAAATTCCTTTGCAATATCCACGTAAATCACTCGAATAATGATCATTCATGTGAAAAATCCACATTGATTTGTTTCAAAATTGAATCACAGAATTGGAATTTTCGGTGAAAAAAATGTATATTTTTTACAAAAACCAAATTTGATGTTCAAATGGTCAAGCTGTTGGATGGGCGGACATTGACGGATACAAAATGAATGGCTCCAATCGAAGAGAAATTGTGTGAGCAAATCATAAACTATGCTCAGCAGCGCCATTAACAGTGACAGTTTGGTCGATTCGTTTCGAGAAGCCTATTCCAGACTAGTCGTGAATCGGCCGTAAAACGTAACGGCCTTTTCGTAATTCTGGTTGCCATACACTGAAGCTATGAAATTGACATTAGCGTAGCGGTCTACAGGTCTTTTTTTTTGTATTTTCCTTAATTTGTGTGATGACAAATCCACAAAAATAGAGAAACAATTGTTCATACAGCTTTTTTTTGTTTTCTTCATATCGTTTTTGTTGTTTCTTTCTTTTAAAGACGAATCCTTTTATTTAATTAATAATTTTGAAACGAACTGAGATATTTGAAGGAGTACATCGGATATCTGTTGAAAAAGTATGAAATTTGATCGAAAGTAGATTAAATTTCAATTCATTTCATTTTGTTCTCGTCTGTAATGTGTGTTTATTTGGAAATTACGTGAGATTGCAAAACTTATGCAAACGAAACGAATAATAAACGTAGTTTCTTGGTAGAATGCTCGATTTTTATCCAATTTACGACTGAAAATCCGTTTTTGTTTTGTGTTTACTAATGATCGATATTAATTTTTTTTTTCCTTCAGACGACGAATGTTTGTATTTTCTTGTTTGGCTTAGAGACAGTAACAAAGATCGTAGATAGTATCGTAGCTTTGTGAGTTCCGGTTATTCAATTTGAAAACGCTTTTTTTTGGATAAATAACCCAATTTGGGTAAGTATTTCGGTTTGGAAATGTTACTAAATTTTTGTATTTGAGTGAGAATAATAAATTTGGACTTTGTTTCGGTTGATCAGTTGATCGGTATCGATACATTGTCCAATTGGTTTCATCATTTGGACAATACAAATTACAAGTCCAAAAGAAATTTATCCAAGAAAAAAAAAACAATCGCAGAACGTATGATGATTTCCGTTTTGTTAAATCGCTGTCTGTGTGAACTCATTCTCTCTAGATCGATGACGTGATAGTGCATATGTGCAAACATACTGTAGCATTGTGTCAACTGGGTCTCTTTATGCGCGTTGTGATTTTGTGATGAATTCAAAATGCGTGACTCATTTATACATATTTGTATGTATCAACATGGCAAAATAGTTTTTTTTTTTGTATCGTTGCTTTTGTTTTGTGTTCGCTAGTCTTGAGTTGGTATTTGAGAAAATTGAGAGAGATTACATGTTGCGCGCGCGGACATAGTGGCGGTTGGGGCGTTAATCGGCAATGTGACCGTCACTGAACTGGCAACGCCAAATGCAACATTTTATTTATTTCCATTGTCAATCGGCTAAAATCTATGTCAATGTGTTAGCAACGTATGTAGCTCGACGACACAGTACATATATGTGAAACACTACACACTGAAAACGCCTATTTTGCTCGTTGATTATGGATATGTAGCAAAGAAAGTCAATATTATGGACTGTATTTGTGTTTGGAATGTAATGATTATGTTGACATTTATATTTGTTTCTAGTTGTGTCGCGCACGTCGTGCACTTCGTTTCATTTGATAAATAAAAAAGCGCATTAGAGAAATTATCAATAGTACGGGAAATTGTGTGTGTTTTTTTCTCTCCTTCAATCGTTCATGGTATATATATATCACTGAATTAAAAAGAGTACATATGACGTGTCCATCACATTTTTTGTGTGTTATTCCCCGCATTCCATTTGAGTAATCATAATTTTTAATGAGTGTATTATTTATTTATTTATTTATTAATTTTTCCCATTTATCCATAGATCGAAACGTCATTGAGTTGAACGTAGGGGTGACGAAATGACGACGCGAGTGAAGGCATTGTATGATTTTAGCGGTGAACCGAACACGGCGGAGATATCGATTAAGGCCGGTGAAATTTTGATATTGACGCGAACTGATGTGGGCGAAGGATGGTGGGAAGGCACCAAAACAGATGGTCAAACCGGCCTATTTCCCGAGGCCTATGTTGAGATTTACAAAGAGACACAGCCACCAGCAATGGCTCCCCCAATTAATCCGATGATGATACAGCCACAGCAAACATCACAACCGTATCAATGCACACAGCCACCAGCCCAGCAACAGGCACCACGATATGATCAAACGGCTGAAGATGATATGCAAGATGAGTGGGAAGACGATTGGGACGACGATAATGATACGTACAGTGAAGTTGGACCGCCCGCTTCGAATGCAAATAATCGAACAACGCAAAATTACTACCAACAAAATCAGCAATCAAATTATCAGAATTTGCAATTGCCTTCGCCGCCAGCCGATGATAATTCATCGCTACAATCGTATTCGGCATCGAGCAAATTGAAAAAGTCGGGTATGTTCTCGAAATCGGGCGACTCCTATATTCTTGGCACCACAACCATCAGTGTACCCGATCATGAACGCGTCTATATCATACACCAAGACAACGGGTACTTTTACAAGCCGATCCAAAGTCTGTACACCGTACGGGTGGCATCACCTAAAAAGGAAACCAAATTTAAGGGCATCAAAAGTTTTATTGCCTATCAATTGACGCCATCGTTCAACAATATTTCCGTGTCACGGCGGTACAAACATTTCGATTGGTTGCACGAACGTTTAGTGGATAAATTTTGCCTGATCCCAATTCCACCATTGCCAGACAAACAAATATCCGGCCGATATGAAGAGCAGTTTGTTGAGCATCGACGTGTGCAATTACAGGAATTTGTTGATTGGGTATGCCGACACCCGATTCTATCGACCTGTGAAGTATTTATGCATTTCCTTACGTGCACCGATGACAAGAAATGGAAACCGGGCAAACGGCAAGCCGAAAATGATAAATTGGTTGGGCCAGCCTATTGTGCTGCCATATTCCCGCCTGAAAAGCAATTGCTTCAATCACAAGTTGATAGCCAAATTGATAATTGCAATCAATTTGTGCACACAATGGACGGTGCAGTAAATAAATTGCTCATCATATCGAATGAGCAGGCGAAACGCTATCAGGTTCAATGGAAAAAAGATTTTCAACGCATTGGCGAAGGTTTTTCCGAATTGGCTCGAGCATTGGAGATTGATGAGCGACGTGCCATTACAACGATTAATCTATCAAATTCGGTGGGCCAAGCGGCCGGCGTATTTATCGGTATTGGCCAATTGATTGGCGAACAACCAAAGCATGATTTCATCCCATTTGCCGATTGTTTACACATTTATCGTGGCATTTTGGGCGATTTCCCCGATGTGCTCAATGTACACAAAGGCGCCATGAACAAGCGAAAAGAATGCGAACGTTTGACGGCCGAACAAAAAATGGGCAACGCTCAATTGCAAGAGGTCAATCGACGCACTGACATTATGTCCTATGCCGTATTAGCCGAAATGAATCACTTTCGCGAAGAGCGCGATGTACATATGAAAAAAGCGATGAAACATTTCATACAAGAACAAATTAAATTTTATCGAGAAGTTATAACACGCCTAGAGACGGCGCAACGATTCTTCGAATAAACCACCCACCACCTACCCACTACCACCATCAACACCATCTTCGCTCTAAAATGCTTGTGCAAAGTGAAGTTTCATAAGGATGTTTTTTCCCTTCGAATTTCATTTACTTGGAATTTTGAAGATTACAGCTCGAGCATAAGAGGAGAAGAAAAACAAAAACAAATTCTACACTATGATAATCGGATTTATAAGGAATGCTTTTTTAACAATAATTTTAGTTGAAACAGAGAAACAAACAATTCCGTGCTCCAAATCCGTTTCACCAAATGGACGTATCTTTCCGTTTGTGCAGAAGTATATACACATGCAAAATAATATTGGAAAATGTTCCACACAAATAATCGAGTGTATATTTTATTACTATGTAAATCACATATTGATTGCAATAACGATGGAACAACACAAATTGAGGAATAATTTCCCTTCGCCTTGTTTTCTTTTTAAATGAACTCGAAAATTCTGTGAGTAGTTTTACTATTGGTCAAAATGATTGTGTCCGAAAATTTTATTCGAACAGATCGAATGCATTTTAAAACGATATTTTCTATTTTATTTCGCGAATCGTCGGTATTTTGACTCAAAGAAGTCATTTTGTGATTCGATTCTCTCTGTTTTAGATTGTCACTTGAGAAAAAAAAAAAAACAAATTGTATTTTTATAGAAATATTGCAATGTTATCCATCGAATATGTGAGAGTGATTATTTGTTTCCATTGTATTTTCGAGAATTTTTTTGAATTTTAATCGTTTTTTTTTTCTCTCAAACAAAATGTCAATGAAAGGACCATTTCAAGTACAATATGTATGAAAATTGTAAGCATTTTTCAAACTATATTTTTTCATTCCAAAAAAAAATTGTTCATAGAAAAACAAGCAACTAAAATCAAGTGTCGATTGTAAATAGAAACAAATAAGAAACTATTATACTAACACCGAACATTGTTGAATACATACAAATTGGTTTTATGTACACTCTAAATCACCACTAAATGTGTATCTTTTTTTTATTCAAGTGAATGATTTTTCTTTCGTTTCGATTTGTTCTGCGTTTTCTCGGGTAAAATTAACTCGTTTCGCGACACCTAATACGATTATATGAATTCTTCTTGCAACGATAATGTTTATTGGAATATTAGGAAAATTGGCCATGAAAAAATATTTTTCCACTAAATCAAATAAGTTTCTTCAGCAAAAATGTAGCATTTTAGGTAAGTGTAAGGCAAAAATGTAGATCTTTACAACGGTACCAGCACATCTAGGATATCTTCATTCTATGAAAAGTTATGAGCAAAATAATTATCGTGGTTCAACCTACAAACCTCTCCGCTATAAGCTATTCTTTTCTCATTTCACGAAGTATATCTGTAATTTTTTTCATCTCTCCGGTAAGATTTTCTCTCATTTCTCTCATTTTATCGTTAAAAAACCTTGAAAAAATGCTTGAATAAGTCTTTCAGTCCACCTTTGTTTGGTGCATTTGGAGAAGTCCAAAGTGAATGGCAGAGGTATCGAGTTGTAGAACTGTGAATGAAAAATAAATGAGTAAAATATTCTCATATAATTTATACTAAACATACAGATTTTTGTTCACATCATCATACAAATGAATTTCGTCCCCGACAGCCTTTCTTGTTTCCAATGCGAACAGCACTGCCATACCGATACGCAATTGTACTTAATGTTAATAATAACTGTAGGTGCTTCTACAATTATTTTCGAGACACTACAATTAATTCTTGGTTACTTCAATTATTAAAACACGTTTTACAGCAGTTTATAGCAGTTTTATATATAAAACTCCCCTGGAGCCAAAAAAGTTGTTGAAAACATCAAGGATCGGATGACTGATTTGAATTCTACATTTTTTCTACAATTTTATGGAACCTAGCATCAAAAGAGGAAGATTAAGTTTGTGGAAATTTCAATTTGTGGCCAAAATTTGAGTTTTATCAATTTTGGACCAATTTTCATGACTCGTCTCAATATCGAACGAATGGGCTCACATATTCGAAAACAGACAATTGATTTGAATTCTACAATTTATCTACAATTTTTTGGAACCATTCTTCATTCGAAAAAAAATTCGATTTGTGGAAAATACGTTTTTTGACCAAGATTTGAGTTGTTCCATTTTATAGCAGTTTTTCGATAGCCGATTACTCCAAAAAATTGTTCCTTCATAAAAAAAGTAAAAACTGAAATCGCCCTACCCGAAGTCATTTCGGCAAATTTTCCAAGATTTGAATATTCATCTTTTCGCGCACACATTCATCATCGGACCAAGAGAACAAGATTTCCAAATGAAATTTCGAAAAATGATTCATAATGTATATGCAATCACACCACTCTAGCGCGTAAACGGCCGTCTTTTTTCTTCTCGTTTGGATTCTTTGAGATTACAATTCGACAAAAACAAACTAAATAACAATAGATTCTGATAGAAAAAGAAATGGTTTCAAAAAACAAAACGAATGAAAACAATGACTCAATAAAACAAAACAACACGATCCACAAATATTCTGGTTTGGTTAGGAAGAATGAAATTGAAAAAAATGCGGCTTAAATACAGCAAACGCACACACACGCACGCACAAGAAAAAACACTTTCGCATTTCGTTTCGATGTAGAAATTGCATGAGTGTTTTCATTTGTAGTCGCAGCCGTCAAGCTAAGGCGTCACATTATGAACGAACAAAAAAAAATGAAATGGAAAAATGAACAGTATGAAACTATCGAAAAATAAATCCACCATAATTTTTTCACATAATCAATATTTTAATACGTAATTGGTGAAAAAAATGCCACGACCGTATTGTTATCGAAGGTGCACAACAAGTGTGCCATCATTGCCGATATGCTCATCGCATATATAGCATTTGCCATTCTGTACAAATACTGTTTTTGGTTGCGCTAGCTGTTGTTGCTCCACGTATCGAGTCTGTGATGTACGATCTATATATATATATATATGAAGAAAACGACGACAACGTCGTTGACGGCGTCGAAGCGGCAAATCGAAAGAAACCCTCAAGCAACAACGATGATATGACCGACTCTCTTCTATTGCTCACACACTCGAAGCACATTCGAAAATTTTCAAAAAGAAAATTTGTTTTTTTCCTGTGTTGTTTTTGATTCTAGCATAACTGGTCAAGATGTCTTGAATGAATATACTATCATTACTAAACCTACTGAATTTTATGAAATAACTGCCAAATACAAATGACCGATTGTCAAACAGATAGATATTTTTTTTCTTCGTTTCGTTCTGGTTAAAGTTAAAAAATGATCGGGACCGTTCATGCTAGTATTTCGATGGCTGTGTGCACCGCGATAGTCTCGATCATTAAACGTCAAACCACGGCCGTAGCCAGCACAAATTTCTTGGAGCGGAGAGAATTTTTGGGTGAGCGCAGCAAAATTTGATGATTATGAAAATGTCATTAATTTTGAAAATCGATTCTGTCTAGTGTAAAAGCCACAAATAATCAAATAATGTATAAAATGTGATTTTATAGAGATCCCAGCCCCTTGGAACTTTATTCCTTTTATTCCAAAAACGCTTCATTCACAGATTCACACTATATCACGGTGAAACACGTGATTTGTAATTTCTAGCGAATCGTCAGGATTCTTAATCCCATCATATTCAAAGCGTATGGCTGAATACGGCCGTGGTGGTGAAATAATAATTATTATTTGAATTTTAAATAAATAAAAATGTTTCGATTCTGCCAAATAAAATTGTGCAAATATGCCGCTGGCACACAAGACAAAAAAATTGCTTTCTTTCGGTAGATTAAACCCGTATTTAAAAAAAAATGTTTTTCTTCCATTTTCAATTGAGTTGTATGAGAGAAAATTACGGTTTCATATGATATATTGGAGTTTCCATAATTTAAAAAAAAAACACACAAAATGTTAGATTCAAAATAGAAACTGGTTCGTGGCAGAATTGTTTTTTTGATTTTGCGTACCATACTGAGGAAATGCTTGTGTTCGAACAGAAAACTACACTGAAACAGGGCTGGAATTCTAAGTCATTCCACCAAAATCGTTACTATTTTTTTAGTATACTGACATCGACTGTTCAAGATACAGCAGAGACGGGTCGAATATATGGATACGGTCAAAGATACGGATCGAAGATTGCACCACAGCAGGCAGAACTCAGCGTACACACTGCCGTCTTTCCGCTGTCTTTTTCACCATATAATTGAAGGGTGTTTTTTTTATTCACAGACATCCACTCAGGTCCATTCCAACATAGAACTCGATGATGACGATGATGGTTTTGCTCGATCACTTTTTAAAAAGTAATGGCGCCACTTACACACGCTTTATTCAAATATGATTTTGTTTATTCAAACAAGAAATTCAAAGAAAATTCTTGCGATTTTGTGTGTTTTTTTCGCCTTCGTTCATCGTTGGAAAATACAAAACGACCGGATTTTTCTCCTTTTATTTCTTGAAAAGAAAAGACACAACTCAAACACTTGTTCTTCTTTGGCCATTCAACAATTGCAAATTAAAAACAAATAAAGAAAACACAATTAATGAAGAAAACAAACAAACAAATGGAATGATTTTTTTCTTTCGTTCGTGGAGATTTCATCCATCGAATTCACTAAACATGGAATTTTATGTGATAGAAAAATTGAAAACATAGACATATAGAGAGAAGTTACGGTCGTAAAGCTATAATATTCCAAATTCGAAATTATACGTTTCAGATTGATGATTAATCAATTAATCATGTGGATTTTGATCGCCTGCGTACATTGCAATCATTTCTCCGGAAGCCTTCGCACTGAGAACAGACATGTGCTTCCAAATGTGCTTCATTGATGAATAAACATGTGCTTCATATCGAAGGTGAGTTTCAGTGATCACAATAAAGTGGAATCTCATCAACAATCACTCGCTTTTTATTTGCCAAATGTTTTAATTTTTGAAAGCCGAATAAATCAAGATGCACGCATTGATCAACAAAACTGTTTTTGTTTTTTTTTCGGATTTTAGCGAACGATTTGTGTCATATGCATGATTAAAGCCACTGAAATGTTGACCCGTTTAAATTAATTTAACATTCCGCCAATATCGGCTCGCTCATCATTATATTGGGCCTCTGAAGCACTTTCAACAAATTTTCTCAATTGTTATCTGAATCCAATCATATAGCAGCATTGAACTATTGTGGAAATCAACCACATTTCGAAACCACCCGATGCGTTGTGATTTCGTTCAACGATTTCCAACATTTAACGTACATAAATTTCGATAATTTTCAATTTATGTTAAAACAAATCCAACGCTTTTGTTTTCGGACAAAAAATGAAGGTTTTCAATGGAACATGAATTTTGTTATGGTCTTAGATAATGAACATTAAATTATGTTTTTTTTTTTAAACAAAAAACACTTTTCTTCCTGGCATTTCCAAATTTCCGCATGAGAAAATGACATATTATCAAATTGCTGCGTTAATTATTTGGCATTTTTGGTGGCGTTGCCATTTCACTTTGCACACAGCAATTAATAATCGTCTTTGTTCACGAATCTGTATACGATGTGAATAAGGTCAAGTGTGTGACAAATTGCATCGGATATTTTGCGTTTTTTGACTTGATCATGTGAACTTTAACTTTGTTGGCCTCATTTCCACCAGCGCATCGCTTTGCATACATATCAATTAATTTGTAGTTTCTGTGTATATGGTGACGGGCACCTGTTAAATTCGGATGAATTTCATCACAGACTTAGGAAGCCATTAATGACGCATACTGTATACAATTGAATGGCTTTGTGATCGA
Source organism: Sitodiplosis mosellana (assembly GCF_009176505.1). Classification (NCBI taxonomy): domain Eukaryota; kingdom Metazoa; phylum Arthropoda; class Insecta; order Diptera; family Cecidomyiidae; genus Sitodiplosis; species Sitodiplosis mosellana. The sequence goes on along the minus strand of NW_022601432.1, from coordinate 5,866,102 downwards.
GCTGCGACAACAGAAAAATGGATTATTCAAATTTTATACCCAAAAAGTGAAACCTTAATATATACACATCATTTATTATTATTTTTTCCTCTCTTTTTCCGCTTTATTCTGCATACTTTCTGTCTCCTCCTCAATGCATTTTAATCAATTTGGTGGACGACAACAGCATTTCCATTTTACTTCAACGTCCGAAAATGGCAAAAGCGATCGGAAATCGATAAAACACATCCAAATCAAACGCTAACATTAAGCAAACACGATAATAAATAATTTTAATAACGGAATAGCTTAATTTATTCCGAAATAAAGTGAAATAAAAGCAAATTGGAAGCGACCACTCAAAAAAATACCTTGCACATTACTTTCTTCTTTCACGCTGTGATGCGTTATTGACAACGCGGCGAGTTGATTTCGTTTTCTTCTTTCGTTTGCGTTTTTTTCTTTGGTGGCCATTGGCTAGAAAATAAAAATCAACATCGGATATGGATATGTCGGGTGCCGGATGAATGACAATGAACTGAGCTAATCGGAAATGACAAACGAGGGAAAAAAAACAAACATCGACAGCACACGCTTTTAAAACGCATAACAATTGACTGGGTTTGATCGACACATGTGTGCGAGTGAGAAATGTATGATGGTCAAATCACATTATGGTTGATCGTCGATCTATTAGCCGGATCAAACATTGACGATTTTCTGAATGAATCTTATTTCTTTGTCGTTGTTGTTGTTGCTGCTTTTGGTTCGTTTTGTTTGTTTGATGTCGTCGTCGTCGTGATGATTTTTGCGATTATTTCCGTTGTTTTATACGAGCACATACATCGAATACGCTGTTAATTATGGTATGCGGCTAATGAAATCATCATTTCTTCGGGTATGTGTTGGCCCCTATCTTGACCATATTTATTTCACATGCCGAACTATCGGATCGGAATGTGTACCTGTTGGCGATTTTCTACGATTATTGTGTGTGCTTTTTTCTCCTCTTCTTCTTCTTATTGTGGCTTTGCGTGGCCATATACTCGGTAATGATTTTGCCATCGGGCTATAGCATTATCGAATATCAATGCAATCAAATTAATGCTTAAATTATGTGCTCGCCGGCGACAATACCTGTCTATGTAATGCGTAAGTGATGTATGGCACATGCCTACATGAACTTCATTATTACATCCGATCGAGAGAGAAAAACACACACTATTACGCATTCGACAACAACAATAGCACCAGCACCAATGAAACAAATGCGCTTGGAATTTTAAGCGTGCACTTAAAGCCCATAATATCAGGCTATTGTTGGGCAGCTTTAAAAGTGAAATTTTCAATCGATCCGATACTATCATTAGATAATCTAAATTCCAACTCATTTGTAACAGGAACCATTTTTTTCTTTCAAACCAACTATTTTTATGTAGATTTGATGAAGTCGCTAGATCTTTCTCTTTATTTTAAATTTTTTGTTTCTCATTCCGACGAAAAATGCGTCAACGGTGTGAAAAGCAATGGTTTTTTTTTCATCAAAATATGAAATTTAAATTATAATCATATTCAGAGGTCGATGTGAATACACTCCTTATTTCAGGCTTCATAAACAAATATGTCTGATTGGTTGGCTGTTGCATACAAGTTGTCTTTCGTCAAACAACATCGCCAATATCGCACACACACATTCTCTCTCTTATCAACATCGACCACCGCGCACATTTCATTCTCCTTTCTTTTTATTTCCATAATAATTTCCATAAATCGCCTTATCAAGTGAGAGTGTGTGACAGAGATCAGATGCACGCAACGATGAAACCGAAAATAAAAAAAATAATAAGAGGAAAAGAAATGATTTTGGTTGTTTTATTTCTTTTCGTATCGGACTGGACAATAGATTCCGAGTTTAACCGGTCGGTCGTCACTTTGTGTACAATTATAATTATGTATGCAAAAAAGAAAACCCCGAAAAAATTTATTTAAATTTGTTTTTCTTCTTTATCCATACCGAGTTAACCGGCCCGAGAAAAGAACGGCGTAATGAAATCAACACACACACATCTCGTTGTTCACGTAGAAAGAGAAAAAAAACGATATTTATTAATTGCCTTCACATAACCGGCATGTGCGCGCATTTCCTTCATTTTCCGTCAAAGCCAGACTGCACTTTGAATGGGATGTGTAATGTGTATGGTTACCGCATAAATTTCAACTGTGCGAGAATCGCTTAAACTTGTCCAATAGCTGTCGATTATTTTGATTGGATTTTGATGCACCTCGCCAAATCCAGTGGTTATCTCTCGTTTGAATTAATCTTTAATAATCTAGCATAGCCAACCATTTTCACCACTATTCTCCCCATCGTAAACACCAATTCGGATAGAAAAAAAATAGTATACGTGCCAAAATTCTTATGTCCAACTCATTAGCCAGTCCAGTTCAATCCAATCTGTTTAAATAATTGCCGCCACATTTACGTTCACTTTTTCTCTGTTGTTCGACAAATTATATAAAAGAAAAAATAAAACAAAAAAATACCATATCGACACACAATGTTGACACTACTGCCTATAATTTTCTTTGGACTTTCTTGAAGAGAACAAACCGATGACGAAATCAGCAGAGAAGCAAAATGAATTCATGTTTATTGTTCACATTGTTGAACAACACCATGTTCGTTGCACGTAGGTCGAACGGGCTTAAGTGGATGGTGCTCGCGACCTAGCGTGAGATATTGATCATTGAGTATTATATGAAAGAAAACATGAAACAAGTTCAAAATCTTTATCGTTACCAGTTCATTCGATTTGCTACAGAAAAACATAGCCAAAGTGTGCGAACGGTCGCTCATATCAGAGCCCCATAGATGATGCCAAAGCTAAATGTGAATACGGCGGCACGTCGAGAGTATAGCATCAGACCCATAATCGAACAACTTTGTGCTGCTGCTGCTGCTTCTGCAGCCATTGCGATAGCTGCCGCTTTTTTTCTCTTTTTCCTCATTTTGGTACTTTTCCTCTCTTTTCGTCGTCATCAGTGTATTCGTCGGCGCGCTTTGTTTTTTGGTGGTACAGCTGGATGAGATGAAGAGCACGCGACATTTCGTATATAAAGATGCTGTTTGGCAATCTCAAGACATTACTCGTGAATTCGTTTTCGGTGAAAAGACAAGTGCTCCGTGTGCGCGCATCATTTTTGTGCAACAAAACAGCCCAAAACAGGATTACAACGAATCTTCCAAGTGGATTAACTAAATAAATATTTTAAATTTTTTCAAAATGAACAAATTCAGTGTGGTAAGTGTCCAAGGCAGTTAAACCGAACCAAAAATATCAAGTCAAACTTTTTTTTATTTCAATTGTCAAACATTCAACGTGGTGATCGTTTTAAGTGTGATAAGAATTTGATTCAACTGGTGCCGTTTTGACGAAAATAACATAATGAAATGGCCGATCTTTTGATTGATTGCAATTGCATCTTCAGTTTAGATCATAACATCAGTGAACGCTTTTCAAGCTAAATGGATCGATTGAACCGACCGCCATAACGGTCGTCGATTGATTTTTTGTTTATTCTGATTGATGATTTCACACGTGTTTTCTCCCCAGGAAATTTATTTGGCCAAATTTTCAAATTTTCTTGTTTTCTACGAAAAGAAAAACATGAGCAAAGACTTAGTTTCGAGATATCGAAATTTGTCGTTCAACAAATATATTCGTGCCGATAAGAATCAGTTTTCATTTCACTTCCCGCTTTCATTGTCTTTGTTGTATGTCCCCAGCAGCATCACAAATTTCAACGGAAACGCCCGTTTTTCACTTTACCCGGGGAAAAAGCCACCGGGTTTTGATTCAATTACATCACGTTATCTTTAAAAAATTTGGGACGCTTTTTCGATTGACAATTGAAATAATAATCTAAATTTAATTGATGTGTCAGCAAGCCGTGCTTGTAATGAATACCATGAGATTGATTCACATTGCCAAAAATTATTTACACTTCATTTTTCGACAGTCGGCTGCAGTTTTTTTTTTAAATCTTCTCCTGTATACTCGTTTTTCTTCTTTCCCGATGAAAGCAAAAAAAAAAAACAGAAGAAGAAAAAAATAGAAAACAAATGGAGGCTCAAGCAATTGAAATATGCCTGCAATACAAAAAACAGAAGATTTCCGCACAAATATTTGAATGACAACGTAATGTGAATCAAGTAATCATTAAACAATTGTAATGTGAAGTAAGTCATAATGTTTGCAAAAGTTCAAACGAAAGCAAATTCATTCATTGAATGTGTTCAAAGGGATGCTCGTTGTTCTTATATTCGATAAAAGCGCGTTAAATGGTTTCGTAATCTCTTTCTGTCGGTTTTTCTTCGTTAATTAGTCTTTCGATATTGCTGTTTGCGTTCGTTCGTGCGTTCGCTCGCTTACTCTCTTCGCATCTCCACTTTGAAACGCATTCGCGTTTTTTTATGCACTGAATTCGGTGGATATCGGAATAATGTCCATGAATCATTTTCAGTGTTGGGAGAAAGGAATTGGCTTCGCAAATGCACTTCTGTGTATGCTTTGGATCAATATTATTTGCTAATTTAAAGACATTCAACGATATAAACTAATTGATCGGCAGCACGATAATTCGCTGCAATCGGAAGAAAACATTATGCCTTATATAATGGCATAACGGGCACGCGCATAAGAAACGAAGAAGAAAAAAGCAGCAACAAACATACAACCGATTGAACGCGGTCGGATGGAAGTAGATAATTAATCAAATTGATCGTTCTGATGTCACCATAAATAAGGAGATTATGAGTGTGCACAGCGGGCGATAATTGAAACTGAAAAAACAAAAAACAAAAACGAAGGATAATTTGTGCGAACGAATATCTGGCGGCAATATGACCAATAGTCACTTTCACTGTAAGCACATTGCAATGTGCTGAAACGTATATCAATCGATCGCGCACGAAAGTGCAGAGAAAAAAAGTGAAATGAGACACGTAAACTCACCATTAAGCCATTCTGCACAATCATTCTGGACGAAGGCAACGGCCAACTGAATATCCAATTTGTTGTTGTTCGATGATGACAATACGTTAAATGGTGCACAAAGAGAGATTGTATTGTATAAAATGTAGATGAGCTAAAATGAGGAATTTGACATGGATTTTGTTTCAAATTCAATTTTGGTGAATTGGTGAATTGATGAGATTGAGAATATAAATCATGCATGGGCTAAAATCAATTCGAGATTTCACCCAACATCGAAAAATCAATCGAATCGCTGGAATGACTTGAACTCGACGCGTCAGCTTTTTTGATGGGCACCGTTTTTTTTTCTCTGTATTTCTTGCCATGATCAATCAAACATACTTTATTACATCATTAAATGTGAAAGAGACATGGAAGAAATGGAGAAAGAAATTTCGTGTTGGTACTTTTTTCTTTCTCTCCCTCTCTCTCTCTCTCTCTCTCTCTCTCTCATCTAAACATTTGCCCACGGTGTCAGTCAAAAATCACCAAATCGTAACGAAATTTTTTTTTAGCTCAGAAATCAAAGTGTGTGTTTTTTGCCCTCTCCTTCTTTTTTTCCAAACAACGGAAATCTCAGTGTGACTAGTAATAGTTCTGAAAAAAAAATGAAAACCACACACTTCCTAAGCATTGAAACACTGATGGCTTACATCTTTAATTTCATTTAGATGGATAATAAGCATTACCGATGGTGACGTGATTGTGGCTTGTCTTTCATTTCTGCTTACACGACGATAGCACGAATTCAATTTCTTCCTTTTGATTTGTCACGGAAAACACGAAACGAACTGACTGTCGACGGATTATTATATAAATTCACAAATTATGAGACACGATGATGACTCGAGTTCGCGTCTCAATTTCGCTCAATCTCTATCGCCGCGCTATTACAATGATTATGATCATAAATATACATACAATTATGCTTAATTTCATTTGTTCAAAGTGGTTTTCGTTTCACTCCTGTTTGTGTGGTGTCAATTTTAAGCGCGGTCGTTCGCGCGCTTGAGTGATTCAGCTGTCTTGCTTCTTTCACGATCATTGCTTCATCAATTTTATTTGCATCGCATTTTTTCGTATAAACAAACCCGCAAACAAAAAATGACAAACCAAACGAAGATTATGCGTATTAAATTCATATGTGAATTTTGAATGGAATTAATTGAATGAGCATATAACAACAACAGCAACAACAACACAAGGGAATCACTAACAAAGTTCCGACGAAAGTGAATTTGGTGAGAAATACGGTAAACGTTGTAAGTGTACAGATTGGTTCCGTTTCTGTTCGTTCACCATATGCACGAAAGACAAAGAGGAGAAGATAACAAGCGATAAAAATCGAATGCCACAAAGAAAGGAGAAAAACAAAACATTCAAAAACAAAAACAAAAACTGTTCCAACAGGTAGAGTGAAATGCTGCTGGCACTGCTATCAAAGGTAATCGATTTCGATGGCATCTACGTGAACGCGGACACAAACACACAAAAATTCGCATAAAAGAGAATGGCACCAGAAAAATACATATTGTGTTTTTAAATATGTATAAAGTATTTATATTAGTGACAATAAAATGCGAACACATCACATTTATATTGAGGGAAGAAAGCAGCAGCACACTCGCCGCAAAGCACCAGACGAAAGAAAGGCGCTCTTGGAAAGGCGAGAGGCCAAAATGAATAATGCAATGCAGCATCACACGAAGCATCGAATCAAATGAGCATTAAAAATACAGAAAAAAAAACAACACAAAATCCCGTTATAAAGACAAAAATGAAGTGGCTGCTGCTACTTCTTCTGTTGCTTCGTAGCCCAGTCGTGATCATCACAAAAAACGCATATTCAATGCAAATTAATAGGCAATGAAAGAGAAATCTTCCGTTTTCAACTAAGTCGTCTTCATTTTTATCTGTTTTGAATTGTTGCCATTTGTGTGTGCAGCGTGCACTGAAGCCCATATAAAACTGTGCGACAGCAGCACCAGAAACGGCAGCGGCGGCAAAAGTGCACATCGTGTGCTAATGTGCAATGGCAAAAGGTGGTATTTTGATGATGACTATCCGATACGGGTGTTGTACTCAGGGCACAAGCCATTAGTCACAATGTTGCTCAGTTTCATGGTAAATATCATATAGTCGGTGGAGGCATGTCATGCCGTGTACCGCAACAAACGAAATTCAAGTTTGAGGTCATCATTAGAGCTCTTCGATTCTCCATCGCCTTCAAATACCATTTGTTGTTGTCGGTGTTGCCCCGTTGAATTGGGACTGCCTAGAGTGCTGCTGCTGCATCTTTTTTCCTTTCGCAAATCATTTGTAAAGTAAATTTGAGCAAAATATAGTGTTTATAATCGCACGATGAAAACGAAATACTGAACCTTGATCGCATAACATTTTGGAAGCAACAATTGCTCAGTTTGTAATTTGTTTGCTACGATCTTCGTTCTCTCTGCACCATTTGTAGACTATATGCATCGAAATTATTCGCACACACGAAAAACAAAATAAATTTCAACGATGGCAACCAAACCGGTTTCGGTTCACAGAAGAAACGAAAGGGAAAGCCTTTCGTTTTTTTTTTCTTCTCTCCATGAATGTTTGAAATGCGATTCCAATCGGTCTTTTCATCGCACGAAAAAAAAAATAAAATAAAACGTATCATTTTAATTCGCGGATTTTATGAAAGTTTCACCAACTCAAGTGGTTCTTTTGTTTTTTTTTTCTGTCTTTTTGTATAGATTTTGTCACTTGTTTGCGTCACTTTGACATTGGCCGAACCACCAAGCAATTCATATGGACCACCACCGCCAAGCAGCTCCTATGGTGCGCCTAACGTGGGATTGTCAGCCGGTCATGGAAGCGGGTATCAAGCCGTTGGCAGTGGATATCAAGAGAGCGAAGGTGCCAATTTGGATCCACAACTCTTGCACAAAATCGAAGAAATTTTGTTAGACGAAGAAAACCATAAGAGTAGCCGTGAGTGTATTCTAGTTTTGATTGAAAAGTTTAAATTGTTCTCTGGTTGATCGATCACAACTAAAGTTATTTCAATTTTTTTGTTGTCGACCTTCTTTCTAGGTGGTGGTTCATTGTCCAGCAGTTACGGGCCACCATCCAGCAGTTACGGGCCACCACCTTCCGGACAACACGAGCATGTTGTTGGTACGTACATGCATTGCCAATTAAATTTGCGATTCTAATTACAAAACCATGGATGCAAAAACGATCACATTGACTTTGACCTTGCTCATCAATTCACATTTGTGCAATACAACAATTTATAGCAGCAATAAATACTCAGTCAACAGTGAATGAACACATTTGTTATGCACAAAATGTCACAGTTGGCAGCAGTTAATGTGCCATGTGGGTCACGGCTCATTTTTATGATCGTTTTGTGTTGATAGAAATTTGTGAAAAATTGAATAGCACTTCGAATCGAACGATTTTCAAAATCAACATAATTGTTTCATGGTTTTAGGCATTAAACTTGGTCACATAACTCAAGGACTGCAAGTTGCTCAATTCCACCAATCCGCACATGCCCCATCAAGTAGTTATGGTGAGTTATTGCAATTAGTATATTTCGATTAACATTCATAGTAGATCAAACATAAGCGGCAAAAACAAATGGTGTCGTCGCAATGAATCACGAATATAATAATTTCTAATTTTTTTTCCTACCTATTCCAGCTGTCCCATCGTCCTCATATGGCCCACCACCAACTCAGTCATACTCAGTCCCATCGTCTTCATATTCTGTTCCATCCTCATCGTACTCAGCCCCATCATTCCATGCTCCAGGTGAGATATTTTTCTGTTAAAATTATTTAGTTATTAGCTGAGACAAGATTCTGATTTATTCATGCATTTCTAACATTTTTCGTTTATTCCAGCTGTCCCATCATCATCGTATGGCCTTCCAAGCTTATCAACCTCATATGCAGCTCCATCAACCAGTTTCTCGGCTCCAATCTCAGGTAAGTGATGCAATCCAAAGGATGTTTCACAGGGAATATCATGGAAATGGCCCATTTCACGGGCTTATGTTTTATGCACTAGATTTAACTATTTTCTTGAGTAGAAAATCTATTAATTTAGTTTAAATTTCCCTCAAGTAAGCTAGGACACTCTCCAATAAATTGCCCTTTTCCAGAGTTGTCAGAAAAATATCCTAATTTTCAGAAATCAAAGCGTTGGATGACCAAACTCGCTGTTTCGATTTTGAAATTTTTATGTTTTCGAGTCTCGATTTCGAAAAGTAGCTTTTTGAGCATTTTTAAACCATATGTCATTGCAAATTCGAATTTCCAATTCAGTGTATGTCCTCATTTATCATTTGAAAACATGAAACCCAGCAAGGTTTTCAGCATTATCTCTAGAACTTATTCGTTTGAGTGAATGTGTAATTTTTGCGATGGTATTTGAAGATTTGAATGCGTTGTCTTCGGGAACAACTCTTCATAGCAAAAAATGGCAATGATCAATTGAAAAGAAATCGACTTTTAATCAAGTTTCGAAGAATAAAACAATTGACTCAATTCGAAGAGCAATAATCAATGTAATTTTTTTGTTCAACAGTGCCATCATCATATCAATCACATGGTGGAGCAAGCTTGTCAAACACATACTCAGCTCCAGCCATTCCGTCCCTAAGCTACGGAGCCCCAGCTCGTGGTAAGTCATATTTTCAATTTAATTCGAACTACAAAAAGCACATTGTCTGGCGAAGAGTGCTTCATCGAAAACAGAGATATGATCAATTTCTTTCTTGTATTTTTTTTTCAGCCCCTGCATCCACCTATGGTGCACCGGCACCAAGCTTCTTGCCATCATCAACATTCTCATCATACACCACCTCATCAAATTTCCTGGCGCCACCACCTTTGCCATCGACATCATATTCCGCGCCACGCCGTCCAGCTGCCGTGTACGGTGCCCCTAGCCAACAAACCATTTACATCATTCAACCAAGAACACCCACCTCATCATATTTGCCACCAAATTCATATCTACCACCTCGTCATCACTAAACACCATTCATCACCTCACCTCGCCACAATTTAGAGCGTTTAGAGAAAATACAATTTAAGTAAATTCCTCTTCAGCTAACGTACAAACAAAATTCCTGTGCGAGTTACAAAACAGAAAAACAAAGCTCATGGCTAAATTAACAAGAAAATTCTTTATTTATTTTGTTTCATCGAAAACCTTTGTTTTAAAAATAATAAGTTAAACGACCAATATTGTGTGGGCACAACCAAAAAAAAAAATTGCTGTGTCTCCGTTGCATTCTAGGTAATTAAAGTCAATCACATTTTGTATATAAAATTATTCAAAATCGACGAAAATAAAAGATTGAAAACAACAATAACAAATCGAATTTATCTCGGTGAAAATGGTTGGCTATTGAAATAGGTTCTTAAATATGGATTTTCTTCAGTCGGACACAAAAACTCCTTGAATAACGGCTTAAGACCTATTGTTTTCAAGCCCGTTGGCTGAAGCATGTTATTCCAAAGACCTGCAGCAGAGACAGCATGTCCCTTCTGACTTAAATGAATGCAATCCACCGACATTATTGTCATATCTGGCTTCTTAACATGATCCAAAAATACTGAGGCATCCTTGAAAAATGGCTGATAAACAACTGTAAAGTCCTTTGTATGAAATTCATCTCGATAGCTCACTCGTTCCATGATTTTCACAAAATTTCGTTCCAGCCGACGATATAAATTGCGTGCCTTTGAGTATGCTGGTCCAAAGAGGCAGGAGCATTCGATTGGTCGGCTCAGATGACACTGCCATGGAACTTGAACACGATCCATCGAAAAAGATAAACTCACCAGCGGTGATGGCACCAGATTCACAAACGTTCTACCAATTAATAGAAAACATCAACTTTGAATTGATTTTAAATCGCAAACTACACTTACCTTGGCATATTGTCACGAAGATAGCGCAACGTTTTTATCAAGTATTTTTCTTGACTCCGATTTATCCATTGCGTAGCGTTTGTTTGATAGCAAACATCTGAACAAAAATCATTACCACCAATCATAAATGTTAAAAGTTTCCAATGACTCGTCATGTTTACACTGTGTGAAATAAAGTGAATCCACTTTGATGAAAGTTTCAAAGTTTGTTGAATAAATTTTGTTGATATTTACCGTCGATCTAATTTCATGCGATGCAACAACTTTTCCGCATTGTACGGCATATCACTTGTGGTTGCAATATTCTCAGCAACATTGAATTGAGCCGAACGGTGCACATTGTATGAGTCTTGTAGCGAATATCTGTAAGTAATTTTCGAGTGTATTTAATAAAGTTCAAAACAATTTGTCTAATTTGTGTCAACAATCTTTCAATACAGTTTCACTATGTGAAACCTATTTTACTTATCAACACCACTTATATTAGCACATTTCTTGAAACATTTCGTTTCTAAACTTACCCAAACAAACGCGGATTGAACTCCTTTAGAATGTTTGGCAGCGTCAGATGCGTACGGAATGTTCCTTGACCTTTAGTTAGGGTTAGAGAAAATTTTGATATTCAGTAAAAAGAAATATCGAACGAAAATTAATTTATTGACCATTTCAAGGGCTCAAAATGTTATTTCTTTGAAATGGATCTTGTGTGTTAAAAATCGATAAAAATATGTCAACATTGAGTGACCCAATAACATATAATTGGTGGAAAACAGCTTAGAAATATTAAATTGTTAACATTTTTCCGTTGTTCTTAAAAGATTGAGTTCATGAGGTGCCATATCGTTTCAACAAACCTCCAATGCACCACGATAAACCGCGATTTTCCACAAGCACTTCCCACAAAGCGGCTGAATTTGCTGCTGTAGCACTGGTCAATGAATCGCCAACAGCAGCCACAATATCAATATCACCTAAGAATAAGTGTATCCAATTATTTTTCAGTCTTTTTTGTTCAATTTTCAAATGATTTTGCGGTTTTTCAGCCCAACCTGGTCTCAGTTCATGTACACTTTCTGGTACAGTTCTGCTTCGAAATCCGCTTGTTTTGCATGGAAACGGAATGTTGTTTGGTATGCGATTTTGAAGGAATTTCCCAGTTTGTCGTTGGCCAGTTCCACCTAACACACTTTGCACACGGAAAATTCAATGAGAATACATGTCACTTGAGATGGACATTTGTTGAGTATGACAAATTTTATGAAGCATTTATTGCACACGCCACACGTTATACGTACTTATTATACACATCTCGAATCATGCGATAAAATTGTCGAATTCGAACGGACGCATCCAAATGGCTGGTCACTATATCATCATCATATGAATGCGTACGAGTTAAATTTGTGATAACGCTGCCGCGTATTCGATTAATTCGATTTGATCCAGTTCGTTGACTAGAGCACACATTATTCGAAATTAAATACGAAATACAAATAAATAAAACTAACCGACTTTTGTCCATAGTTTAATGTCCAACTTTAAAATTGCCACTATCGCGATATCAGTCCGGCATCGACTAGTTAAATTCAATGCTTCAAATCATACTGAAAGTAAAAATCAATTATCAAACCACATCGATGGCGATTTAATTACAGTCAACCAGACAACCTGATTCACGTGAAAAAGTGATAGAAATTTTAATAAAAATTACAAGAAGAAAGGAACTGCAACACCCATTTTTTAAGCGAGTACGCATATGTAATTCCATTGTTACCGAGTGAATAACATCGATTATTATACATATCGACGAGACTGACGCAATAACATCAGTACGCGTAACACATACTGCGACTGTTAAATAAACGCAACCATACGGTTGATTCAATGCGGAATTTAAAAAAAAGAGTCACAAAAGTGATATCACTACTCGCAACTGAACTTACGTTACGCCAAGTTCATGCCATGAATGTCTAATCCGGTTGTCAAACGATTTTCAAGTAAATTGTATAAAGTCAGAGAGAGCCCGTGTGTTAAACAAATTCAATTACATTTATTTTCTAGAGATTTTATTAAGCTTAATAACTAAAAAAAAAGAATTAATATGATCGGGTTATAATATCGGTCTGAAAACTATTAAATTGGATTTTTAAATACGAGTTTCCCTCAGTCGAACTTTTTTTTTATCATAACAACATTGCCATATAGGTTCATGCTCGAATATGATCAAAACTCCTCATCGGGAAGACACTCACAAATTCGCCTTCCATTTAACAATTTTTCTGATCACATATGACGTCGTAGCTCCCTTCACAGCCAGAAAACCAAAGACAGCAAAAGTTACTCATATCAAATCTTGAAGTCATTTTCAGTGGTGTGTTACTATGAAACAAGATCAAATATCAAAATTCCGTCAGGCGGGATCGAAAGCAATTGCAATTACCTTCAAATTGAGGTATTTATCATTCTAATAGCCCCAACCAATTTCAAGAACGGTACATTGATATATACCTAGGCTTCCGAAACCACCTTACTCAAAAAGTATACTACTGTATGGAAGAAAGTGGTTTTTTTTCTACATTTTTCGAATTTTTGAGGCCAACTTTCGAATACCGATCGGTGGTTTTGAAAATCTCTGAAAAAAAAAATTTGGTCAAGTTTCTTGTGTCATGTGTGAATAACCGTTCAAAGATGCAATATTCAAACATTTTTTGTGAAAATGTTTAGTACCCATGGAAAAAAATGTTTGAAATTTCGAAGAAAAAAAATCATGTCACTTTGATTTTTGTGTCAAGTGAATGTTTTGTTTTCATGTCAGTTCGAATCGTCAACTGATGATGGAAGCATTGATTCCGAATTGTATAGATATGATCAATTTCTTAATGACGTGTATTATCTGATGAAACCAAAAATTATTCATCTAGATATGAATTAATTTTTACGGTCTAACTCATCAACAAACAAGGATATCGAAAGCTCCTCTGGACCAATCAAAGAAATTATCCTGAGTATTAACAGACTTGGCGAGCAATTCTGTTCATCGATCATCGTTGGTCGTTGCCGCTGCCATTTTATCCAGTAGACAAGTAAATTAACATCATCTCAATGACAGCATACCTCATTCTCGTCACCATAAATAAATAAATAAATGCAATGTTTCGCATCCCGATATTCTATAATCCATATTATTTTTTATTCAATTTAAATGTAAAAAATACAGAAAATTTGTTTGAATTTTTTTTAATTTAATTAGTTTTAATAAATATTAAATAGTTTTTTTTCAAATTATGATTCGGTTTGTTCGTTAAGGTTGATGCTTAAGAGTTTGGTGGCGCCTTCGATGCAACCAGTTTGACTGACACTGTTCAGATCATATGGATCGAAATCAAATGAACCCAGATTTTCATATAGCTGAAAGAAAAATATGTATTTAAGAAAAGGTAAGCATTTGTTTTGTTGACGGAATAAAAATGGAATTATGAGTGTAATGAATGGCTTACGTTGTCAACGAAATCATTTTCAAGATCTCGTGTGCGTGACCAGAGTGTTGCATGTTGCGAAAATTGCACGTCACCATCATTTATTTCTTTGTCACAGTTTGAAATGACAGCGTAAGATTCATAGTCCGTTGAAATAACGGTGAAATTTGATTCGATAATTTGACCACCTAGAAAGAATTTCATTAATTTTCATTAAATAAGATTCCACTACCGACACCTAAACTTCAATCTGACGTGTTTTTCAAATTTTACCCGACAAATTCGGTGGATTGTAACTCATTTTAGCTGCTTCTTCTAGCACATCCAAATAATTCGTCGAGTGTGTTTCATACTTGGCTGGTTTTTCATCAACAAAACCCGTGTACAATTCAAATTGTGTATTCACAACAAATCGACTCGTTTCGTTGCTGTGCGTCACCGTATAGAATTCACAAGATGGGTATTCATGTTGGTCTTGTTCCTCCGTCGGTTCTTGATCGGGTTGCACTTGATACCAAACACCTAAAAACTATTCAGATTCTTGAAATGAAACTGTTCAAATTTTCGAATTTTATTCGAAAATAGGTGAAAAACATATACTCGCTCCATGTCGAATTCAGACATCGGTGTTACTGCAGGACATCCCCTCTGATAGACTCGATCCGTTTTGACACAATGAAAAATTAACACTATGCATAACAGAATCTTTTCCATTTTAACTCGTCAAGCCAAATGAATGTCTCTGGTGGAAATTTTTATTTTCTAAAATTTCATTTCAATCGGAAGTTCTTTAAATAATTTTCGAACCTTTTTTACACTCACCCAATTATTTAATGCAAAATGTATCGATCGCAGTAATTTTTTTTTTTCGTCTTCTTTGAAGAAAAAAAAACACAATATGATGCGACCTCTACGAAGTTCACACTCGAAATGAGTAAACGGTCAAAATCAGTGATCGTTTAAAAAGTAGGCACATTTGCAGTGCTTGCAATTACGTATCAATGGGAATACCCATAGTTGCAATATTATTCCACTTATATGCATTGAAAAATACTCAGGTAAAAAAAAATGCTTGTCGATGAGCAAATGTATGGCCGTTGCAATAAAAACTATGTACGTTGGGAACACGTACTGTCCCTATATTGCGAAATCAATGGTGTTGAATTCAAAAGTCCAGTCGGCTTTTCCTTCCATCTATTTATGCAATGCTTATACCAATGCTATGATTCATTCGAAAGTCAAAGAGAGAAAACCGATTTCCGTTTATACTTTGTTCATGTGTTTCTTTAGTAATAATTTTCAAAAATCGTTAAAAAAATTCATTTTAAAATATTTTTTTTCGATTTCCATTCTTCTGGATGCGCTTTCTTTTGATGTGAATACATATTTGGACGCCAAATGAATGCTTCAGGACAAAAGGAGCACTTGTAAAGTTTTTCGCCCGTGTGCGTTGC
The DNA here is from genome assembly GCF_009176505.1 of Sitodiplosis mosellana. NCBI lineage: Eukaryota > Metazoa > Arthropoda > Insecta > Diptera > Cecidomyiidae > Sitodiplosis > Sitodiplosis mosellana. The sequence continues at coordinate 5,850,218 of NW_022601432.1, read as the reverse complement.
AATGTGATCTTTAAGTGCTGCAGCGGCTTTGAATGCTTTTGCGCATAAATGACACTGAAAATTCTGAGCAACATGAACACTTTTCATGTGGCACACCTGGAAAAACAAAACAAATGATGATGAAAATTGGAGTGGCGGTCATAACGCCCCGGACGGACAGCATTCTTCTATTGCAGTATTATTCTACATTAGAGTAGGCTATCCGTCCAAAGCGTTATGACCGCCACTCGAAAATTGAAATATCACATTATGATGAATTATCTTCACATACCAATGCCGCTGGATTTGGAGCGACTTTATCACATAATTCACATTTCACCGGCAAAGCCATGTGTATTGAGTCGACATGCTTCTTGAGTCGATATTTGTTGATGAATGATGCATCACACATTGTGCATTGAGAACGTTTCGATGGATCCTGGAAGTGGGAACAATTTTCGAAAATTATTCGATTTCATCACACACACACACACACAGAAAAAAAATAATCAAAAACTTTCACCTTTTGATCATCCAAATGTACGAATCGTATGTGCGTTTTAACAGTCGTTTGAGATACAAATGTTTTACCGCAAATCTCACAAATGACACCTTTCGAATCTCGATTCTGACTGTGCGCATACCGAATATGATGGTTCAATGATTGTTCCGTTGAGTATTGCTTGTTGCAATGCGAACAGGGAATTTTCTTCCTCACCTTGTCATCGTGCATTTTCATATGTTTTTTCAAATAATGATTACAATGGAATGCTTTATGACATTTTGGACATGAAAATCGTTTTTCTTCCACGGCTTTATGTTTTGATATGTGCACTGTTAAGTGTATCTTTTGATTGAAGCACTTCCCACAGTATCGGCATCTAAATTTGGGTTTGTTGTAGATAGGGAAACAAAACATTAATACAATTTCACTATTCATGATCACCAATTAGATCAAGACTGGCATACTTGAGATACTCTGGATTAATATGCCATCGGAAGTGATCGTCGATAGTTTTGGGTTTCATGAATTTTTTATCACAACACACTAGATAACCGTTGATTTCATGGGCGCTTCGATAATGTTGTTTTGCATCTTGGAATGTTGCGAATTGCACATCATCGCATAAATCGCATCGCATCGTGAAAAAATCAGACAAATCATATTTTTTATGTTCCGCAGCAGTGTTTGAGTCATCTGAATCTGATTCTTTTGGAAAATAAATATTAAAATGAAATTTAGACAAATATCCGCTTAATTCGGTTTGTTCACAAATGACGAACGAAATTTACCGATTCCATGATTATACTTTCGATGTATGTTCAATAGTTCGTTTGATGCGAATCTTGCTCGGCATATGATGCATATGTACGCATTTTTCTGAGCATCAGTCAAGTGTCTAACTATATGTTTGCGAACCAAATCGTAACGTTTCAGCACATTGCCATGGACAAAGCGTGAACCACAAAATTGACATCTATAATCGAGAGTTACAGAAATTTGATCTGTTTATTTATTTTTCAGTAACAAATTGGTTTTTAAAAGAAGCTTAGCTTACTTGTAATATTCTGGGTACAAATGGAATATGACGTGCTCATTGACTTGTTCAATTGTTTCCAATTTTAAACCGTTGCAACATTTTAAGTAGCAGTATTTCATTGCATGCTGTTGATCGTGATGGGCTTGAATTTGTTCCAATGATGCTGGTAGGTGCTCGCTACAAATATCACAGGCTGCATCGTAATATTTCGACAGAATCTCTTCAATTTTGTTCGAATTTGGAAACTCTATGATGTCTTTGTTCATTGTTAATGTATCCAGTTGCTTTTTCAACCTTTCCATTTTGTCTGCAATTTTGTTTTTGTTTAAATAATCATTAATATCCAATTCTAATTGGAAAAACGTCATCAATATTTCACTATTATTAAATAGTGAAAGAAGACAATTGATTAGTTGCATCAATAAAAGGTTTTAATATAAATTATGGCACTGAATATATCCGCCGCTGAAAAGTCGCTACCTTTATAGTGTACACTCCTTATGTGTGCGTCCAATGCAATCCGATGCGGGCATCTGGAATTGGTGTAATACAAAATGTAATGTTTGTCATTCAATCGGAAATTATCTTATTCAAATTTTGCAAATTAAGCATTTTAATGGCCAAATAATATCACAACTCATACCGTTCGGAGCAAATTGGGCACATATACTTGACATGTCTCAGTAGATGCTCAAGAATTTTCTGCTTTGACGATAATGTATGCGAGCAAATATCACAGATGAACTGCTTTTTGTGTGTATGATAATATGTGTTTTTGGAACGCGTCTGTCTAATACTGTATTCGGGATCTGAATCTGTGGAATCCAACAGACAATTGCCTTGAGTCAAAACGCACCTGATTTCATTCCATTTAAATTGTCTTTTACCTGATTCATTTCCGTATTCCGTTCGTTTTGTTGTGTTGGAACAGTCATCTTCCAATGTTTCCGCATATTCCATTGATTCGATGAAAATCGATTTGCACGTTTCATACTCCACATTTTGTTCTTCATTCACCGATGCCAGTACATCGATTGGTTCTACGGTTGCAGTGTCTATGTTCAGATGAATCGGTTCTAAAACATCAACAAAGTGATTGGTTTCACGCTCGTATTTGACGAAATCGTTCAAGTATCTGGCTTGAGCTGTCTGTACGCTTGTATGGAATTCATGAAAGTTGTCGATTTTTGTCCAACACTCCATGCACACGTGATTTGGCAATGGATCCGCTTCAATCACCTTCAAATTAACAGAAATTCATCGATATGCCACCAAATCGCATAATCCAAATTCAATATTTACCTCACCAACATGTTTACTAATTATTTCAGCCACATTTTTATTCGGCGCTACAACGCTGAAAATATTTATGCAGTCCGTGTTATTTAATAGACACAAACGACAAATTTCCATTTTATTTTTTTCAACCGATAAATAATACAAAATTTTGACTTAAGCTCTGAATAATTTATTCAGTAGAATCGATTGTTGCAACAGCTACACCGTTGAATTGTGTTTATCGCCTCGGTGTTTATATATTTACACTATTTTTTACTGTCAGACTTGTCAAAGCATGCATACGCGTGGGAACGCATTGCGCTGCAATCAAATATTTACCGGGAAATTGAACAATTCAGTGAAGGTCATTTTAAAATTGTGAATAATTTTAAGAAGGAACAAAAAACATCCTCAATTCCATAAAAAAAAAAAAACTAATCAAAAATTAGGTTGTTTGTTCATTTTCATTCAAACTTTATTGGTGTACAGGAATGTGTGAACAAACTGGGTGAGCAAAATATTTCTTCAAAATGTGTGAGCAAAATGGGTTGACAACAATAACGTGGTTCAATTTGAGCTACAGTCAATATGTGAGTCCACACTTTTATTTTCAATGGCATCGTGTGGAACGGTGCATTTTTGTACGATACTATTTGGTTCGGTGGCTCTTTCGCCGTCACATTCATGTGGATGCGCTTTTTTCATATGAGCATCCATACTGGCTCTCCAAACGAATGACTCAAAGCAATAGACGCATTGGTAAAGCTTTTCGGTGGAATGTGAGTTTCCATGTTCCTATGTAAGAACAAGATTTAAACTGTAGGTTTTTTTTTCTCCCCATAACTTGGATTTGAAGATATACCTGCAACTCCTCGGTATTGTTGAACGATAGATCACACAGTCGGCATTTGTGTTTTCGGCGAATTTCATGAAATGCCCGAATATGACCAAGTAAAGCATCATGATTTGGCGCCTCTAGGCCACATTCCTGACATCGGTTCGGTTCCATTGAGTGACATTTGCGATGCAATTTCAGGCGATAACGACTGCTCAGCCATAGCCCGCAAATTGTACACATTTCACTTTTGTTCTCTTCTTTTTTCGCCCGCTTCTGTGGATCATCCGAATGATGGGCCTGAATGTGTTTTTGTAAGTGGCTCGTCTGCAGGAATCCCTTTCCGCAAATGTCACACACGATACGGGCACCGGTAGTATTTCCATAGTGAATCAATTGCTCATGACCATCACGCTTTTCAGCCGATAAAAATCTGCAGCACAGGAATGAAATGATAGGTTTATTTACGAAACGATTTATATTTTCATAAATGGAATTGCTCCATTTGTTCAGCTCTTACCGCAAACTACAGAATCGACATTGGAAATCTCGTGGGCCACTCTCGTGCACGGCTTTTCGGTGGCCAACCAGTGTTGTGTGCCGTTTGAATGACTTTCCACATATTTCACACGTGAATGTTTTACCGTGACGTCGAACATGTGTCTTGAAGTGATCCTTGAGGTTGAATAATTTGTCACAAATTGGACATCTGGACAATTGAACAATTTTTAACCATGAAAAAAAAAAATCAAGAATTCCAAATTGAATTTAAATCTTTTTTTTTTTCATCAAAAAATAAAAGTTTCAACAAATTTTTTGTTCCATCAACTTAAAAAGAATTTAATCAATTCATAAATTAACCTCAAACTCTCTGGATTTCTGTGCCATTGAATGTGGTCGTCAATAGCGGCCAGCGATTTCATTTTCTTTGAACAGCATTTGATATAGCCCTTTGGTTCGCTGTGTTCGCTTAAATAATGACGCTTTGCATGTGGAAACGAGTCGAACATTACCTCACATTGATCACAAGACATATCAAAATGAGCAACCACATAATCCAGTTGCTGTTGGGACATCGTTTCTGTGACAAGTCAAATTGGTATTATTTTATTAAGAAAATTAAAAAAAAAAAAACATACAAAAAATATAATAATGATGTGTTTGATGTAGTAACGGAAATTAATTCTCACCATGTGCATTTCGCATGTGTTTTTCCTTTTGTGCTACGCTAAATAGCCTGTTTTCAGAACAATTGAACGAATTTAATGTTTTTGGATTCGAAAGATGTAAAATGAAATTAATAATTTTAATCGTTTTCATAGACTTGAAATTCCATTTTTTTCTTTTTCAAATCAGTAAATAGCATTTTGAAAATACTCACGTTTTTGAGCAAATTTCACATTTGATTTTCTCTTTGACATGCGCTTCAGCCTTATGGATCAGTAAATTTGATTTGGTTACGAAATGTTTATTGCACACATCGCACACGTATTGTGGATTTTCCAAAAGGTCAACGATATGATTCTTTAGATGGCTTCTTAGGTAGGATTTAACTTTGATTGTTGCATCACAAATGAAACAGCTGGAAAATGGAAATTTTCAACACAATTACTAAGCACACTTACTTAACCATGGATAAGCAAGTCCATCCGAAATTAAATCTTACGAGTAAATGTCTGGATTTTTATGATAGGCAATGTGTTCTTTGATCATGTGGTCTTCGCGAAATTTCATTTCGCAACATTGTATATATCCGCGGCTGTTATTGTGTTCGTTTAAATAATGCACTTGGGCTTCGTTGAGCGCCTGAAATACTGTCGGACACTCGTCACACTTCAAATTGAACCGTCCCCAAATGTCATCTCTTTCCTCCGGAGTTACATCGTTTGTGTCAATCGATACGATTTCATCGAGCTTTTGACGAAGTTTTATATCGAAACCTTAGAATAATTGTTGGATTTTATTATTAGCTTCACAGTTTAAGATTTTTCAAGAAGAAAGTTTGTTTTCATTTTTTTTTTACGGAATGATTTTTTACCTTCTTCATGAATGTTGATGTGCTGTTTCAATTTTTGCTCCGATGGCAGCCTGCAGCGGAGAAAAAACAATCGATTCAATGGGAAAACAAAAAGAAAAACAATTTAATAGTGATTGTTCTCTACCTAAGATTACAGATGCCACATTCAAAGCCATGACGAAGCTGAATATGTACCGATACCCGGTGACGACGCGTGAATGTTTTCACACAATGTGGACACTTGAAAATTTTGCCATCTCTCCAGTTTTTGTGTTTGGTCTTTTTCATGCGATCAGCTTCCTCTTTTGTTAGATATTTTCTTGGTCGACCTCTTTTCCGCTTCGGCTGCGACGTTTTCGAGTCTTTTCTTTTATACGCCTTTGCTGGTGTATAGTCATCACCATAGTCATCGTCAATATCGTCACCATCTTCGATTTCTTCTCTAAACGATTCATCTATATAAACAAGAAACCGAAATTAATTTAGAAGAACGCAAATTTTCAGCAAAATTCAAATCATTTACCGCTCTCAGATTTGTCTTCGTCTCCTTGAAAATCCGGATCACTTTCATCATCATCAAAAGTATCACCATCAGGGCCATCATCAAAGTGTGATGTTTGATTATCGCTGGCATATACCTTTGACTTCAATTCTTCATGAAACACAACATCTTCACTGGTTTGTTCAATGTCATCTAGCTTCAATTCATTTTCGCTTTGTAATCCAAAGTTCACTGAAACGAATAGTTCGATCAATTATTTTGAGTCAAGCGTTTTAAGTTCTTGATTAATAAGCAGGGGATTTTGAGCATTTTACTACTTAATACACTCACAATCGTCGATATAACTGACGACCGTTTCTTCATGCGGCGCCTCGATCTTAATGGGTATACTTCCATCTAATAGGAACTGTTTTTGAGCAGCAATTACATTTTGATAAAATTCGTAGAAAGTTTTTATTGTCATCCAGCAATCAACACAAATATGATTCGGAAGCCCATCGTATTCAGCTACCTACACAACAACCATACAAGATATCGATCTCAGATTTGTTTGTTTGATAAGGCCAACCAAGGCATTTACCTCGCAATGGAATATCTCTCGAATCACCTCAACAGCCCTCTGTGGCGTTGCAAATAAGTTTATATGGAAGAAGCCGTGTGTGAAACACAAACGACATTTATCACCTTGTTTTGTACACATATTTGCAACTTAACTAAAAACTATAAATCTCGGCTGCCGATATTTGTGGGCTACATTTGATTTTGACGATTTAATTGTTTGTGATAAATGTTAGTATAACAACCTTTTGTCATAACAAATGTCACGCACTCGCACTCACACACTCGGTGCGTTTGGATGCGGCGACTTTCAAACTGCATGGCGAGAGGGAAAGAGAAAGAGAAAGAGAATTTGACAACAACAAAGTAATACGCGGTGCCTCCACTTATATATAATTGCCTCCACATTGTACAAACGATGCGAACGCACATACACGTACAGTTCATATGGAAATGAAGAAGGTCAATGAACATGTGCCGTTCCTTATTCGATTTTTTCTTCTCTTTCTTGGATTTAAATCCATTGATAAAACTGATGAAATAAAAAAAGGAAAATTTTGCATAAAATTTGTTTTATTGCAAAATGTTTTTCTTTTGAATCATTTATTTATAGTTTGAATACGGCCCAAAAAAAAAATTCAATTTAGTTTCCACCTGAGTTCAAGTATACTCCTCGCAATTTTAAAATTCCAACGGATTTTTTTTCTTATGGTCAAAACATTGCGATTGTCGAAACGGACCGACCTTAAATTTTTATTGAGATCATTTATTTACACTTATGAGTGAAAATTAGTTGATTTATTTCAAATGATTGTTGCGAGAAAAAAAAACGGTTCACTACCTATGTGTCATTTGGAAAAAATAAAATAATTGTTATGCTTCATATTTGATATTTTTATTCATCATTTTCAGCAGCTTTCTGTAGACAAAATGACTCTTATAGAAAATAGTTTAACATTTAGCAAACCGTCTGGATGGATTGATTGTACATGTCTTGGCCCCAAAAGAATGTTTGCAGACAGAAACTATAGCCATATGGTCGTTCACCTTGAATGAAATTTGAAGGAAAAAAATACAAAATTTGTTGTTGCTCTTGTCGATATTTTATTTTATTTATTATTTATTTCATTCGGTATTAGCTGCCATATTGGCCAATTGTGTTTTACATTTAGTTAAATATAATATGAATCATCATTTTTTGAGTAAATACGAGTACATTTCTTTGGTAAAATTCCTAACATCATTGATTGCTCTTATTTCGTTGGGAATTTTATTCCATAATCCGGGTCCACTTATTGCTAATGAGTTTTTATGGAAATTATTTGCTGGTTTTTTGACTATTGTTTTATTCTGGGACCTGGTATTATTTTCATTAATTGCTGGTAAATTATCAAGATACGGAGACGCATTTTTTTAAGGTAATAGGTTAATTTTTGATAATATTCTCATCTGTTTGTGTTGCAATATGACCCTGGATACAAACTTAAAAGAAAGAAAAATATTTTCATAAATATACAATTTATATTTTTTACTCAAGTTTGTCAACAATTGTTGGTTCTGAAAAAAGAATTTCTTACCTATATTACGATTTCGTTTTTGAAAGCCTTATCGCACAAATGGCATTTATGCGTTCTCCCTCAATGAATAGTCTTCATATGAAGCTACAAAGGGGAAAATGCATGAATTTTATTCCATGTGATTAACGTCAGAATCCATTCGAAGTTACCTACTTCACCATTCAAATACGATACCTTTAAAGCAGCAAAAATTTTAAAATTTGCCGCAAATGTGGCATTTCTGCGGTTCAGATGTGTGAATAAGTACGTGAGCATGCAATGCCACTTCCGATCGAAATATCTTGGCACACACCTCACAGATACGAGTTTCTGACCTATGCTTGAAACTGATGTGCCTACTTAGATTGCTTTTGGTGCCGAAGCCAACAATCCAAACAATCGAAATCATTATTGGATAAAGAAAAACACACAGAACATTAAAGTTGTTCACAAACAAATTTTGTAACTCTTTTCGCAGAACTGGCAGTGTAAAGTGCGATCTGGTTTAACATTAATGCTCAAAATGTCGCTCTTGAGCTTTTCCTTGAACGCAAATGCCTTAAAACACATATCACAGATAAAACGACGATTTGCATGATTCGACATATGAATTTGCAATGCTTTTCTATTATCCTTGGTCTTTTGAAATATTTCACATCTAGAATGAAACCAACGCCATACATACTTGAACTCTTGAATATGTTGATTAAAGTCAGCAAAACATGAAAAAAAAATCGAGAAAAACCATTCCATATCGATAGTTTTACCTGAAAATGTCGGAATTAGAATACCATTGAATGTGGTCATTGGCTAAGCCTTGTGTGATGAAATGGTGAGCTTACGCATACAGCATTTCAGATATCCGTGTTTGTCGTGTTTATTTAGATAATGATATTGTGCTCCGAAAAACCGTTCGTTGAAAACATTACCTCACACTGAAAATGTAGTTCAACCATTTGTGCGAAACTCTTTTGATGACTCGCCAACAAATTATTGTACTCCGAATCGAATATGAAACACATTCGACACTGTCTATTATCCATTTGATTAGAGTGTGCTGGAAGTTTAATTTCCACAAACCACTGCAATGCTGTTGCTCACTATTTATCCAGCGTATTTTGTTTACACCAAACGTTTGAGGCTAAGCGTCAAAACAATGCACCGCAACGCACTGCATTGCAATTAGTTTGATGTACGTTCACTGCGTTTGTTAGTGCATAGCTCATGCAATAGAAATATAAAGACGAAACAGTCAGTTCTTATTTCAAAATTTATTTATCGAAAAGCCAGTGGACAATTTATGGATTCGTGAATAAAGCATTCTTCTTCGACTCTCGATCGGCTGTCCATTTGTCAAAGTGCACCTGCTTCCGATGTTTATGCATATTTGAATTGGATTTGAACATTTTCGTACAGTAGGGACATTTATAGAGATTTTCACCGGTATGCGATGCAATATGCTCCTGCGACGATTTTTTTTTTTGCGATTACATCGATTAATTATTGTCGATATGTATAGAGAAAATTGAACAAAAATTGAATCGATTAAATTTTGTTCAATGAAAATATTCTTGGCAAAAACTACAAACCGTCAAAGAAAGTTGTCGTTTGAATGTCTTTTTGCAAATGGTACAATGGAATGAGGCGTCCCCATGAACGAGTCGTTTGTGATGGTTCAACGCGGTCCGGGTTGGTTTCATTTTATGGCAAATATCGCATACTTGCGGTGAATCCGTGTGGATTTTCATGTGTTTATTCAAAGTGCCACGATTTTTGAGCCATGCCCCACAGAACGTGCATTGTACTCGAGGCTCTTCGATGCCCATGTGCTGCGTTTTCATATGATCCTGGAATCCTTCTTTTGTTTTAAACACTTTGGCACATACATCACATATCCGTTGATCGATTCGCTCGTGCACTTTTAAAATGTGCATTTTTAGTATGTGATCCGATTTAAAACTGTTGCGAGAAAGAGTCACATTAAATTGATTGGTTTCGTTTCAGATGGTTGAATGTTTTGGTTGGAATTTCGATTTAAACTTACTTCTTTTTACAAATGCCACAAATGAACTTCTGATCACCGATCGGATGCACATCGCTCAAATGACGGTTCAAGATGTGTTGCCTTGAAAATCGTTTATGACATTGATGACACTCAAAACTACGTTTCTCGTCTTCCAAATGCCGCAACGTGTGTGCGGTCAACGTTCTTTTCTCATGGAATTTCTTCGGGCATTTGGTACAGCTGAAAAAAAAAACAGAATCAATTTGAACAAATCTCCAGAATTTGAAGCCGAATTTCACATACTGAAATGCGCTCGGATCGACATGCCATGTGATGTGCTCGATAATTCGACTGCGTAGGAAAAACTTTCGATTGCAACATCTCAAGAATGGCTTTAAAACATTGTGTTCGTCTAGGTAATGCGTTCTGGCATCGTTCCACGAGTCAAATTGATGCAAACATAAGTCACAGTTCATTTGGAAATAATCGGCCGTTTTGGCTTCCATTTCCAGTTCCAGCGGTGTATAATGCTTTTCTTCAGCCGGTGGTTCTCTTTTGAGTGCTACCGCTTTTCGTCTGTCAATTGTCGATTCCCGTTCAATTGTTGAGCCTCGTTCCCTTAGGAGCAAATTCGATTTTTTAACCGGTGATTCGAGAGCTGCAACGAAACAAATATTCATTTAGAATTTATTTTTTTCTGATTCAAAATCAGGCAATTGTACCGTTTGTGTCTTTTTGTTCGATGGCATTTTGATCGTCTTCGTGGTTTGATGTGCCATAATCACAGGTTGAGTGGTCAACGATGACATCTTCAGTTGATAATATATCGTCCGTACCAATAATTTCACTTTTTATTTCAATATTTTCAAGCTCATGGCATTTATATTTGGAATTCAATAGCAACAAATGTGCCGCTTGAACTGACTTGTAAAATTGATCGAATACCAGCGTTTTATCCCAACATTTTAAACATATTCCATTTGGTTCATTGTTAAAATCTTCCACCTTAAAAAAAATCCAATAATTTTCATTGACAAATTCAATCGAAACATAGATCAAATGTGAGTGGAATGAGAAGGTAAACAAACCCGAAACCAAAAGTGATCAGCCAATGTTTCGGCTATTTTCAACTCTCGACCCCGTCCACTGAATATCCGAATAATTTCTTGATCACTTTTTATGCATAAAATGCATTGATCAACTACAAAGCACATATTCTTATCCAAATGATATTTGTTGCGTTGTTCACACGTCGTTTTCGATTTTTCCCTCGGCAAACCAATGGAATATTATTGTTAAAGGACAGTTTACAAATAGATTGGACGAGCTGTCAAAGTCAAAATCAACGCAACGTACTGCGTTATCAAGTGTTGGTTAGCTGAATGTGTGTATATTGTAATGTGGGAAAAATGTGAACAACAACAGTCCGTTTTATTGGTATTATTCGATAGATGAAGCGTTCTGAGTGGAAAATGAGAAGAAAATGATCGCATTTTTTTAAATAAATGAATAAATAAAAATATAAAAGAAAATAAAGTCGTCCAGAAGATTGCAGTCAATTACTAATTGTTCTGTAGAATTGTCGCATTCAAACCACACAAATTTTGAATAAATGTCCAAATATAAGAAAACGCCAAAAACTTCCTTTTTCGCAAACGTATTATATTTTATTTCAAATTTTATTCGCTTAAAAACATGATTTCTCCGGGGAAAAAAAATCGCATTCCAAATGAGTTGGCGGTCGTTTTCAAATCATTCATTTGACGTTTCACCGTTTGATTGACATTTGTACGCTGAGGCGACATCAGTTCCCTCTAGCACATTGAACGCCATATTGAAAAAAATTATCTTCGCAGTGCTAGTTCCGTTTGTCAATTCTTTTCTATTTCTTTTCCATTAAAATGGCACCGAAGAAACCAACTGAGAAGTCTGGTAAGCGAAAAAAAATCGAAAAATTACTGAATTTTTTGTAAATTCATTGTAGAAACGTAGCAAAGTGTTTTGTTTTTTAGTGGTAAATCGAAAATTCATCGTTTTTTTTTGCAATTTTCCGGAAAAAATGTGAAAATTCGGAAAACCGATGATTGCGAATGTTGGACGTGTGTACGCCACGCGGTTTTGAGGTTGTGTTCGATCAACAAAAACATGCTTTATTCGGTGATTTCGGGGCAATGGAAATAAAAATGTGTCGCAACAATTTTATTTTTCGTTAAATTTATGCAAAGAAAATATTGAATCATTGGACAAAGTGTGTTTTTATCGGTCGATGTGTGTGTGTGTGCAAAAACGAAAACGAGGGGGAAAAACATTTTGTGCAACACATAGCGATCTCATGTGCATGGCGGTGGCATTTTGCAAGTGCCAAAACGTGTATATGTCAATATGAATGTTTCGATGTTGTCGAAAGACGATGTGAATGATTACTCAAGTATGAGCTAATTTTTGTTTTTTTTTTTCGTGTGATTTTTCGTCATTTCTTTTGAAAATGTAGGCGAGAAAAAAGCAGCGCCAGCTGCTTCAACCTCATCCGAGAAAAAGGATACCAAAAAGGCTGCTCCAGCCAAAAAGCCAGCTGAGAAGAAACCAGCTGCAGCTAAACCAGCTGAAAAGAAACCAGCTGCCGCCAAGCCAGCCGACAAGAAACCAGCCGCATCAAAGGCAACGACTTCAAAATCAGCTGTGAGTGATTTTTTCAGCATTTTTTCTATCGCTTTCAGAATGTGTGTGTGTGTGCCGCGTGAATCAAGCGTTGAAATGCCAAACAAAGAGGAATGTGGTGGCATGTGTGTTGTTGGAATTTTTTGTGTCTGAATGTGTTTTCGGTGTATGATCCACGTGTGCTTCAAATGGCCGTTCAGTTTATTGAGTTTGTCGGTTAATGTGTATAATTTGTCATTATTCAGGCTAAGCCAGCCGCCAAGCGCCCAGCCGGTGAAGCTAAAGCCACCGCTGCCAAGAAGACAGCTACCTCAGCCAAACCAGTTGATAAGAAGAATGTCGCCAAGAAGCCAGTCGCCAAGAAGACCACCGCTTCAAAGACCGTAAGTTGAATTTGTTTTGTTGTTGTTGTTGCTCTGTTCAAAAACTTGGCTCCTCAACTTTCATTGTGTTTTGTAAACCAAATTCTTTATCCGCTTTCACTCATAATTTTGTTGTTCTTTTCCATTTCGTAGGCTAAGCCAGCTGCCAAGAAGAAGACCACCACCGCTAAGAAACAACCAACCAAAGCTGGTGCTAAATTGGCCGCTAAAGTCAAGTCATTGAAGAAACCATCAAAGGCTGCCGTTTCAGCCAAGAATAAGAAGGCCACTGCTGCCGTTGTTCGCGCAAAAAAAGTGCAAAAGAAGGTGATCAAAGGTCCATTCGGAACACGTACACGCAAAGTGCGTACCAGTGTTACATTCAAGCGTCCAAAGACTTTGGCTTTGCCACGCAATCCAAAATACCCCCGCAAGTCGGTGCCAACTCGTGACCGGTAAGTGATCACCACATTATTGATTTGTATCTCTCTCCATTTCTAGCGATTTCTCTATCAACGTGTGCAAGAATAAATTACGCATCAGCGAGTTCAATGATTGTTTGCGTCCAGACATCTTGCTAGAGAAAAGACGTAGATTATTTAATCTGACCCGATCGAAACTCATTTTATTCGAAATTCCGTGAATTATCACTTCTGGTATTTCTCTAGTGGTCCACATTTTAACTCGTGTACAAAATTTTGTTTGACTGTTTGCCCCGAGTTGGCGCATTTTATTGTGCGAAATGATTTTGATTTTTATTTTTCATTTGCAGCATGGACCCATTCAATATTGTCAAATATCCATTGACCACTGAAGCCGCCATGAAGAAGATTGAAGACAACAACACCTTGGTGTTCTTAACACATTTGCGTGCAAACAAACACCACGTGCGAGCTGCTGTCCGCAAACTTTATGACATTAAAGTAGCTAAAGTGAACTTGTTGATTAGGTGAGTCATTCAAAACTAAGCTATTTTAATCGTACTTTGTTCTTTTTGTTAGCAAATATCACTGTCGATGGAATTTTTGTTTTCCATCAATTTTGTTCCGCTTTTACTCTTGCAAATTGAAAATTATCACAAAAATTGATTAATTTGAATTGTGTGCTCTTTTTGCAGACCTGATGGACAAAAGAAAGCCTACGTTCGCTTGGCACGAGACTACGATGCTCTAGATATCGCAAACAAGATCGGTATCATATAAATTCCTCAGCCACGGCACACACAGATTTTCTACTTCGTTTTTTCGAATTTCGCCCAAATATGGATATAGAAGAAATGTTACATGTTCTCCTAACCCAATTCGAATAAATTTGAAAACACTGGAAGAAACAAAAAAAATATATTACTATTTTCTATGTGAAAAGAACATCAATTAATTAGGAATTGATTATGTTTTCATTTTTTTCCGTTTGACATTCAAGTCTTCTTTGTTGCGTCTCGAAATTTCTTTCTCCAAAAGAAAAATCCATGTGCATCTCCTTTGGCTCTTTGTTTCAGGTCTTTTTTTTTAGGTTTTACAGGTTTCAGGGGAGAACATTTTTGGAGGTGTTTGATTTTGGTGCACATCAATCGCAAATACCATGTGCCAACAGCAGCTTTCACCCAAAATAAGGTAAGAATCATTTTCAAATCATGTTTTGTTCCACATTCATTATGATGATAACAATTTTTGTAGGAATCTCTATGAATAATTGTGATTAGAATTTTTTTATATCTGATACCAAATGCAACATTTCATGTTGTATCAGTTTTATTTGTAATTTTGTCTAATTGTTTGTTGATTTCGTTTCAGGATTTCCCAAATCAATTCAAAGGCCAAAGCTATATTACATTTTTGGTGGTTCAAAAAGGTCAACGTTTACAAACGGCATAAATTCGTGAGTATTTTTTTTTTGCTACCATTCAAACAAAACGAAATGTTCCGAAATCAAACGATGAGACTATTTTTGTAGGAATCTCTATGAATCAAATAAAATGATTTCAACTTTATTACTGACATTTTATTTTCGGTTCGAATCAAATTCTTTTTCTATCGCGCAAAAAATTGCTGTTATCAATACTAATGATGGAATTTCTGATTTTCAGGTTAATGAGCCGAACAATGACCATTGAGCAATGGAAGCCGCTAAATTCAAACAATCACAACAATCAATAGAAAGATAAGAAAAAAAAACGGAATAAAAATTAATATTTGAATTGAATGAAGAAAATCGAAGTGAAAACGAAAATAAACAAAGAGAGGAAACCACAGAAATGTTGTATTTTTCTTTGTTACGAATTTCCAATTGACGCGACGAAAGAATCAACGTGGGTGTCACGTTTTCTATTTGCCATCCCCCCTCACATTCATAATTGAATCATGTGCATTGAACGAATGACACTGAACAAAAATTCTTCAGCTCTATCGGTCAATGTATTCGATTTTCAATCTTAATGCATTGGAATTCTCGGGTGCACGCTACTGATTCAAAATCTCCTACTAATTTTATACGTTGACATTTCGATTTGAAAATCTACCGATTACAACCATTGGCCGCGATTCAATGTCAGTTGTTGTTTTTTTTTATTGGTCCGACGATGAAGATGCGCTTACAGGCAACAACAACAAAAAAAATCGGCAAAAGAAAAAAGGGAAAGTAATGAACGAAAAAAACCATATTGAACAAATATCAATCGAAACACCTTGACTTGAAGTCATAACACAGGTCTGTGAATCAAATGAAGAAGAAGAAGAAGAAATATGTGACGGACGGTGCATCACTAACGCCACATAGTTGCCATCAGCGGAATCACATGCAAACGCTCTTACAAACACACACACACCGTGTGTAAGACGTAAGCGTGTGTATATACCCTACACACACACAGGAACAAGCACATTTTCTATATGGCACACAATGTAAACACAGACAGAATTCGACATTGGTGAGCGTGGAACAGCTCATACATACGACATCATACTTTGAATGTCACAACATTCGATAAAAGAAATCTAGAAACTTTTTTTTTTTGCTGTAATGTGTCGTTTTTATTCAGAGATTTTCTAAGTAGTGTGTGCGCGCGAGGAAAACGTAAGCCTCGTAATATTCGACGGAGAAACACAAGAAAGAAAAAAACTACGAATCTGCACGTAGAGAATATACAGCAATCAATTATTTGACGTACTATTTTGGAATATTGACGAGACAAGACGAGAGAAAGAGAAAGAGAGTATTGAGTGCAAGCGTACTGAAAAGAGATAGGAAAGTAAAATAAAATTAAAAAAAAAAGAAAGAAAAATAAGCGAAACAGAAGAAACGAGATTTTGGTTATACTTCAGTGAATAAAATTTTAAGTGTAAAACGCATCACGGGACTGTGTGTATTCTTTTTTTTGTTTCTTCTTCTTCTTCTTTTCCTTCTTTTCGTCTGTACATCAATTTGCGGAGACAGAAAGTGTAATAATTTTGCGATTGAAGTACGAAAAGGAATTTTAAAAATCAAAAGACATATTGTGTAAGTAAGAGGAAAAACATATCTATCATGCAAGCATCGTATTCATCTCCCCCCCCACACACACACACACACCTAGCACCAAACTTGATTTTTATTTATTTTTCATTTGCAATTTAATCGCCAATAATATATCAGTGCAAATTATCAAAACGAACCTTAAATAAGACACGAAACCGAAAATTGACATAAAAAAAAAACAACAACACAAACTACTAAGTGGATTATGGAAATGTCGTGTTGATGATGAATTTTTGTTCGACATTGGTCTAAATTTTCTATTTGATATTATAGATTTCTGTATATAGACAAGTTTTATATGGAAATGATAAAAGGAGTTCCGCAATTTCATCATAGAAATCGGTGGCAGCGGCGACGGGCGGTGTATGCTGCGCTCAGTTTCCGAATCCGTAATGTTTTCACATTTTGACATTTATGCACCTAAAAAGTGAAGTCACATAAAAAAAAAATGCATCAACATTGCAATCAACAACAGCTCTGATTGTATGTTGTTGTGCCGAAAAAGAATCAACAATTTCTGCATCTTTCTTCTCGAAACCGTTTCTGTTTCATTGTTTTTGCGCACCAATTCCCGTGTGACGCTCATAAAAACACAGATAAACATACAATGTGAACAATCAAATTTGTGCGGAATATACATATAGAATTCAAAGAAATCAAACACGAAACAATAACAACAACAAATTCAAGGCACCAAAGACGAGAGACATTCGTAGCAATCGTAGCTGTCATTCGTTTTCTATATCGTATTATACCAATGAAAAAAGAAAAAGAAATAATTTACGATTTGTGCGAAATATGTAAATACGCATATAAAATACTTTAAAGTGTATGTAATTGGTTCAGTGTTCTTATTTTCTGTCGGCTGCTCGGTTTTTTTTTTATTCGCTGCTGCTTCTTCTTTCTCTTCTATTATTGTTCGGTCTCTATTATCATTCGATTGTGTGTGCAATTTCTCGATAGAGAAATGAGAAATACAGAAGGCGAGAGGCATAGAGAGGGAGAAAGACAGAGAGTGAGCTGTAAAAGAACCTCTTAAGTGTTACCAAAGCTCGATATACATACGTGTATATATAGAGTTATAGAAGAGTATAGGCAATAATATGACGAACATGATGAAATTATTTTGCTAATTTGTGCGGCGGCGGCGACGGCGACGACAACGACAATGACAAACTAGTGGCAGTGATTTACGCGCGTGCATCCCAATACCAAAAAGAACATCTTATCTATTCCGTGTGATTATTATGTGTTTCTGTTTGTTTTAGACTCTATCCTTCGGTCCACTTTATTTTTTTGTCGCTCATTTTGCACGGAATCATCATTCTTCGCCCTGCTCCTGTCTCCGTTTCTCTTCCTCTCCCTTAGCAAAGCACAAACGAAACGAACAAATAGCAACAGTGTAGAACTGGATTATTTGAAAGACCTTGCGAACTGTACAAAAATCAACAACATTTGATTGTTCACAGCTCACGCAAAATGTTGAAGAAAAAAAAAATGCCGACCATTTGTTTGGATTGCATGCATACGATATATCATATTAGCGTCTATGTGTGCATGCCTATGTATATGCGGTGTGTTGTTTGTGTATGCATCGATGTTGAACTGACGTGTCCTTTGCTCTCCAATTAAAATAGAGTCGGGTGGTACGGTGAACTGTTGCGCTTGTTCGCACAAATACAACCGATCATGACTTTATTCAGCGCTTTGGCTTAATAATTTCCTTAATTGTTGACACTTGCACTTGAATTGTGTGGAAGAAGGAGAAAATAGTAGCAGCAACAACGTTTCACGGTGTCAGGCATGGTTGTATTAAGTGCGTACTCATGGTATTTACTACCACCTGGAAGACGATCAAAATGATTCCGTTTTGAAGAATGAAAGAAACAGTACCACTCAAGTGCCTATGCACCGAGTCAAACGAATATGAAAAACAGCAACAAGCACCACACACACACACACACACACACACACACACTCACAATCCCACGGCACATGCTTATCGTGCAGTGTTTCATTTCCTTTACGCTTCGATTGAGTATAATCGAACTTAACAGCAGCAGAACAGTTGCTTCACATTCGGGCTCGTTTGGCTACAACCATATATATTTACTGTTTGCTTGTTTCTCGTGTCGACGTCTTCTTCTTCTTTATTTTTTTTTTCTTTGAATTTCTTTCCTGCTGCTTCTTTCGAGCCTTTTCTTTGTGGTTTACACACATATATTGTATTTTTCTTCGTCGTCGTTGTCGTGGTCGTCTTTCGAAAGGTGTGTGTATGTTGCTGTAAATGTTGTTGTTGTAAAAATATATTCCGTGGACTTGGCTTCTTGTTGCTGTTGTTTTCCAGTGCTATTTTTGAAACCATTTCGAAGTTATTGTTTCAGTTTTACTGACATATCCACTTCTATTTTGTTTGTTTTTTTTTGTTCGTTCAGTTCCATTGAAAATAAAAAAATAAAATACCAATTAATGAATTAGTAGTTGACAAATGCCTTGTGCGAATGTACGTGTACCAAAAGCGATTTTCGTTTGAATTTTCGATTTTAAGTGAATATTTGTTCGGATTATGGGTGACAAGCTACGTTTTAACTTTGTTGTTTTTTCTTCTTTTTATTCGATAGGAATAAAATAATTTACATGTGACACAGGCAACCGATTTGGATCCAGTTTGTGACTGAGAAACATCGGTGTGAATAACAACAAGTAACAACAAAACTCAGAATAGCAAAAATGTCTTCGTCCGTAGACACATCAACAGCCTCATCATCCGTATCCGCATCCGCATCCACATCATCAACAATGTCAAATACACAGAGCAGCCCGAATAATGCTGCAACCGATTTTAGCACGAATCCCACTGGCAACGTGATCGGGACATCAGATGCAGCTAGCACATCAAGCCGAACAACAGAGCCAACAACAGAGCCAACAACAGCAACAACGAATCCAAAAATCTTTGATACAACAACAGAACCAAAATTTGGCGACACCGGCAAACCGAATGCCAGCGATACAAATGGCTCGAAAAAGGATGATTCAATGTTTGAGTGTAATATTTGTTTGGACACGGCGAAAGAGGCCGTTGTTAGTATGTGCGGACACTTATTCTGTTGGCCATGCTTGCATCAATGGCTCGAAACACGGCCAACACGTCAACTGTGTCCCGTGTGCAAGGCAGCAATTAGCAAAGAAAAAGTTATTCCACTTTATGGCCGCGGCAGTACTAAAGAAGAAGACCCACGGTATGTGTGTGTGTCAGAACAGCGACATTGAAAGAATATCTGTTTTCTTTTGTTTTGCTTCTTTGATATTGATAAAAAAAAACCCTAATCAAATAGGAACATTACAGTTTTTTTTTTGTAATCTAGTCTTTGGAGATTTGGTTTTGCCGCCAATTTTCCGATTGTGCCCCATTTGATTCGATTATTTTCCGAAAAAGCATACTAATTGACCATTGCATGACCATTTATTACAGTTCAAAAGTTCCGCCACGTCCTGCTGGTCAACGTACAGAACCAGAACCGAACACAACCTTTCAAGGCTTTGGCTTTGGCGATGGCGGCTTTCAAATGTCACTTGGAATTGGTTAGACAAAATGTGCTCTTATGCAAATGAAATGATTATTAATAGAACTAAATTTCTGTTTTAGGCGCATTCCCATTCGGTATATTCACATCGACATTCAATTTTGGCACCAACCTTCGCACGCAAAGTATGTGTACGTATCTCAATGTGTTCCAGCTCGATATTCATTCTATGTTTGCTCTGTCATTATCATTTTCACATCCAGATAGAATGAAAATGACATATTTTTTGTCGCCAGAGTTAATTCATCGAATTATTTTTCTATTCTATCTTGCAGATCCTAGCACAACCGTACAATTCGAAGAAGATCAGTTCTTGTCAAAAGCATTCCTCTGGGTGACTGTATTGTTCTTGGCCTGGCTTATTCTTGCCTAAAATATTTAGAAAAAGGAAGAAGAAAAAAAACCAACAGCAACACATCTCGCCGCCTCTCCATTCATCCTCCCTGCTATTCAAATTTGAAAGAAAATCATCTGTTTGATTAGAAGAGCGTAGTCAACAGCTGAACTTATAAAAATTTAGATGATGCAACATCAAAATGTCATCTGTGTACGACGATCGAAATCGGATATTGGATAAAAAGTCATTTCGATCCTTCTACACAAAATACTTCTCCTCCTTCTGCTCCTACTGCTGCTCCCCAATTTATTTTTTATATTTACTATATATTATTGAAATCGAATTGATGGCATTTTATTTTCTACACTGAAATTTTACATATTATTCGATGATTTAGTAGGCTGTATATGCATTGTGATGCTGCGCGGCTGAAGCAAAGATTCAAGATGAAATAACTGTTAAAATATGATATTTTATCCCAATTTTTTTTTTTTTTTAAGAAACAACATCAAAAATGATAATGATGATGATAATGAACAATCAACAAAAATTTACGACTATAAAATGTAAAAGAGAAACAAAATGATAGAAAAAAAATCATAAAGATGAAACAAAAAAAAAATTAAATAAGTTTATCGCAAAAAAATCCACACAAAAATGCGAAACAGACAACACGAGTATGTGTGTTGTTTGTGCCGACGTGTGATTGATTTGCGTGTTATCGTGATGTTGGGCAACAAAAAATTAAATTTAAAGTTAAAAAAAAAACAACAACAAGAGAAGAAAAGAAAAAAATCGTAAACTTATTGAAATATATACCTATTATAAATTGTACATGTGTAATTAAATTGAAATAAAAGAAATATGAATGAAAAAAAAAATGCAACAACAATAATCAAGTGTATTCAGCATCATGTTCGCAGAGAACCAAACAAATGACAAAGAATTCATGTTCGTTGGGGTTATTTAGAGACATCGCACCCATCGAACGCGGTCTGGACGATATATCGATGTTAATGTGTTTGTGACTTTATTTGGATTGTGCATCGAGAAACATCACCAATTCATATCGATCATGAAACAAAAACTAGTTATTTCATATCTGGAATGACCGGCTTTCATCGCTGTTGTTGTTGTTGCTGCTGCTGCTTTTCGTTCCTCGCACTTTTTTTTTGTTCTGTCTGCCATTTAGAAGCTCGTTTTCGTTGATTTATCCGCACATACACATTTTCAGTTGATCGATTGTTTTTCCCAGCGTATGCTTACAACGGCGTTGATGTGGTTGCCATCGATTTTATTCGCTATCGGCGAACCAACGCACTGTGAAAAAGGATTTCAATATGAAATACCCATTTTATCCACATTGCATTTAATTTATTCAATTATGTTGAATTATGCAGACGCATAATAGGACATCCAAGACATAAGTGGATATTAATGATTGTCGTTGCCATTGAAGCAGCTGTGTTTCGCTAAGTCTGACCGTTTGTTTACAATATATGCATATTCAATGTCCTTCATACTGCAATGCACTCAATCCATTTCCCTAGACAACTTGAGTGTCTTTTGTCATCCGTTAGCCAATCACTTGACTTACCATCGCACCATACGAATTCGTATATAATACGCTTAGGCGCACACCTTATTCATTTCCACCTGATCAATCTTCGATTCCATATATGTGTAGGTTTACCTGTATAAAGGTTTTGCTATCTAATTCAAATGCATCAGCGGTGGGGAGAGTAAATGATGAAGCAAAAATTAAATGCAACTTTTTTTCGTTTATTGCACAGGAAGTGCGTCGTTGTTCTTAATCCTATAATTTATTTTTTTAAATTCTTGCAGACTGACATACAATGTTCAATTTAAAAAAAAGGAAAAAACCACACAGACGCAAAATTCGTTATTTGTATGCCATAGCATTGACCCCACAGGTAAATCAACTCACAAATGAAAAATGCATTTGGTTCACTTTGGAATTACAATTTTAGCATTTATTTAAATATTAATTTGAAAGAAAAAAAAACGTCGTAGTCGTATTAGTGCGATAACAAAGACAATAGACAATAGACAAAATCAAACTTGATCTTAACCTATTTTATTGAAAAAATGAGTTTATGGATTTGAATTCGTACATTTTACGAAAGCAATTTTCAACTATTCCACTTCGTTTTTTTTTCTCTCTTCGGTTCGATGCACTCGGACTAACTTTCTGACATATAAATAGATTCAAAAAAAAAGGTGTGTATACAAATATTTTCTAATGGCTAAAAAAAGACTTAATCTCGACTGATTTCGTTTTAGCTTGATTTTTGTTGTTGTTGTGTAAAATGAGGAGATAGAAAATGAAGCGAGCCGCCAGAAGGAAGGTAATACGAAACTATTCGAATGAGATGAAATGAGACGCAGACGATATGAATCATTGTTTAAATGAATAATTTTCTTTGTGTTTCCCCGTAGTTTCGCTGCAGCGAAATACGAATACATGTATTTGATAAATGTTCGTTTGTTTTCAGCCTATTCGAATTGGCATTTCGCCGTAAATGGTTTCCCATTCTTTGCAATAGGAAATGAGTTTATTTGGTAGCGGCAATAAGTCCATTCGATCAATTTTAACAACACTTTTTTGAATCACTAATCGGCACATGTTCTGCAACGATGAAATGTCACCAAAATGCGAAATCGGGTTGGTTAGACGAACGGGAAATGGAGGTATTAATTGTGAACTTTGTTTCACATAACAGAATACATTCTCTTTGGATTTTTTCATCGCATCATCGATTAAATCTACGATGGACCGGTGCTTTGAGCTGAATGTTTGCCTATGGTAAACGTGAGAGATAACATGAAAATTAGTGAACATTTTCGATTCAATAACACTTCTCTATTAAGAATATTGCTATAAAAACAAGCAGCAATCGATAATGGCTCAATTATCTCGCTTTTGAGAGAAATCTTCAAAAGAAACGAGGGCCTTTTCAAGTGGAGAGAAAAAAAAATATCACTTACCAATAGCCATCGACAAATTCGATGCGATAATGCAATGTTTTGCCAGCAGTACGAAAACTTATCGTAAAATTGTGTAAATTTATTTGTGAATTTCGAACCAAAAATGATCCATTTGGCGTTCCATGCAGTCTTTGTTGAGCTGTGTGCCGTGATATTGGTCCCCAAAACCATCCATATCTGGTTTATGAAAGAAAATCACTTGAATTAGAAAAAGAAAATCTTTTTTCTTGCATCTAGATGAAACTGATCGGCATTATTTACCTAGCCATTTGAGCCGTAGCCCGTATCATTGCAACTTCTTCATCATTCCCGTTACCCAGTTGATCGACAATCGAATAGAGATTGGTTTCGTCTAGACCATCGGTGGTATCGTTGGCATCGATGGCATTGGTTGCATTGGATTTGTTGAAATCATTCGATGTTTGCTCCAAATGCTTATGACGGCTCTGTTTCGATATGAACTTACGGATACGCCGTGGTATCGATCGAAACCAATTGGTGCTTCCATTTGTGCTTGCCGTTGTACGTGCACTACCAACAGTGACAAACAAACCCTCATTCACAGACGGAGTTTTCGATGGTTCATCTTTGTTTGTCATAATTTCGTTTTTTTTCGGAATCCGTGTTTTGTTTAAGTACGGCGTATCATATAAAGAACAAAAGTGCAATGCAATTGCACTCGGAATTTTCAACAACCAACTTAACAAAACACCAGCACACGATAGCCTAACACAATAACAACAATAATAACAACAAAAATTGGTTTTCTATACAAATCACTTGTTCGTTTGATTTTTATCGATTTTAATTGAGCATTTTTCCCTTCGTAATAGATTGTTTTTTTTTTCGTAAGTGCGTTCTGAATGACTAATTAGGCTCTAATGGCAAAAGCAAAATATAAATAATTGTTCTTAATGTAAACGTCAGAAATTGAAACATGACAGAAACAACGAAGTTGGTTACCCATATACTTTGTTTAGCATGAAGTTGGTTATGGGCCGCGTGAGCGCTATGTTTTGAATCTAATAAATGCAGTCATTGCAATGAAAGGCACCAAACACATATCCATTCATATACAACAATATTCTTTTGGTTGTATGCCTATCAACATGTTGATGCATTATTTTGAAGAATTTTTTTTTATTTATGATTTTTTTTAGGATTTGCATGTGGATTATACTTTTATTCTTCGAAGGAGAGCTAATTGTTGATCAACACTTTATTTCTTTCAACTACTGAAAATGAGCTCTACTAATGAAAAGCTACAAAGGATCATACCAAAAACAGGATATTATTGAATCCACGGTGAATGCAAATGTTCATATTCAATTGTTCATAAACAAATCGAATCAAACCTTTCCTCCCCAAATTTTCACATTTATTAGATTGAATGTTGCACTGAATATCAGAGCGTGTTTCGAGCTGACGTTAGCAGCACTAACTAACATCAGCTGCTGACGAGTATGCGTTGCGTTGTTTTAACGCATTTGTAGTATAAAAACGAAGAGGCAAGCAAACATCTCATTGGAATGTTTGGAGAATATCTCATTTTTATAATGCAAAAGCGTTAAAACAACGCAACGCATACTCGTCAGCAGCTAATATCCTCAGCAGCTAATATCGTCAGCAGCTAATGTCAGTTCAAAACACGCTCTATTGAATATGCACCGACCGATGTTTGAAAATTGCAAGCAGCTATTTGTCTTCGACTGAGTTAATTTTGAAGGAATGTTCAACTTGGGATAATGCCAATCATAATCCACATTGTTTAATCGAAGAATGTTTTTATTCAGTGAAAATTGTTAAATCGTTCAAAGTACAATCTGATGTTAGGCTAACTATATGGCAATCTGAACTTTCAATTCGAACCAAATTCAAGGTTGTCACAATGTTGGAAAAATATTTGCAAACTAAACGCCATAAAACTTAGTTTTTTATCATTGTTGGTACAAAAATTGGAATTTACCAGTTTGAAATTGGCCAATGAGTGTAAAATATCGACTTGTGCTTTGAAAATGACAATTCTTCTCATTACAACGATATTTCCAGTTATGGCTGTATATTTTGGCTGCCCTCAAGTGGAGCTCACTGGTTTCAGATGATTAAAACTATGTTTGAAGTTTTATTAAAGGCAAAAGGTTGGTCAACATGTGGCTTTACCAACAGTCGGTTCTACGCCGGTGAGCTGATTTCAACCAAAAATTGTTACTTGAATTATAGCGAAAGATAGAAAGGAAGGGAGGTGGTGATATCCCCAAACTGTATGTCGGACATTAAATTGCAAGGATTTATCTATCAAATAAACCAAGCGGTACGATCAAAATATCGGAATTTGTGTTTTTTATTTCAATATCAAAAAAACGGATTTAAAAAAAAACACCCTTTATATATACATAAAACAATTTTTTATATTTTTCTCAGCTTCGAAATTGGAGCGATCATACTGGACAGACACATACAAAGTGGTGTTCTGATGTAGATAGAGAAATAAGACAGCCGCAGCTATCCATGATATTCACAAATAGAATTTAATCACTTTGTATGTGTAGAAGGATCAACACTTTCAAGATGGATCAAACATACAGTTTGACCGAAATCAAACTTGCATCCGATTCTCGTATAAATCGTTTTCTTTAACACTGAGTCGTGATTTTTGTTTCATATGAATTTCTAATATTCTTGCATACTGAGAAAAGAAATTTATTGGTTTCTCTAAGCTATTTCCGATATTAACTCATTACGAACCAAAGAAAGTGCTAGAACAAACCAGTTTGCAAATATATGGAACGCCGATTTCAACACGACTATTCGGCGGATGCGTTCAAAAGGGCAATCCTGAAGAGAAAAGAAAAATGAGTTATTACCTCTACGTATTTTTATCTGGTTTGATTCTTGGTGCCGCACGTATAGCACCTGCCAATTGAATGTGCTTACAAAACATTATCTCTACCACCTAGACGGAAACATGCAACATTTATTTTCAAGAAATCAAAAATGTCGATTATTTTCTTTCAATTTGTTTATTTTTAAAATTTAATATCATTTTGGAGTGATTTGTTTTTTAAAATAACCTAAATTACTTGCTGATTGTTATTACAGATTTTATTCTTTGACCAGATAATTTGATTCGGTGTGTGTTCGTAACGGATCATTTAAATCGATCGTAACTAATTCTTCGATGGTAACCGTACCGGCCTTTTTAATATCTTTAATGCCTTTAAATTTGCCTTGATCGCTTTCGGTGTTTTTGAGATAGCATCCGGCTACAAGCATTGTTACACTCACCGCCAATCCAAACAATGACCCGTAACGCAGTGACATTTGAATTGCATTCGCACTGAACGTACTATGATAGATCATGGCCCGAAGCTCTTCAGGTACTTCATCCGATGTCACTTCCATCCACATGACTGGCAGTATTTGTTCGTTTTCGAAACGATTCAATTCGCTTCGTTCGGCTTTGTGTACTTGAGCATTGATTTGAAACCGTGATGAACCGGCCATTGGGAATGCCAATCGTGGATGCACATCTGCGAACGTTAAATGTTCATTTTCATTTGGCGATAGACCGTCAATATTCTCAAACAATTTATCATCGCCGTACAAAAAGTGTGGAAATGATGAATAGATTGGTGCATCAAAGCATAGTGTTGCATTGAATACACCACTTGGTGCACATTTGCCAGATCCAATGTCGCAGTAACACTCATTTGCTGGATTTTTATCTGGATTATCGAAGACATTACGTGGTGCCTTGTAACGATAGGCGGGTACACCATTGAACAAGCTCACCTCTGAATCATAAACCATTGGGAATTTGCGACAAAATGCTTTGATAAACACTTCGAGTTTGTGCTTTTTGTCCATTAAATGTGGAGGGAATTGGGATCCGTCAGAGCCGTCAACGCGATTACACTCATTCGTTGACCAGAAATTCATACGTGGCTGCCCTTTAAAATTGTCAATCACATTTAGCTTTCGAATATCATCAACACCTGAGTTCACCGTAAATGTTTCTTCACTGGTCCCATTTCTCTGTGAAGGAAGAAATTGTTTTTTTATTTTTTGAAGAAATAAAACGTTAAATAATTGAATTTAAAGAAAAGTACTAGAATTGAAGTTGTCGATTATTATTTTTTTTTTTAAATTTCCATATATTTACCGTAACTAACATGCCGAACTTATCGAATTTGGGTTTGCTGTCACCATATGTCTTTGATATCTCTATCAAAGGGTCATCGTAACCCCACAAAAATGAATGTGCTGGCACATGCTGAAACACACACATGGATTTTGGTTTTTAGTTTATTTCAATGAATTTTCAATTGTTTGTCAGGATATCAGTGCGATTTTGTTAAATAAAAACCCTACCACGAAAGGTTTCAAGGTAATAGCAAAGGTGGCAACGTTGAATGCGGCGGTTTTCAAGTAATCCCATTTTAATGATTGCCAGGCAGCTGTCAAAAATGGCACATTTGGCACAATTAACGGAACAAATTGATGGGCGGCCGATAACTCTGGACGAAAATCAAATGATCGATGCTCCTACAGAATGGAAAAGAGTTAAATTCAAATAATTTGCTTAAAACTAAATGACAAAACTGTAGTGGTTTTTTTGTTTTTAAAAATTACATTTACATATATCGAAAAAATGACTTGTAACATTTTGATGATTTTCAAATATTGAATCAAAGTCACATCAATTTCGGTAGATGCATTGAACAACAGCAAAAATCAAATGTTTACCCGATAAGAGATGGTGTTATTGTCATTGTATACAACTTCGACTTTTTGGGTTTTCTCGGTATAGACAAACGGTCCGATATCTTTAACTATCAGCTTCTTATCTAGGCCATCTAAAAATCGTTCCGTATTTGTATAATTGAATATGTGCACTTTTAACTGTGGATTCAATGGCGGCTGGATGAAGTAATGTAAGGCAGTTGAATTTTTTGCTAACACTAAAGACTTTCCGGGATAAAAAATATACAAAGATATTCATTAAAAATTGATCAAGATATTTATTGGCTCATTCATTTCTATTCGGAAATATTCGTTCACAGACAAACTTACAGAAACAATAGAATCGTTGTAGAGTTCTGTAAACCACATCACAAAGAAGACGGCTCCACTGATAAGAAATACGACGATGAGGATGAACATCACTGTAAATAAACAAAGGGGGAAATTTTGTTATTGTTTTTAAAGTATGAAGTATGAACAAGATGAGTATTTTTTCTGTGTCGCCATTTTTTTTTTTCCGAAGACATAACAATATTCGGTAATTTCGTGAATATGTTTTTTTTTTCTTCTTTCATTTTCAATAAATCACATCTTTGTTGCGTGTATAATCAAAAGATATGGTTTCATCAACAGTTTGAGAGATAAAAATGTGGTGTTGTTATTGTCTGGCCGTTGGTCAGCGTGCTGTTTATATTTATTTTGTTCAATTGCACTGTCTGATTTTTTTTGTTTTTCTTCTTGTCTTTTGAACATATAAATATATATTTTTTCGATCAGTCAAGGTTGTCGAATGCGAAAAAATCATCGTTTGTTGTTACTTCAGAAGTGAACATGAAATTAGTGACTAATTACTTTAAACAAATGCGATGGCCACAAATAGTTTGTGTGAGTCGAAGCATTGAACAGAGGATGAAAAATACAACAATCGAAAAAACTAGCACAAAAGTGCTCAATATGGCCAATGCAACATCTATTGACTAGATCGAGAGGAGAGTAAGTTCATCTGACTTTGTTGTGAAAGAGAAGAGTAAGTTTCTTTCGACTCAAAAATGGTTAAAGGCGAGTATGTTCATTTTTGGCGGGTCCTCGCGGTTTTCCACGGTTTTCGCGGAACTGATAAGAGATAACAACTTGGTGTCTTCGGCAAAGTTGTAGCACTCGAGGTCTTCTATAACATTGCTGAAGTCAGTTATCTCTTATCTCTTATCAGCTCCGCTAAAAGCGCGAAAAATGATAAGAAAAAAAAAGTTCTATATAAAATTTGCTTTTTTATGTGCGCGATTTGCGCGCAACTCATAAGAGATAAGAGATAGATGTCTTCAGCAATGTTAAAGAAAACCACAAGTACTACAACTTTGCTGAAGACACCATTTTGTTATCTTTTATCAGTTTCGCGGAAACCGTGAAAAACCGCGGAGGCTAGACGGGATGCCAACATACTTCCTTTTAACGCAGATAGAATCAACAGAAATCATACTCTCCTCTTTCAAAATATATTAGAATTTTTTCGCATACTCTCCTCTCGATCTAGTCAATAGACATAATTTTTGTTTGAAAAATTACCCCAAAAATTGAATCTCCGATAACAAAAGTGTTCACCTTCACAAAGTCTTTTCAATAACCACATGATAAATTGTTATTTATTCAATTCATTAAGATTTTACCCCGAACATTTAAGAAGAGCCGGTAAATTCAAACGGAACCCAAACAACTACAGAAATGGAATATTGTAATAAAATCTCCAATTCCACGTCATTTGAACGAAGTCCTTCGTTCATAAAATGCAGATAACATAGGAAATAGCACAAAAATCGACCAAATTTAAAAGCTTAAAGAATTTCAACTCAATGATATTCGAAGACGATTGATATATTGCTCGAATTTATGTGATTGATCCCACTAAATTTCTATGGCATAAAAATGAGCACACTTCCAACAATTCGAAATCATGTGGCCATTTAAAAATCGTTAACTTAGCTAAACTTTCGGTGATTGTGGGTGTTAATTGACCGTTAATACTATTTTAATAAGAAAATTAGGTAATGACATTCGTGACCATTGGGCCACGGTGCCATTTGTATACGATAGAAAATGGTCAATCTAAAAATAACCCAAGGTATCAAATGTACGTACGCGGCAATGGAAAAAAGTGGCCAATTTGTATCAAATGCATAGCCACAATTGATACAAAATTATCATACACGCGATGACAACGGTGAATTTCTTAGTGCACGTGTACCAATCAATGCTGAAATTATACATAGTATATGTAATAGAAACTGTTTCGTTGGAGCAAAAACAAAATGTGCATGTGTGTGTATGTGTGTGACGAAATCAGAAAAACACAATATTTTCATATTGACTCAACAATTGTGTCGATGTGTGGAAATTGCGTTTAAACGGGCGAGATGTACAGTATTGTTAATGGAAGACAGAGAGTCGGTCGTCGCATCTGCTGTTAGTACAGTGATATGCAAAACATACATGGAATTTCTCTTACATTTTCTAGATGATCAATCAAGCATGAGAAGGAAAGAAGAAAAAAAAGGCAACTAAATAATAATATTGACTTATGTAATTATATTTGATTTGGTAGCGTCTTCAACAGTCGTTGTTTTTTTCCCTGTTCATAGATTTTATATCAAAAAGAGGAAATCCCAATCGAACATATGCACACACACATACATTTGGATGCAGAGTTCATTATATTGATTGACTTTTTGAACGGGCGCGCTCTTCTTCTTCTTTCACAAAATTTCATTTTCAAAATGAACTATCGCTTTTTTTTCTGCTGCTGTTGTGGTTGTGGTCTGCACTTACTGATTGCGTGGCAAACGTATTAGTCATTTCTGGTCGAATACGACACACAAAAAAACGTCTGTACAAATTTGCCTTTTCAACTCTGCTCTTTTGTGAGTGCGGTGCGGAACCAAATAGAAAAAAAATTGAATCTTTGAGCAAGCACTTTTCATTTTGGAAAAAAGTCCATATTCAAACCGAGTTCGATACACAAATGAAGCGCATAATGCAGCAGCGTAAATGCTGACCATCATTAGAGCTAATTGAAAATGAATTCGAACCAAATGATTCAAATACATTCCACAAACTTTTTTCCTTTGCATTCAATGGTCCATTTGAATTCTTTCCCATTTCTTTTGTGTATGTGTATGTGCAGACCATGTTGAAATTTGCAATTAAACGTTGATTGGATTACTGCTCAACAGTGGCAGTGATGACGGCATTGGCAACGGAGATTGAGGGGATTTTTAGAACTTTGGCCATTGATTAATATTTGTTTTCGATTGGAATAGTTTTAGCAATTTATTGAAGCGTTGTTGTTTGATTACCGAATCAGCCACATTTTCTCTCTCCCGCTCTCTCTCTCTCTCCCGCACTTTATTTTTGGTGAAACATTCCGAATTAGGGTCATTTCATGGGAATTAACTAACGAACAGAAAAGTTTGCTTCAGAGATTCCATTCGAAATTCCAGATAATTATGTGATTTCTTGGAAATTTCCGGTTCGAATTGAAGACGGCTACTGTGTGTATGTAATCACTGCGAAATGCTTTAACTTGTGTTTTTTTTCGTTTTCTTCATTTTTTTTTCAAAATAATGTATTCGTAAGAAAAGTTATCGATGAAGCATAATATACAGTGACGCGTATGATGTACGCGCATCGAAATTGTATTTGATTTCGACATAGGTCGAAAGGAACAAAGCAATAAAATACCTATAAAATGAAATGATAAAAACCAGAGTGAATGCAGATAAGATTTTACCAGATTTTGATTTCATTGACGAAGTGTTCGGTGACCTTTTGTATCTAGGCAAGTGATAATATGCAGACGTCAAAAAGCGTCCATGGAAAATCTCCTACTTTTCTCGCACCATTTGTGCAGTCAAAATGAAAAAAAAATAGGGAGCCAACCATTCATTTGTTTCCATGCGAATAACGTTTAACAATGGGAATAACAACAACATTTTACCGGATCTGAAATGAGTTTTGCGACTTCATTTCTCCCTTCACGCTTTCAACATCAAAACATTTACAATATTATTTATAAAAATACACATCGATGCAAGATGAACTGAAAATAAAGATCCTTATCAACACACAGACGGAAAAGAAGTAAATTGAATACGTCAAATGGAATCAATAAAAGGGAACATGGAATTGCAGCGTTCTATAAAACAATGTTATTCTTGATACGGTTTTTGCAATTGATGTCGTTGTTTTCATTCATTCGTAAACATGTGTGTGTGAGTCACATTGTGCACACAATATGAGATGATAGGAGATGAAGAGATGTGTTTTGTGTGTGAGCTTCGAATAAATGACGTGGGTCTACGTTTGTTGAGATTACTGATAATGATATTCATTACAAATTGATTCCAAGTAAGGTTAAGGACTTCATAATATCTACATTATACTAGAGGCTTATGTTACTAACGGGAAATTTTACTAACTGAAAAAAAAAACACCATAACTTTCGGCGGTCGAAAAATGAGATGGGATTCTTAACAGAGAAAAAAACGAGTCATGGTTATATCACTGAGACACCAAAAATTGATTGTGGCAGACAAAACTGAATGTGGTTCGATTGGTTGTGAACAACGATGCGAAACAAAAAAAAAAGGCGACAAATACAAACGATGGGGGTCATATAAAAAGGTCTTTCACGATGCGATAAGAAATTTGAAAATAGTTTTTACTCAGTGTCACACTGACACCGTTTCTCTCTCTCTCTTTATGTGTGCCTTGCACATAATTTTTTTTCGATATTGGTTGCCTTCTTCCCTCGGTTAACGGAACCATTTTTCAATTTGTCACACGAAATCAGCATCGATCGTGGCATTGAAAATTGTTAGAATTCTGTTTTTTTTTTTGTGAACCTAACTATATCGTCTGTCGCGCTAAAACGTGATAGCAATTTTTATATTATTTATTTCGTTATCAGACACCCGAAAAATTTGGTATTCGATACAGTGTGTTGTGTGACACAACTTGTGTCGGTCTTCCACATTTGGACAACGTTTGAAAAACTAATATGTTTATCAATGGGGTGTTTCTTTTTTTTTGCTGTTTTTCTCTCTCGTTGCTTTTTTTCAGTAATGGATCACTTCATTTCGCATTTGTTGACGTGATTGTTATGAAAAATTGATTGCAATTAGACTGATAGCAAATGAAATAGCTTGATTGTGATTAAATTTGTCACATTTACAGTGACCGTCTTTTTGTTGTTGTTTAATTTGATTCCATGTCGCACAGATTTACTGTGCGGATTATACGTGTGTTGTGTTTGAAATCATTTCAATAGTTCATTGATTCGTGCGTTCGAGGCATATTGAGTCGTTTTTTTTTTAAATATTCTTTGCTGTTTTGCTAACGCAAAACGCGTCAATTTTGCACGCATATCAATCATATGTACTCTCTCATCTACATATCATCTATTGTGTGTCGTTCTCTCTGCCATAGCTTAGTACGTCTGTGTGTGTGTGTGTGTGCTCGCGCACATAATTCCCAATATTCAAATTGATTATTTATAAATGAATACAAACTCTGAGATAAACAAGAGTACACGTATACTGTGTGTATAAAATACGCAATTTCGCGAACGAAAAAAAAACCGATTTCACATTTATTAAATTCTCTTCGTTCATTCGTTCGCCAAAGTTGTGACGATAAGACTGAGATTAACGGGGGGAAAAAACATTGTAGTTTGTCATAATGTGTTTCTTCCGTTTTAGCAAGTGTTCATTTTTCCCACTTTAATGAGCAATGGAATCGATTTTGTTTGATCGCTCCACATCATTTCAAATGTCCCCTTTGCTCTCAAACTGAAATCTTTTAATGAAAACGGTCACAGAACAACAACAAAACGACAATAACAGATATTCCAGAACGAAACAATGACACATTTATTTTGAAATGTGACAAACACATGTTACTTTTTTTTCGCTGCGTTTTCATTGATGCATCAAATATCTAGGTTTTCACTTACTGATTAGACGTGCTTCGCGAATGCCGCAGATTTGTCGGTTAACTGATTTTTCGTCGCATTCTTCATAGTCACTGCGGAATCGAATCAATTTTAGCAGGCTTTGAATTGCATCGGGCTTATTTGGTGGTGGTTGAATGACTTGCGTTGCAATTGTAATGCCATTTATTGAAGATGGATTACGACTGTGTCCGTTACGATGAACACTCACTGTTGTTTGTTGCAGAACACATGATTGTGTCGTCGCTGTCGTCGTCGTCGTCGTCGTCGTCGTCGGTGGTTGTGATGGTGGTGGTGTTGTTGTTGTTGGCTGTTGATGTTGCATTGGCGCAACGTTATTCGATTGTAGATCGACTAATTTTGGATAGTGGACCATTGTGGACTCAACATTATCCTCATCATCTTTATCATAATCATAATTGTGGAGTGTGTGTTTGAAATCTACATTTTCTAATGGTTTGGCCATTATTTTTTTTTGGTTTTTGATTGATTTTTTTCTTCTGATTCCGACGCAAGGTTCTTTTGATAAACTCACAAACACACGAACAACAGGAAAATTTAGCACAAAATTATCTGGAGCATTATCACATGCACAATTTAAATATCACACAAACGGTCGATATGAAATTTTTGCATTTAAATTATTTTCCCCTGTTTTTTTTGTTGCTGTTGTTGTTGTTGTTGCTCTTATTTTACTGGTATCCTTTTTTACTGTCACAAATAATTTGGTTTGTTTTTGATAAATCACGTAAAATTCCCAGCTTAAGAATTGATAAGAGAGCAAGCGAAAAAAAAAATTGAATTGCGCGAAGAAAAAACGAACGATGGTAGTGGATGACGCGCGTTCGTTTGTTAAATCGTAATTTTCAAAAAATAATCGTTAGATGATGACTGCTATTGTTGATTTCGTTTTCCAGGACACACCAAATTGTAACCGTATCCAACAATCTAACGCGATACAGTGATGCGTCTGCTATGAAATCATTTTTCGACTCAGGAATGAAAAATTATCTCGACCGACTGAGAGAGAGAGAGAGAAAGAGTGAGAGTGTGAATTTTGAGCCAAGCTCAAAGGGTCCCTTTGATGTGTGTATATGTATTGATGCACATGGAATTGGTTTTTCGGTGTCTATCGGGCGAAAAATGTTCTGCTGCTTTCGATGATGTGCATGTAGTTATGTGTGAATAAGTGTGTGTGCGTATGCTTCGCTGTACCAAACACCAAAATACCTACATGATGAATCGTGTACATCGAATTGCCTGTGTCGGTGTTATCAATGTGCCTTCTGACAAGGGAAAACACTGTGTGTTTACTGTACTTGCGATTGCTTTACGTACATTTTTCAATCTATTTCATGTGTTCTTCGTATGTTTTTTTGCTTCTTCTTCGTTTTTCTTCTTCACTTTTGTTTCGTTTTTGTCTCTATCTGGAGCTGCTTATTTTCAATTCACAATTTTTCCACTCTCAAGTGTCAATAGTTTGTGTGACTCTGTTGTTGTTGTTGCATCATTCATCCAAGATTCGATGAAAATTTATGTAAATGTATGTATTTCATTATCAGTTTGCCGAACCATATAATATACCACACA
This sequence comes from Sitodiplosis mosellana, assembly GCF_009176505.1. NCBI lineage: Eukaryota > Metazoa > Arthropoda > Insecta > Diptera > Cecidomyiidae > Sitodiplosis > Sitodiplosis mosellana. Next base: position 5,814,147 of record NW_022601432.1, on the reverse strand, counting down.
AAAGTAGTGTCTTTTTTTTAATGTTTCCATACACAAACATGCACTAAATCGACACATCAAAATCTTAGACACATTTTAAGCAGAATCACACATTAAAAAAAACCTTTTGAAACACACCAAAGAAACAATACTCGCAACAGAAGCAGCACTTGGCGCAACCACTTTTGCTCTGAAAAATGAATGGAGTCGACTATTGCCAAAAATAAATCGAAGCATGGAATGTGAAGAGAAAAGTGGTCTAAATGCTTTCCCGTTTGTATGTATTTATGTGGATGTCATGTTTTATCAGTGCCCGATGCTGCTGTTGCTCGGTTATAGTTGCTATTGCTGGTGGTGTTGCTCTTGGTCCCGACGTTGCTGTTCGCCGCCACTATTGCTGCTGCGTTGCTGTCGACGGGCGCTGATAACAGGCAGCCAGATGTGAAAGATGGAAAGAAGAGCATTGTGTACATACACGTCTATATTTAAAAATACGTTTGCGCGTTGATGTCTATGATGAAGAACGACGTTTTGAGCGAGAGAGAGAGAGAGACCAAACATCTATCAGACCCCATAACATGATGCTGTTGAATGCACCATCTTTCACTTTCATTATTCATTTTCCATTTAGAATCTGTGTTCGCAAACTGGGAGAGAATGTCAGTGTGTCGGTGTGTTTGTTGTTGTTAATGTTGATGGCGCGCACTCTTTCAACACTCATGAATAATGCAAAAGGCATGGATTTAGCACAATAATGACTTGCATACAGTTTGTGATTTTTTTTTCGTTCATTCCCGAAACAAAATCACTTCTCCATGTTATGTTCGATTCAATGATGGGCGATGAAACTATTCTCTCTCAATGTATAATAATATTCAAATGGAAATGTTTACAATATGTGGCGACCCCAAAGAAATTGACACATGTTGAAATTCAAATGGAATACATTTGAATTTCTTTTTTGTCTCTCTGTCTATTCGCGGGATGCTTTCGTTAGAAAAATCTTTGTGGTTGGTTTCTCATTAGTTTGAAGAAAGAAAGAGAGAAAAAAATATACGAAATTGGAAATTTACGTGACCAGCACCGAATTCATTGTTGATTGAATTCAATTACGCTCGTGCACACACGCAGTTACTGTACAAAAGACCCAACCGATAAAAGCGGCGATCACTTGTACATCGCTTATTTTTATGTTTATTTTTTTCATCGTTGTTTCGCCCTTTTTTTTAAATAAAAAATGAGTAAAAAAACACTCATTCACATGACACAAATGAGTTTCGGTACAATCAATCAACGATTTTGAATATAATACAAAATACAGAAACACACACACACACACATTTATGCGGATAAATATGAATATATCTTAACAAATTGCTGACGCAAAACCACACAAACACACATTTTGATTATTAAAGTTTGATGGAACACATTTTGATGTCTGTATTCATCAAATTCTAATTTTTACTCATTACATTTATTCAATGGAACATCAATCTCATACCAAAAATAAAATATGTACGTGGCGAGTGTGTGTGTGTGTGTGTGTGTGTATGATGCGGCTGTCGTTTTTCCTGTTCAAAACAAAATTGTTTAAAAGATGTCAAGATGACATTTAATTTGCATGAAATACAACCGATTTTGTAATACATCTCTCCATCTCTATCTCTCGAATAAGTTATGCTATTATTCTATTTCTAACATGACAATTGGTGCCGGATACCTATTTGAATCGAATTCGCCCATTTGAAACGCATAACACGCGGTGGCGATTGCATAGATTGAGAATGTTTGAATTGGAAAAAAATGCGCAGCAAGAGAATCACTTTGGAATAAAATGAACAAAAAAAAATAACGACAATAATAATCACAATTCAAAAAGCACCTTGAACGTGGTTTACAAATTGTGTCTGTGTGTCGAAATCTTGACAAATTTCATGCTGGACAACGGCTTGACGTCTGGCTCATGTTGGGATGAATGGATTTTTTTTTTCATCGCAAAATTTGTTTGCATTTTGACAAATTCTTGCAATAATAAAATCAGACGGTTGAAACACACCAGTTGAAGCATTCAGTCTCAATTGCATAGCCAAATTGACAAAAGAATTTACTGCCCAAAAAAACAAACGAACGACGAAAAAAAAACAACAAACTCGTTCCATTCATCTTTCAGGACTGACAAAGAAAAAACTAAACGAAACAGCAAGCAAAAATGTGTTGTAAAAATATTTTGGAGAGATAATGACACTTTGAACTGGATACCCCATTATACAACTGTATCTGCAATGTGACCGAAAGCGCATATCATAAGACCTGTATTTAATTAGAAATATTTCGTTGTGGAATTTGTTGGTGTGTACGTGTGTTGTCGTGTCATATGTGGTGGTCACAACGTTCCACCATTCCAAATTCCCGTATGCAAATTAATTTTTGCACTCAAAAACTGTTTCGTACTTGTCGAATACACACATGCCGTACTCTACATTTTTTTTTCTCGTTATCTCTTTGCTCTAAGCCACTCTAAGCCAAGCGAGGCAATAGAAACCATTAAAAGTTCATAGCCACATACTGTGAAACCAGTTTAAGAATAAGCTCGGTGTGTGACGACGCGGAGGTAACATACGAATTTATTTTTTTCTTTACCGTAACCAAAGTATTTGGCCGTCGTTTTTCCAATAAAATCTATTTTCTCTCTGGTTTGTGCAAATGAGAGCGAGTGCGCACCAGAAGAAAAAAAAACTACACATGTCGGAGGTGTTGAACATTGAACAAAACCGTAGGCCATTTCAACGTTTGTTGCAATGAGTATTTTTTTCATGCTTTTCCGTTCGATGAATGAGTGAATGGGTTACAAGTCCAAAGGACCGAAGACACAAGCACATAACACACACATTCGGCATGCATGATCGAGCATTTAGACGCTGGGAAATGTGAAAATTGTGCATGAAATGATCACGGATTGTGTGTCGGTTGATATATGCCACACATATAGAGATGATTACAGAATATGGCTCGAATAGAATGTATTTGTGAGCACCAAGCGCGCATATATATTCGATATATAAATTCGAATGTAGTATAAAAATGAGTGCGATTCATCGCACTCGCTACGTACGTGCCCAATTGTTAATTGGGAATTAAAAATAATGCGTCAGTTGAATTTGAACCGTCGAATGAGTCACACACATACACAAGTCTCAATTGTGAGTTAATCAGACGGCCGAGAAGGAGAAGAAGCAGAAGAAGGAGGGAAAAAGAAGGTTTTTGAAATAAATATTACAATCGGCGACGAATGGCGGTGCGGTCAATGTAAAATAATATATAAATCGTGTTCGCCACTGCGCCGTTCAATTGCCCCACAGCATAAATTCTGATCGGTTTTGGCAAAAGCGCGCATGCAGTCTACGAGTACGTACGATAACGGAAAGTATTCGCTTTTATCGTAGAACCGTAATCACGCGAATGGTTGTGCCAATTTGCAATTGGGTTGATGTTTTGTTAGTTGTTTGTTTGTTTGTTTTTTTTTTCTTATTTGTATTTTCTTTTCTACTTTTATATACGGTGTGTACCGTCTGCAATTTCATTTTGGAGAATTTGCTTAAATCTTTCGAAATAGTTGAAAATAAACTCGATACAAATATATTTTTTTGCCCGCTATGCTTTGTGTAAACACGATGGAGAAAAAAAAAGTTCCAAATATTTGACGAATGTGCAAATATATATAGTCAGAGAAGGGAAAAAAGTGTAGCGTCGCTATCGTGCTTTCTGATGATCATAGCTCGCGAACGGTGGCTGGCTGGTTGGTTGGCAAGTGAGCAAGCGAATGAACGTGCGCGCTCGCGCACACGCTTTTGATCAGTTTGCAGTGTGTGTGTGTGTGTGTGTGTGTGTGTGTGTGTGTGTGTGTGTGTG
>NW_022601432.1:5793940-5810246 GCF_009176505.1 Sitodiplosis mosellana | reverse complement strand
GTGTGTGTGTGTGTGTGTGTGTGTGTGTGTGTGTGTGTGTGTGTGTGGAGAGAAGACGGCCTGATATATATACGTGTGTATGTCAGTTTTGTTGGGGTATGATTGTGTTTTTGGCCCGTTAAACTGTGAACACGTAACATCGTGTAATGCCAAACAATAGATTTGAGCGCGCCTCGCCAGTGCGAAGAAAACAAAAGCAGGTACACAAGTAAATCGACTGTCCAAGTGATCGGTAGTGGATTCGTGATATTGTGCTAAGCCATATAGTTAAAACACAGTTCTTCTTGTTTTTTCTTTCGTTTTTAAAAAAAAAAACATACAAAAAAAAACAATTCTATTTTTTTGTCGGTTCATATTTTCTCGTTGGTCTATCGTGAATCCATCGATATCGGTGTTAAAAACTATCGGGTACTTGTTCGCATACACAATTAATATACCGAATTTTATGGCCGTGTGCATTCGACAATACAGCACATTTACCGCATTCTTCTCGTTGTTGTTCACAATTGATTTTTGTGGCTTTTTTTTCGTTCTTCGTTCATTTTTGGGCCATTTTCAAATATTTCAACAAACCGCCAAAGACGAAACAAAACAAAGTAGAGACATACATTTTGGCATTGATTTTCATTTCTGTTTGCGATTCCATCGACGGTTACATTGTTGGTGTGTGTGTGTGTTTTTTTTTTCTGTTTCGCTTTTTCGCAATCAATTCACGATATTCATATTGCACCGGATATTATGAGATAATGAAATATATATACAAATTAAAAATCAATAATTATTTGAATTGAATAACGAAATAAGCAAAACAAGCAACATATAAAAACAACAACAACAACAACAAAATATCGATATACATTTGAAATAGAAACAAGTCGTCAAGCGGCCGCAATACTGGATTTATATATATTTTTGGTTTCTTTTGGGAAAGAAATACACACAAACACATCACATGAATATTGAAAATCGTCCGTCACGAAGAAACAAGCATTGCATATTTTTAGTCGGATTGCAGCCAGAGACCTGAACAACTTAACTTTTTTTTTATCATATAAAAAATAATATAAATGGTGCGTTTTATTTCGCAGAACTTTGTGCCTAGCAATTCAAAATCAAAGAATACATTTGTCGATCAAACATAATTCAAAATAACAAGGGAATTCGTTCATGTGCAGTGTTTTATTTTGACTTCTATTCAAATGAAATTTATAAATTTCATAGGAGCAAGTGATTCACGAAAAGAGTTCTTATGATTGCCAATGAATGTGATGTGTGTCATCAAGATCTAATGGTGTGTGATTCGGAGCGAAAGAGTGTATCTGTGTGATCAATTTGATTTTGATTACTTCTAAAGGATGCATAAACAGTTTGTTTTGTGCGGAATGGCAAGGATTTTGCTATCCAACAATGAGTGAATCAGTTTGGCATTTGCAAAGGAAATGTGATTCATTCGTTGAGGCAATGTGACAATCGTTAGCATTGACCACACATTTATTTGGAATTTTTATTCCGAATGAATCGAAACAAAGTACGAATCGCTAGACAATGAAGACTTCCAAATGGGGACACAAATCATAACCAATATTTTGGATTTCAATTTGTACATGATTTTTTTTCTTCATTTTATCCTGTGTTTAATGTGAAGGTCAATTGAAAATGTGATATGTGTTGTAATTCGTCAGAAGAATAATAACAAGGCGAATCTGCGGTGACGAAGCGACCGATCCAATATCCCCAATTGAATTGATCGTTCATTATATATACGAGCATAAAACAATTGATATGCGTTGATCGATGAAATGGCGCAGCGCACAATTTTCTACAACTACTACTTAAACGAAATTGATTCGTTGTGAAATTGTCGATTCTGTCTCATTGACTGCAACGTCTCATTGATTTCGTTCGGTTGTTGCGCTTTTTTCTTCTCTACTTCGGTTTTCCATTCGCTTCTCTTCTCTTTTTTTTAATGAAAAAAGAAGATGATGATGAAGAAGGGAATACATATCAAGTGTGCGTGTCCATTCGCCGCATTGATTTCGATTCGATAGCTCATGTCACATCAATCTTTGTGGCATTCAAACACAAACTCAGTCACACACACACAAATGATTCACACATCGGCATTTCATCTTTCTTCTTCGTCTTCGTTCAATTTGCAGCCGATTCGATTGCAGTAAATAGTCTTGAAAAATGGTTCCATTTCATTTGGCCGAATGGGTTAGTTTTCTCTCTTTGTTGAAAACAACCAGGCAGTCCAATGTGTACAATTCGCTCACTGAATCGATGATATGAATCATTTCACTTGCATACTACATACACTTACACACACACACATACCACATACCAGACAGCATATCAACTAATTGGTCGCCAGCCACTCGATTCGACACACAGCATCGTATGCACATCATCAATAAACAAAATCAACAACAAATGCCCAGCACTCCACTGAGTGTGTGCGAACAGTAAAAATTGAAAAACAAATGTAAAACGAAAATGAGCAAGAAAGAGAAAGAAATTGAGAGAGAGAGAGAGAGAGAGAGAGTGAGAGCGAAACCGAAGAAAAAACACTGAAATAAAATATTACTATTAAGAATAAAAATTGATGATTGCTGCACACGACCATCGCTTTAGCGCTTTTGCCGCACACACCAAATGAAAAATTCAAAAGCCATAATTTCGTTACAATTGATCGGGTTCAAATTATGTGATTATAATGTTCAAAAGAAGAAGAAGAGAGAAAAAACAATGCGGTGCATATATATATCGCGTTTCTTATTAGTAGTGCATAAATAGTTGAGCGTGAGCATGTTCGCCCATACAGTAGTCTCTCACTCTCTGTATGCGATGTGTGTGTGTGTGTGTGTGTGTGTGCTTTTTTACTACATTTTCGAAGGCAAGGTGCTTTGATTTTTCTTCATATATTTCTGACCGCTGTGTTATGAATTCTTTATTTTATGTGCGATGTATTTTTTTTTGTTTCATTTCAATAACGTATTTTCATCTCATTCGCGCTCGCTCGAATTGTGTACGCTTTTTGCGCTCATGCGGTCGATCGATTGATCGGTCGATCGGTCGGTCGAATTGCATTTTAAGGTTTTTCACACATTATATTTAATGGTACGTGATTGTATTCAGTGTTAGCTATCACAATGCCATACACTTCTCTCTCACACACTCACTCTCTGGACTGATTGAAATTTTTTTTTTACAAATTTATGCTCTGTTTTTTTTTTCTTCATATCGTTGTCGGATCATTGTATAAGGCCCAAAAAATGCTTACCAATTATTATTTCCATAAAATGAATTATTACAATCTAATTAATCGTTACATGTGCGTTAACATGCGTCTAGAAATGCGGCAAACATAAAAAGAGAAAAAAAAAGGAAAAAAAAGTTGGCAAAAGAATGAAGTTTTTTTTTCTTCTGTAATTGGTTCATCTCGTTACCTTGAGGGGTTGGCTTCACTCAATGGATGCTCAGTTACATAAGACATCATTGTTGCCGATGCATATGAAATCGCACCAAAGTTTTGCCAAGTTGCATTTAAATGCCACCCAAGTGGCAAGGTAAACCGAAAGTAACCGAAAATAGATATATGTATATATGGGAAATATGCACACACCCGACCATAATCACTCATCATTTCGCAAAAGAAATTGTACACACGATTGTGATATTAGCTATTTTCGGTTTGAAATAAATACGGTTTTTTGTTGTTGTTGGTTGGGTGTGTAGAAACCATTTTAAAATGGAACTGAATAGAAAAAAAAGATGCGCCGATGATTTGTTTTCGTTGAATGATTACATCGTATCGTAGGTTTTGGTTGACATGACCATAAAATCACTGGTTATGTGCGGGTGAAACGAATATATACCGCTCCAAATGAAGCTATTATAATCATTAGCTGGCAAAAACGATGAAATACACATGAGAAACAACAACAACCACATCCAATCACTTTTATTTTCGCTACAATTCTCCAAGCATATGGATTCGGGGACAATGTTTATGTTAAGCTTCTCTCTTTGTTTATTTATTGATCTCTGTATTTCACCTTTTTTTCCTTTCGTTGCTGTGTGTGTGTGTGTGTGTTTGCATCGTCGCGAGTTTTCCTTGATTTTATTTGTTACAAAGGAAAACGTGCTCATTTGGTTCCAACTTTAAAGTGAATCGGATACTATAGTATCGGAGTGTGGTGATATTCGCATAATTTTTTTCATTTTCTGTTCGGTTTTGTTCAAGTCGAACTTGCAATCGACGCATTTGGCGAGGGGCAAATGCAAGTGAACGTGCAGTTGATGTGCTTGAAATGACATACACACTTATGCGAGCCAATGTAAGGAAACGATTAACGATTACATATGTTTGTGTTGAGTGCTGCTGCTACTGACTTTTTTCCACTGATTTTAATGACCTTTTCACGGACGACAACTACTTCAATTCCAAATTGAATCGCTTGAATACTCGCGCAAATATAAAGAAAAAAATGTTCACATAGAAGCGTCGATTTCCGTCAAATTTTTTGGATTTTTTTTCGTTCGGTTGTACGGAACATTGAAAGAAGTCAGTTTGGGGGAGAGACTGCATATCCACGATAACATTTCAAATTTCGACTTGGCGATATGGAAAAATCTCTATAACTACTAACGCTTTTCACTTTTATCGCATTTTCAAACTCTTCGAATCCAATTGGCCAACATTCGCATCTGAAATGGATGATTTTAATCCAATTGATCATTAACGGGAAAAGGCTGAGTGAAAGAAAGAGAAAAACAACCTCGCCAATATTTGGTTCGCTGTATTTGTAGCGAATTGGTAAATGTTTCTCAATCATAGCAAATATTTGTTGCACTCATTTTTTCGATCCGTATTAAGGCTGCTCATTTTTTTTGCTGTTGCCGACGGTCGATTTTCGTTAAATATGGACGATTTGTGCTGCTTAATTTCAAAGCCATGTCATGTTTTTTTTCCTCTTCATCATTTGCGGAAAGGGTAGAAAAAGCGTTGAAAATAATAACATTAAATAAGAACGCACACGCACAGCAAAAAAGCAATCGAAATCGTCATACGGCATTAAAACGTTCGTGTGGCCAAAAAGAAGAAATGAAGAACATAACAGTTCCATTCACTTGGAAATTAATTGTTTAATCATAGTGATCGTGAGTGTTGTCTATTCAATTTCTTATCTCGTCCAATAATGAAATACGATGTGGCGCTTACAAAAGAGAAAAAACAAATCAAACATACATAGTGAAGACATTATGTTAAGCCCCGGCGAGAAACCGTTGAACGACAATCGTTTGCGTATACAAAGCACATTATCTCGGCGATTTCGCCCCACTGAACCTCGTACCAAATAGAATGTTGATACCTGAGTTTTGATTGAATTCACAATCAAACACAAACACACACACACACACAGCCACAAAGGCGTGCGGCAACAATGGCAAGAAGAAATGGCACTCTTGGATGAATAGCCAAAAGAACCGCCAACAAAAAAACTAATGAATTCAAGATGGAAATGATTTAATTTTTTTTCGAGTGTGATTTTTTTTCTTCATCTGCTTTTTACTATGTTACATTTCTTTCACCGTTTTGAAAACTATCACCAAAATATGCAGGGGAAAAAATGCCCAGAAAATTGTGGCTGGCTGTTATTTACTTTCCTTTGGATCTGCTTTTTTCACAATCATTTTTTCACATGACCATTCTTAAAAGCACGTAAACTCTAACAAAGAAGTCTGAGAAAGCAACAGAAAATCAGAGCGACCAAAAAAAAAAACGGTTTTTATCACTTTCGTAAAATCTGTTGTGAGTTGATTTTTCTATTTCTTCGTTGTGTTCTCTGCCAAACCGCGATACGCCAATGAAAAGAAATGTCTCTCGTTTCCAAATGAAATGTGACTGAAATTAAAGTCCAGTTCACTTGCCCGCTCGCTCGCACTAATCAAGAGAGCGAAAAAATAGATTTCTATTTGATTATCATACCAAATTAGAATCCAAAGAGAAAGACTATCACAATCAGTTGGTGTGGACTCGGACTGGTTGTGTGTGTATGTTTTGCTGAATATGTAGTGAGTATTTCGGCACTCCAATCAAATGTATTCCGTTCGCATTCAAATAAAACAGCCAAAACAAACAGAACCGAGTTAAACTATTCAAACAGAAAAAATATGTGAAATCAATGCCAGATCTAGTGCCAGAGTATAGAAAAAAAACGCAAGAAAAAAGTTACGAATTTTTATTTATTCTTTTTTTTTTCAATTTAGCCACAAACACACACACACACACACAGACACAAAATATGCATATGAATGATAAACAAAAGTGAATATCAATCAAGAATCGAGTTTTCGTTGTTTTTTTCCTCTTCGATTGTGGGTCCGATGTTCTGAACGAAGAGTGAAAAACATAAAAACAAGACCATTAACAGAGATCCATATTAATGACATCAGAAACAAACGAACCGTCAAAGTGATCGAACGTAACACCAAATAAAAACAGTTATTCGTGTGCTGCTGTGAAATAAACCTTACGTCAATTTTTGTGTTGAGTCGCAAAAATTCAATCGTCAAAAAAACCAAGAACATTCAGTGAACAGAAAAACACAGAACAGAAGAAAAAAAACCAAGAACTATAACAATTGAGAAACGTAGGATTTCTCACAAAATAACATACGAGTGTTCGAAAAAAAAGTGTTGAGCAAACGATTGCGAGCATCCGTTCAAAATTTTGTTGGAGTAAAACCGGCAGAGGAACAGTTCAAGCAGCTAACAACAATTAGACACACAGAGACACAGTTCATATACGGAATACAAAATGGAAGTGGTGATCAAAAAGAATAAATACTTAAAATGGTGTAAGTAAAATACTTTTTTATCCATACTAGTAGTTCGGTAGTACGAACAAGAAAAAAAAAGACTGAAATCGGACGGGCGCATAAGTTGGCCCATTCAAAGCAATTAGCATCAATATTTCAGTTTCGATGATTTGGACGTTTGTACATTCTCGTTAAGTGAATGAATCGTGAAACCGAGTGTCTGTACGATGGCTCGTATTCTGTATGTTCAAAAAGAGAGAAAAAAAAGAAAACAAATGGGATGTGTGCCGTTGAAATGTGTTGTTATTTTACTTTGTCAGCGTACGCAAGCGCATTCCATGGGCTTGACATGAATATTTTTTTTTTATTTCTTTAGCTTGTTCATTTGTCGTCAAGTGTTCCATAAACGGTCAAAAATACTAACTACAACTCTTTTGCCAACACACAGAGCAACGCGCATGAAATTCATTTTTTTTTCTTCTAGGTATGAGTGCGCGCTCGATTGCGCGCACGTGTGCGCACGTCAACGCGCACATATGGACACAAATTAGAAGAATAGACAAGCAATATGTGTAGAATTAACCTCGAGCTTGACATTATATATATTGTTGACGCTTTGCAATTAAACAAACAAAAACTAGGAACTTTTATTCGTTATCTCTCTGTGTCTCACATTCGTGTTTTTATTTCATCATTTGGGCTGATCATTTTTCGCAATTTGAAAGCTTTGTGTACGAATTCTGAATAGCAGGTTTATTTGTTGTTGTTGTTGTTGTGTTTTTCGCAAAGAATGACTTTTGGTTTTGTTATGTGTGTATGTGAGAAAAGTAAAGAACAAAAAAAAGGCGAATCATGATCGTTGAACGCAACGTCAAAGTTCAAGTTTTTGAAGGAAACAATACACACACACACACACACACTCACAGTGCAGGAAGATGGAAAAATTGACAATTAGTTTTTAAAAACTTTACATACAATCGTTGGCTATATTTCTTTATTTTTCTTGTCTCAATTCGTTTGTTTCCTTCATTCAATGGCCTAAGCACTTGGATTACAGGCATTGCGCCACCACACACTTTGTAATGTTTCATTCATTTTAGTGTCGACGGTGGTGCAACGACTCATTCGATTAACCTTTCGCTGTACACAATTCTAAAATTAATCATTGCATAGTTTCATCTATTGAACGGAATCAATGCCAAAAGCAAATCAAAGCATTATCAATGATTGGGATTGCAACACGAGTGAGTGAGAGATAAGCGAGTGGTACGAAACAAGTTAGCGAAAAATAGAAACGCGTTTTGTTTTTGTATTAAATTGTATTTTTTGTAGAGAGAAAAAAATTAATGTGTTCACGTCTTCCATTTGAATATTATCAGTCTAAGCGTGATACTACATCGAATGACTGAATGTGACAGCCATCAGAATGTACGTTACGCCGAATATTCCACGATTTATTCACTTAACGGTGAAGAGAATTCGCTGTTATTCATTCCATTCCTTAGCCTAAATTCTTCAAAGTGCCATCCGATAATGAACCAGCGTCGGTCTTTTGTCTGATTTCACCAAAGATATACTTCGAGTTTTTCCCTTTTTTTCTAAATGGAAAATTCTTGTGTCGAAATCAGGGCAAGACTCTCATCGCCCGCCTCATTCTTTGTTACTCATACTCATTTTTTTGGCTCATGAAAGTGAAATATTTTCACGACAAACAATTATGATCGAGCCAGCTTCATGTAATTGGCGATTAAATCGCGTGCTGCTCGGGATAGAAACGAGAGCTGAAAATTAACAGAGAAAATGTGTTGACGCTTATTTGTCTCGATCACAACGTGTGATTTGAATCGTTTTCGGAGAATGTGGCTGTAGCCACTTTTCGAAACAATGAAATTCCGTTGAAGCCAAGCCAACTTCAATTACGAATGATATTCGAAACTTGCACACGTCTTTTTTTGACTGAACATTTTTAATTGCTTGATCATTAAGATTTGCAACAAGAACAACACAGTGTCAACAAAACGGGCCGACAATAAACATTTCCGCTACGGCGATCGAGAGATCGACGGCGCATACCACATCACAGTGCATTGGCAAATAAAGCAAAATTTTGAGGAATAACAAACGCGCTACACTCGCGGTTATTGTTATCAATTCAAGAGATGTAGTTGCTGCTTGTCACTTTCATTGTTTTGTTTTCTGGTTGTTTTTTTTTCTTCTCTCGCTTTTCATCTCGATCACTTTCAGTTCGCTCGCAGTAACGAAAAAAAATACATCGACTTTAATTGATGTTAAATGGTCTTTCTCTCTCTCTCTCTCTCTCGGTTTTTCTCATTTAGTTCGTTGTACGCTAAACGTTGTTGTTGTTCGGTTTTGATTCGTTTAACAACGATGGACAATGGACATTGCACTTGCACTATTATTCCGCCACATAATTAGATGGGCTCGATGCTCTCTTGCTTCATTCATTCGAAAAATTGAATTAATTGTAGATTAAAATCGGTTTGGCAATTCCGTCTCAATTAGAACACACACACACACAAAATTCCAATTGATTCCAAACCATAATAACAATCATTATTATTAAACGTATGTACAATGTGTACGGAGGCGATGTGTTTTATAAATTGGAATAAAAAAGAATTGTCGTTACGAAATATGTATGTGTGTGTGCGCTCTGGTCGATTGACGTTTTTCGATGCATTCAAAAATTGGAATGAACAAAGCACCAGAGTGACCATCGAATGACATGCATGTTCCGAATGAATAAAAAAACAACAACAAATGTGTTCGTTCAAAAAGCTATAATATTGAATTCGCTAATAAATTCATTTTGTTTGGTGCGTGCATCAAATTAACGAAAGGCCTGAGTAAGCCAATGTAATGCGTGATGCATTCACATAGAATCGTTCCCCCCCATCGGTTGAATATGCGTGTATGTGCTTTAAAGGTAACTGCTGCCAATACACCGACCAAATAAACACTCGAACAAACAACAGCAACAACAAATCATTATATTCTATTAGCCTTGAACATTAAATAAAGACACAGCGACATTTTGATTGCGAAACTATTCGACGATACAATAAATAAACGAAAAATTCGAATGAAAACTCGTTTGATAAAAGAGATACAGAAAAAAAAACAACATAACATCGCATGCATACAAAAAGGAGAAATAAATATTCGATTGACGCTGGAAAAAAACACAGAAGGAGAATCCGATCACACACATCAGTGCAATTAGCATTGCAAACAACTCTTCCGAAATTGTCACAATCAATGCGAATGTCATGTCATCTAGACTGGAACATTAAACACTTTCGATTGTCTCCTCGACCCATCTCCATTCAAATCGAGACCCAACATGGACGGCCAAAAACCCACTTAAAACAATGACTCTTTCTAACAACGATTTAAATTTCTTTTTTTCTGTTTTTTTTTTACTATGTCGAGTGTGCAATTGAATTTATGGGACGAATGCAATGATGCGCTAAATTATGAGCTTCAGGCTCAGCTTTTAACAAGTCATTTACGTAATATGCACCTTACAATATAAGAAACTTTTCCTCGCTCATTCCTTCGAAATCCAAATCTCGTTCTCTCTTGCCCGCTCATAATCAGAATCTCTTTTGCTTTGTCTCTCGCTCGCACGTGTGTCTATACCATTCCGAGACATTGTATACAATCAATAGATTTGTATTTGATCGGCAAAGATAATCATCAATTTTAAATAAGACAAAATGTGGATTGCGTTTCAATTTGATTATACGTTTGCAAGTGATTATTCCAATAGATTGAAACTCGATACTCATTATGCATACCGTGTTCTCGACACACAATTGAAAAACGAAGAAACAAAAAACTAACAAACTTACATAATCATGGATATCAACTACGAATTGCAAATGTACGACCAGTTAATTTATTATTAAAACATTTTTGCGGGCAATTAGATACAAATTTGCTTCTGATTTGCTTCAATTTTTTTTCTCCCTCTCTCTCTCTCTCTCTCTCTCTCTTTCGAACGATGCGATTGCATTTAATCGCCGTGCAATAGATATGACATTTTAACACGACATTGTGATAACAAACGTGTCGTCGATTACAGATGATGACTCGATTCTCTCTCATTCTCCGACGAAGCAGATATTCTACAGAATATCTATTATAATCGAGAATGGAGCATATGAGAAGGAAAAACAAACTGAAAAAGCATCAGCATCAATAACAGCAGCAGCAATAGCTATAAAAAAATAAAATTAACAAGCAATACGTGCCCCATGTATGCTTCCGAGCAGTAAAATTATCATAATCTCACAAGCTCAAAGTTCAGTACCATCAAATCTTCAAGCCCCGCTGAGACAAGACCATAAAACATTCACTACATCATTTTGATTCATTTGAATAAGATGCAATTAGCAAGTGGATAATTATTGGATATTGCAATTTAAAACGTCAAATTATTTCAAAAATAAATCCATTTTTAATTGGTTTCCCAATCAAACAACAGAATAAAACCATCAAAACGCCATTTTGTTCATTCTTTTTCTTTCAAAAAAGAATTGCTGAGGTCAGAATTCACATGAAATTAAAATATTCCAACTCTTTTCACAAACAAAATTACGTTCATTTCATGAATCATTTTCGGTTTGTTTAAAAACTCGAAAATTCACGCGAAACCACAACTTTTCCACCGAAAAATAAAACAGTTGACAGTAAAATTTCCATTTCCGAGATGCCTAACCGAAAACAAGCAGATGTCATTTGCGATAAATTTGTTTTTTTTTAAATGGCTCGCAATGTCATTGTGTACATTAAGTAATTCAGGTCCAAATGGATGATCATGAATGAAAAACACTGCGATGAGTCAATGAAAAGTCATCGGTTGATATAGTAATCGTAAGTTTTTCAACTAAAACGGAAGTTTTATGAGTCAATTTTTTGAATTTGTTAACAATTTCAATTCTTATTTGGTTTATGATGTAGAAAAAAACCGATTCAATTTATTCCAAAATGCTTGGGATAAACTCATGGCCTCGTTTGACACAAGAAACACGTCTCATGAGACATTCTAATGCTATATCTATCATATCTAGCTTATAACAGTACCGAATGACGTGAATGCAGGGTTTTTTCCCTCGTCGCAACAAAAAAAAACGAAACGGTTTCTTATTTTTATGTCTTGCGTGATCGGCTTATGCACGAAATAAGAAAGACAAATTGCCAATTTTAAAGCAGAAAAAAACTGTGTCGTCTTTTTTTGGAGTCGGTTCTAAGTCGATGGCCGATACAACAAAATCAGGCGAGACAAATTCAGCAACCGCAATCGCAGCATTCGCGACGGCAATAGCGACAATCTTTCATCAATTTTCGTACGTGTTTCAATAGTCAAATTTTGTGGTCTACCAATGATTTTAATTGCCTGTCATCGAAATTGTTTTTTGATACCATGTGTACATTATCACAGTTCACCGAGCTAAAAAAAAGCGCCTTTCCTTCCATGAACCGCACAGCTAAGAAAAAAAAACACATCTTGATAAACCAACGGTTATCGGCATTCGATGTCGCTACATTCAACATTTGTGCTTTTTGTTCCGTTCACTTAGCTGATTAGCGTTAACTTTGCTAAATTATTCACCTGCTGTGAAATAAAACGCCCGTAACTATGCAATCCGACGTTACACTCGCACACAAAATTTCGATGATAAATTCTTTTGAAGCAAAACAAATGATCTATTGTTTCATTCAGCAACAAATTCAAGCTTTTCGCATTCGACCAAACACTTCCGAACTCAAACTCTATTAATGAGCTGATCATGCGGTGATTGATAAACGGTACCATTTGTATCGTACTAATGAAATTTAATAGTGCAAATAGTACCAAATCAATTCGCGCCTTATTTCTTTTCTTCGTTGAAATGCTTCGAAAATAAGCGAATCGATTTCGGTCGTTTGAACAGTGGCCAGAAAATGAACGAAAATAAAATGCAATCGAAATAACAACAATAACATAACAATCTGTGAAAAAAAATACGGCAAAACAACGACATCCACTTTGGATTCGGAAATGTAACGGTGAAAGTTTTGTTATTTTGATAGACTTCTTGTGCAAGTGAGATTTCTTTTACTTTTTTTTCCACTTCGTTTTCTTCTGGACGATTGATAGAGAGCGAACCGTGTTAAAATCGAACATGCTGCTACACACATGCAACATACACTTCGTTCATTCATTTTTATGTGTGCGCTTTTTTTTTCGATTACAAAAATCAAAACCAAACTCGGACATTTCGTTTTGTGGTGATTTTCTTTTCTCTTCACTGCCACATCGATGCAAGCGTTTGTTGTCTTGTGGCCGCATTTATTTTTTATGTTTTACATGAAAAAATTTGATTGGGGGGGAAAAAGTGAATACGTCCGATTCAGTGAAAATAAACGAGCGATTGCATTTGAAACGAGAGCGGCTGATTTGCTGCACATTTTCATGCGAATGGTCAAATTAAATCGATGCATTAAGAAAATCCAAAACGAATGATCACGTGCCGACAGACAAAAAACATTCACTTGAAAAGGGTTTTGATAATGATGAATTTGTTTGTGAAACGTAGACAGTTCGTTGGCCGAGTTCAAAATTCAGTTTGGCGCCGACAACATGGAAACGCATTGCCTGCATTTTACATGGGAGAAACTCTTATAGAGTAAGGAACAAACGTATAATCGATCGTTGAATCTAATACCAACATTCGGTTTGGATCTAGGTTTGGATCAATGTTTTTTTTCTTCTTGGATTAACGTGCTTCGCTTGAAGTGCACACGACATTTACTTTTTCAATGTGCTATTCGATGATGACTTTCTGAAGCGTTTAGAATCCAATGAAATGAATGGCTTTTGTTGAGCCACCTTGTCGACGAAATGCGAAAAACTTCGAAAAAAATGCATCGTTCAATGGAGAAAAAAAAAGAAAAACTTGAAAAAACGAAGAATTTCAAAGAAAAACAGTGGAAATTCGAAGAAAAAGGGGAACCATTCCAAGTTGAGGAAAAAAAACAACGACACTGATTCAATACAGAAATGTAGTGGTTTTCTGTTGGATTCACCCCATTCACTGCATCGAATGATCAATAATTTTGTCAAATGAACGGTTGATGGCTTGCCAAGCGGTTTTTTTACCTTCTGTCACAACCATGGTTCGTTCACATAATCAGCTGGTCGGCTTTTGCATGCCAAAAAATAGACTGCGCTGGTAACATGTGTTACTAATGACGACCAAATCAACTCATTTCGACTTCGTACACTAATTCTTCGCCACACTGCGACGCGATTCTTTACGAATGCAACACGAACAATTAGCGACACAAACCTGATTTTGAAACGCAAGTCGCAAAAGAAAAAAAAAATTGCCGCAGTCACATTTTCACGTTTCATTGACCAATAAAAGATCTTCTCGACGTTTCGAACTGAATTTCTCAAGAAGTTTCTGTCTACGCACACATTCACTTCAGTCCACATTTTTATGAGCACAAGAAGAAAAAAAAGCGATCTTAACCGATGGCTCATTTCATACACGCACCGAACTGGATTATATAATCTCCGCATTGAGCAAAAGAAGAGAGAAGAAAAAAAACCGGCTTCTAATTACGTGAACGAATTTCAGTTTGCGAATAAATTGAATTTTGCTCGCAATAAAATATTTGCTATCTAAATTATATATAGATTTGGCTAAAGTTCAATTAGCTTTTCGAATGTGCTCATAAAACCATATGGAAATTGGATTTCTTTTTCTTTTTCCACGAATTCATCAAAACGTGTCGAGATTTACGAAAATAATCGAAAAAATAACGTCACTTCAAAGGAAAACCAAATTCTTCATACAAAATAGGTGTTCGATTGACACATAATAATTTAGCAAAAACAAATTGCAAAGATAAATTGGCAATTAAAATGCAAATATCTCAATTGTCACAAAAGAAATGAGCTGGCCTTTCGTCATAATTCATTTTGCAACATTCTGATCGCATGTCAAAATGAGCATCTCTTCCGACACATGAGCCGATCTGAGTGGTTTTGCACCGTAACAATTTTTTTTTGCACCGAGCAAAAAAGCGTAAAAAGTGTGTCGTTATCGTAAAACGACAAAAACAAAAACAACAACAAAACTGTAATGAATCTTCATTTCTTCAAATGACGTTGTTCATTGATGGCATATGGAACAAAAAGTGGGCAATAAAATAAGTGCGAGCGAGCGTAAGTGTGAAACTTGAATTTCTTCACATTTCGTAGCCGGGAATGCGTTTGGTGTGTGAGACATGTAGAGAGAAGAAGAAAAACGCTCTCTTCAGCAGCATATATGCAAAATAAATGGTTAGTGTATGAATCAAATATACATTGGTAATGACTAGATACGTAGCTGTTTTGCATCAATCTTTTCTTGTGCAGAAAAGACTGATGACGATGTGCGAAGTAAGACGACGAACCCCTTGAGATAAAACTAGGTGGCTGTAAACACACATACACACACCCGTTCACTACGCCAAACCGATCAAGTTTTCAATTGACATAATTATCTTTTCTTCGCTCATTATTTCCATAATTTACTAACTGCAACCGTATAATTTAATCGCAATTCAGATGTTTCTTTGATTCAATACAATGCAATTGCAGTGAGTACACAAGCACATGGAGATTAAAAAGAAGAAGCGAAAAAAATGTGTGACTGATTCTGTTGCAAATTCGCTGGAAAGGCAAAGCGATGATGTAAGTGAAGCCATCGATGGGAAAAATCAAATCGAATTGTATGCGCTGAGATTGTTAATTTTCCTTCTCTTCATTGCATACGGATATGCGAATTCATGCACTTACACTTGGTTCAGAAGCCACACGATCTCTCACGCCACGACACAATATTCGCGTTGCTTTGACATCAAAATAATTCCGTGCACACAAAAGGCACTTGATAGGTCGAAAATTATAATTGTTTACTGACATAACTTATATCTTCGCGAAGACCAAAAAAAAACATAACACAGAAAAGGTATTGCTCGCGCGCGATTGCGCATACTTGAGCCTGAGTCATTTCTTCGGTACCGTGCAACAGCAACTCAGCTGTACTTGATACGCGATGAGCCTCTCGATAGCATAAATTTTATTACTCGCACAGATTCTCTTTCTCTCTCACTGCTGCTGCTGCGGCGGCTACTGCCGATGCCGCTACGTGATTTGAATACTGGTTTTCGGTGGTGATGGAAAGTTGTAACAAATTAACAGCAATGAAAAATAGTGTGCGAATGTCTTGTAACCAATTTTTCAACGGCGACTTAGAGACAATTTCGACACAATATGGTTAGTATATTGAAATGATGCTCGAAAAAAAGGAAAAGTCACGATCGTTGACGGAATTTTATCCGTTTGAGAAAAATGGGGGAAAAAATCGCTGATGAGTGTGTGTGTGTGTGTGTGTGTGTGTGTGTGTGTGTGTGTGTGTGTG
>NW_022601432.1:5713509-5793930 GCF_009176505.1 Sitodiplosis mosellana | reverse complement strand
GTGTGTGTGTGTGTGTGTGTGTGTGTGTGTGTGTGTGTGTGTGTGTGTGAGAGAGAGAAAAATTGCATGGAATTTGGATTTTTCATCTGATTCCTTTCTTCTTAACAAAAATTTTCCTTGGTTTTTCATATTTTCACTCAGTTTTTCTTAGTTCTTGTTATAGTTTCGAAGAAAACCAAGAAGGAACTAGGTATCATCCAAAAAATTCCAGTTTTTCGTATTGAACGAAACGAATTCTCGCACCGATCGATATTCGCACACAGGTCATGGAAAACAATGTCTGAGCACATTTGATAATAATTTAAGAGTATTACGTTACGGAACATGAATCACGGAAAACAAATCATCTTTTGGCATGGCGTCACAGTGAAGCTAGATCGGGAGAGAGGGAGATAGAGAGAAAAGTGAACGTTTTTTTTCATTTTCTTCTTCTCTGCTTGTAATGCTCAATCTATTGCATGGTATCAAATTCAATGTACGATGAAATCGACGGTTGACTTCGTCACTAGCATAGCACTTGAATGATTACAGACGCTGATTTGGATTGTCCATTCATTTGGTCTATGTTAATGTTGTTTTTAAGAGACAACACTGGTTTTCATTTTATTTATATAATCGGACAACTGTGCACGAGGTTCGAAAAGGAAAAAAAAAGACACTGATGAAAAATCTCCAGCAATACTGTGCGCGAAAGAGTAGGAGCGAGCTAAAGAGTATCGCATTTGGATGAGAAAAAGAAGAAATAAACATACCTCGGATGGCTGTTGATCGTTCCATCATGCGATCCATCATATTGACTCTATGTGTGTACACGTGTTGCACTTGTGCTTGGCTTTAAAAAAAGATAGCTTCAAGTACCCGATGCCCAATCGAAATCTATCTAAGTAATCCACTTGCACTTGATCGGAAGGGGAATCGGAAATACACTTTTGATTTTGACTTCGCACTATTTCAAAAACGCAGTGAAAGAAAACAATCAAACGAAAAATCCGCACTTTTTGAGACTATTTCCAAGAACTAAGAACACCATATAGAACACTGAGCCACATGCACTGGCTTCTGTTGATACGGTTCGAGAGAGAGAAGACAAAAAAAAAATGTTCGTCGCTGGTAGCAGGCGATCGACTGCCGTAACCGATGGTGTATTTTCATTAGTTTCCAGATAAAAATCATTTCACCAACTTAACTTACTACCTGCCTCCGATCTGGTGCATACTGTGACGTGAATACATCACACAAAGGTTGAGGCAGAAACAAACAAAAAAAACACACAACGCTCGCAACACATCAGGAAAAAACAAATGCTAATCGTAATGAGCATATAACGATTTAGCTGAAATGCAACACTTCCACAGAATTCTAGACTAAGTGAAACGGAAAATTCAGGTTTTTTTCTTGCTTTCATTTCATTGTATCATTATATATATTTTCTCTCTTTCTTTCCCTCTCTCGCTCTGCATCTCTGCTGTTGTTCTTGGCGACACGCTAAATAATAATGGATACCGTGCATTTCAGTAAAGTGTTGCAAATGGCAATTAGCTATCGCTTAAATATGATGAATTTTCTGATTCATATCAATCAACCACCAATCCCGATGCATTTGTTCTTCCACACTCTCCATTCAAGTCGCATATTGCGTAAGTAATTAGAACATTAGAAAGAGATAGGAAAGAAAGACACACACACACACATACGTAGCGGATCTTGAATCATTACCAGCCAAATACATAGTTTTTCTATAATATCAATAGCCGTTGATTACGATTGAAATTATTGTGCCCATATTAAAAATATGAAATAAAACTTGTTCCAATAAGTCCCTGGACCCGTGTGAGACTACGGCGAATGTGTGCATATGTGCAACAGAAAATGTTGCCGCAAATCAATTTCAAATGATAAACAGGCACATTCTGGACCGACCGAACCTGGGGCAATATTACAAAAATACTCATCGGAAACTAGTACAGTTGATACTCGGAGAATCGTGACACATAACCAATTCAGATGAAAAATTAATGAACGGAAGTCGAATGCATTCGAATTAAATTATACATTCGATCATTCTCCAAGTGTTCATATATCAAAATCATCGCGTTTTAGATGTTCCGAGAATTTACTATACGCGTAAAGCTAATCGTTCACGGAATAGTGATTCCAATGTGCTTTGTTATTGATTGCGATAACTGTTTGTACTGGATTGTTCTTGCTATTGTTGTTGCCGTTGCTATTTTTTCTATCCATTATTATCTATTCTGAACCAGTTTTGTTAAATTGTAATGGTGTTTCGTTAGTGGTAATAGATAGAACAGCCCCCTGAATGAAAATAGATCGTTGATTGCATGCAACTAATAAATGATTCAATGAAATAAGGCGCAGATATGAATATCATTCGTTCTGGTCTGTCACACAATAGTAACATTTCATACGATCGACTATTAAAAGCGCTATCAAATCAACTGTACATAGTTTGATGGTAATTATAACATCTTAGCAAAGAAAAACCTTTTGACACACACACACACTCAATCGTTTTAGCCGCCGTATCCAGTTCAAGTTCGAGAAATTCATCGAAAATTTACACACACACAAAAAAAACGAAGCAGCAATACAAAAGTCATGACATTTCGTAACGCAACCTGAAAAATTGTGCGCATGTGTCGAAACGGTTGAAAATGTCTTCATTTTCAGTGTTGCATTCATCAAACCGAAGACGTGAAGAGATAGAAACGGAGAAGAAAAAGAAATAACGCAGTCACATTGAATTAGAAGCACAGTATTACATATTATGCAAATATGATAATCTTGGCTTTGGATTTTTTTTTTTGGATTTCAAATAAAGATGTTGCGATTTGATCTTTGCCCCACACAAACACACACAAACGATTTTGAGCACAAATTCTTTTCGAACCGCAGTGGATTATTCGGTATGCGCGCGATTTTGAATCTGTGGGTTGGCAAACAAGTGAATTTACATCCATAAAATTTATCACATGAAGGTCACAAAACATTGTACGCAACATCGACGAAAAGAGCGAAAATAAACTATTCTGCTAATAGAAATTGTTATCCGTGTGTGCGGCACACAACAATAACCATACAGTCGACATGAATAAATATTTATTGATCAATCTCTTGGCTTGTTTATTTTCTGCGTCTTCTTTTACTTCGCACTACGATTCAGTTGTTTTATGCTTGTAATAATTTCGTAGCCGCAATAATTTCGGTTTTTGTTTCGAGGCAAAATTTCATCGGCATTGAATCGACGAGAGCTAGAGAGAGAGAGAGAGAGAAACATAACGAAACGAAATTAATTTCTAACTGAGGTTAAAACGATGGCCCAAAACACAAAAATACGATGGAAGTACGTCGAACATTTTTATGAGCTGATACGCTAAAAGCCCGACTTCGTTTGCGATTAATTGGTATGTTTCCATTTCAATTGCAAACCAAGATCATGTACGCTCTTTTGTATGTACAATAAAAGCACCAATTTCACATGTACCGGTACACCAAACCAAACTGGCGGACAAACAATAAATCTTCGATGTTATTTTTACTTCTCAACCGTGACTCTCGCGATTGGGTGAAACGTGCTTCGGTTCAGGAACAAAACGGTGCTGCTTTGGCCAGCTCTAAGGCTAATCATAACGAGTATTTAGCAAACAATTCCAATTAAACAGACCGCCCAAAGTCATTTTTTGTAATTGAAGCAACAAAAGTACTTGAATTCCAAACGATTTGTCATAGAATGTGCAAACGCGAACTTGTTTTTTTTTTAATTTTGAAAACTCCAATGAATCATTTCAACGACAAAGCAGAGGAAATAAAATGGGTTCAGCATCAATAATGATTATTTTTTACTGTGATTCAAAGTTCAAACAAATAAAGCATCAATAAAAAGATACGATAAAAGAGTTGAAAGTCGATTCTTGGTGAATAACAGAAATCTGAATGGAAATTTCAATTTGAATTGTGTTTCATTTGCAAATTAATTGTCGATATCGTACGATACGTGATCAAAATGGCTTCGATTCTAACCGAAATAACATTGTGCATGGCAACACCTTAAATACGTTCAGCGCGAATGTTGCACGTGAAAAGAGTTACATGAACCCGAATGAATATGATTTGTAGGAAGCGCGATGTGGTTTGATTTCGAGTTCAACCGAATGAATCTTGTTAACCTTCCCCGTGTAAATTGCACTTAAGCATTTTAAAGTGTAGCGCTTTGCTTCATAATGAAATTGGGCAATGTGAACATCCTAAACGCTTTCAGTCACTGAACGCGTCTTCAAACTTGATGATGCCCACGAATCAATCAGAAATAAAACGAAAAACAAAAACAAAAAATCACGCAATTCAGCGTCATCATCGTCGAAACGAAAAATGACGCGGTTTTTTTGGCCGATTTCAAGTTCACTGGGTAAGAACGTGCCAGTGGCATGTGGCTGGACCGAAGGTTAAGCTATATCGGTTCAGTTTAATTTCACTGGATGATCACGTTTTGTGGGTACGCCAAACACTTCGATAAAAAGAAAACGAAGAGAGAAAAAAACAACAGCAACAAGAGATGTATGAGAGCACTGGAACAAAAACACACATTTAATTGCCGATACATAAAAACCTAAAACTATGCACTGACTCAATCATAAAAATCGATTCAAATAAGCAAATTATATAATACTTAGGCTGTTCATAAAAGTGTGTCATTAAGTTATTGTTATAGTCGATTCCAGCAAGTCGAATTGATGGTTGTCATGAATTTTAAAATGGATTTCCTCAAGTCAGTTAAATGCAAATGGTTCATTGATATCATTGGAATAATTGAATCATTCGACAAAGGTACAGTGGGAGAGAGAGAGAGAGAGAGAGAGAGACGAGAAAAAATAGCACAAAAATTGCCCGAGCCATTGCTCCATCCGATGGTCATTGGTATTGTTGTACTTATGGAATATCATTACGGACCATTGGATTTTCATAATAAAGATGTAAATCGTTTCATTGAACTGTGCACGCACTTGCTTGCTTACCGATTAATCACAGCAAGTGCTCTTTTAATTGTGCGTGATATATTACACAATGGGGAGACACCGAAAGATCGCCATTTGCCGGTCGGTTGGAGTTGAAGCTATGTCCTCCTGCTAAAATAGATACATTTAATCAGCATTGAGCGCCTGCCCGACACATATACATAGCATTCATTAACCTCAACCACCGTTGACCACCATATTGTACTCTAACTACTGCCAACTATGGTGATAAATATTAAAAGCAAATTAAGAGCTCGTTGATGTCTCTTTTTATTAAAATCATCCTAGTTCGGCATTTTGAATTGCAATTATAAACATGGATCTGGTTCTGGTTTTTTTCTTCTTGGTCGGTTTGATTAAACAATAAGAACCAACGCGGTTATTTATTTTTCGATGTCGACCATCTTTCAAGTGTTGCCCAGATTTTATTGTCATTTTTAATTCTGTTCCTCATTATGCTTTTTTTCATGCTTAGTGTAGTGTCTGCGTCATTCGCATCGCGCATAATATTCCACTTTGAATTAAATTCAACCTCGTTACTACCGGCACATTGTCACTTTTATTTATGCTCTGATAAAAATCCGATTAAAAAACATATACAAGAAAGGCTATCGACTTGCTTTGATCCTACTGGTGTATCGATCATACAGAGAGACAGAGACAAGTTTATTCACCCGTATGCACAAAGCGGCGGCGCGGTGAAAACATGTGTCGGTTTTCTGATTTACCTTGAACATAAACGCCACCAATCCAAACCGACTACAACAATGAGCAAAAACATGATCCAACCACTGGCCACTTGTTGAACAACGTTTTTCGAACATAATGAAAGTGGGCAGAAAAATAGCCGAAGTGTTGTTATCATATATGAAATTGTTCGTTCCGTTTTTCGTAAATATTGACATTGTCATTCAGACGGCGCGGTAATAGAGTGTTTTTTTTTTATTTCGCTCAACACGCCCGTCTTCCGCATAATCTTTTGAAACGGTGATTTCCAACCAAATTAATACGTTCTTTTTCGGCCTCTCTTCTTTCCGCTTCTTTCCGGTTTTTGGCAATCATTGTGCGTATGAATATCAATTCGTTGGATTTTTTTGTTGTATTTTAAAAAAACTGTTGCTGTTCAATAGCCGACAGTTGTCCTCTGAGGTTTCCCATAGTATTGTTGATTTTCTTCTTCTTTGTATTTGTTTTTTTTCACCTCGCTCGATTGCGTAATTAAAATGGTATTTGTGTTGAAGTCCAAAAATACAAACCGTGTACGACCGTTGCATTTCTGATAAATCAACGTGAACGCACCGCTGCTCATTTGTTCGCGACTTTAACGTAGACGTGAAAAAAAACGAATCGCCAATCGGAATTGAAATTGAAACAAAAACCAATCGGTAGATACGTGAAGGTAATTGCGATTTTAATTTTCTTTTTATTCAATTTTGTTTGCAGGTCATTTTGTTTCTTTTTTTGTTCACTTCGGTTAACCGTTGAAGTTAAGACTTTGTCGTGTTAACAATCGATTTGTATGCTACGATATTTTCTATGCGCGAATTTTTATTCCTTCGACACTGACATCGTCGTCTTTGTCTGTCTGTCGGTCGGTCGGTCGGTCGGTCGGTCGGTTGATCGGCCAGCGTAAATTGATTTAAAACTTTACCGCCACTTGAAATGTTGAAATGTGACGATGGCAAATCAAAGTAAATAAATTAAATGTAATTAATATCGCTAATTTTATCGCCGCCAAATGATGAATGTGCTAACTGTTGTGTCATTTTATGTGCTCCTAAAGTGTCTCTCTCCTCACGCTCTTAAAGTGTTTTTAATATCTCTTCATATTTCCATAGTAAAATTGTCATCCATTCCAAGGAACATTTACTGCTAGTTTTTTTTTCTTCTATATTGCTCTTCTCGGCTCATAATATGTTTTTGTTGTTCCGACTTTGTTTTGTTCCCGTTGATGCTGTTGTTTTATGACAAATTTGCTAATTGATTCAATCGAGAATATTTGACGTATTTCAAAATCAGTGTCAGAGAATAAAGAGTTCTTGAACCGTTTTAGCAAACATTTTGAGTTGGTCCTTTGACATTCCACAGACACACATACACACACATAGAGAGAGAGAGAGAGAGAGAGAGAGAGAGAGAGACTCATGTCGCTTCTTTATCTGTAGTTTTTCTAGAAATAAATACTCAGCCGAGACAATTGTTTATGTACACAATTTTAAAATTTATGTGTCCGTCCAGTGATAATGTATATAAAATGTTTCTTTAAATACTATTTCAATTTTGTTGGTGGTTAAATATTTGCACATCTAAAATCAATGCCATTTGAATTTGGGCATTTTCACGAGACTTTAAATTGAAAAAAAAACAACAACTCATTTTTGTTCTGTAAAGTTTGCACCACTAAACCAGGTAATGTCTTTTTACAATGTAACGGTCATTTTGTGTGTAATTATGTTGAAATTATATTTCAAGATTTTTTCCGGGATAAAATTGAAATGTTAATTCCGTTCAGCCGTGTACAGGATAAGAGACCTTTGGTGACCGTTGATAATGAACGTACCGTGACAAGTAGCACTACGGCGGCAATGTACCATGAACCGGAAAACAATAGTTCACACCTCAATTAAAAACGGCAACATTGATGAACAATAGAGCTATAGGCCATTTAACGAATTCAATTCTTGGAAAAAGAAAAACTTCGATGAAATTCTTGCCATGTGGCCAAGTCAAGGAGCACGCGTCGTCGTCATCGTCGTCGTCTTCGCACTGACAATCGAGATTGCGATCGCTCTTACTTTCATGGTCATGCGTAAAAATTATCACGTTGATTTGTTTCTAGGCCACGTTTCATTGGAAATAACACAACACACACTCACTCACTCACAAAATTGCGCCGTAATTTATCAGCAGAAAGTTGCTTGCTTTTTTCTTTTCATAATGAGCAGTATTTCCAATATTTAAAATGTAATTGTAATGATTTTTTCTTTCAAATCGCATTTTTAATCGACAGCTAGTTGAAGATGATCTCGATGACCTTCGATAAGAAAAAAAAATCAGGAGGATTGAGAGAGAGAGAGAGAGAGAGAGAGAGAGAGGGAGAAAAAAAACGCACACGCGCAGACACATTAATAGACCAGAAAACAAGATTTCTGAATTAATTAGACAAGTTTTAACAAGATATAAATTTTTTCCGTCTTTCCTTTTGTTACTGATCACAGAGCAAATGCATGCGAGCAAGAGCGAAACATAGAGCGATGCCTCATTAAATTTTAATCATTTCAATTTGTTCGCCATAAAGCACACACACACACAACACACAATGCAATTGGATGTAATTTTTAAGAGCGGAACATCATTGCGATTGGTGTACGAAATTTTTTCTCTTTATCACCTGTCCAAACAAGACAAGTGCTGACGAAAATGCATGCACCTTAGCAAATTAACAGCTGATCAATCATTTTCTAGTTGTGGCGTCGAATATGTGTGTGCTTCAAAATGGCAAACCATGTTCGATGCATGACTTGGCAATATAAAATGTAGCCGATCGTATTATTGGAATTATTTCCTTTTTTTTTCTATTCGGTTCCAAAGTTGTGTTTGTTGTATGTTTGTGAGTCTGTGTGTTTTTTTTTATCCTCGGTTTTGGATATTGTTGCTGTGTACATGTAAAAAAAACGCATTAAATGATCAGAATTACAAACGAAAAATGAATAATAATGAATGAGGGAATTACGTGAGGGCGAGAACGAGGCAACGGAATGCAAAATAACAACAGCAACTACAACACAACCAGCCAATCGCTTAAACGACATCTAATTTGAAGTTAGCTAGGATGTGTGCGTACAATATGCATGTATCTCTTTTTATTTTGTATAATGTAATCAATAATAATTGGAAGCCGGGGACCGGCTCAAACTACGTATTTTTTTCGTTTCGCCTTTTTTTGTTTTGCATTTCCTGTTTTTTTTTCTCTCTTTAAACAATGTTCTCAAATCATCCAGAAAATGCAGTACTTTTTTGCACTTGATTGGTTTTCAATCATACCAATTCTAATCCCATTTTCATCGAATGGAACTGGTTCCGCATTCCGTCCCACTGACGACGACGACGAGAATAGCATTGAAAAAAAAAGTCCAAAATTAAACCAAATGACACAATAACATTTTACCCATTTATTTATTGGAAATGCGCATTAAAATCCAACCAATGTTTACCGCTTGATCCGAATCAAATGTACGCCCACGATAAATAATTTCGCTTATTTTTGGCTGTAGCGAAATAGACCGTTATGCCGATCGATCGTTCGTTCGTTCGTTCGATTAGCACATTATTTGATCAGTTGATTTTAACGACCTGCTGCCAAATCGAAAAATCAGGTTTATTGACCTAAATTCCGTGTGAGCGAGCGACAGTGCGCGTACAAAAACGCATGATATCATTTTGCATCACATTAATTGTCCTTTTGACTGTTACCATTTCTTCAACGGTCTCTGCATATTTATTTTTAATGGCACTTATTTATATTCTCTCTCTCTCTCTCTCTCTCTCTCACACACACACACAACAAATTAAACAAAAAAAAAACGATGATATTAAAAGCTATTTGAGTTACAATCAAGTTCGCCTTGACTATGTTTATCTGTACGTCGAAAGTTTGTGGTTTTGCGGGCCATCATTGTAATTTAATTATTCGTTACTCTTTTTTTCACATCTTCCTTCTTTGTCAACACCGCAAAAATTGCGGATGTGCGTGGAGTGAAACTTTATATGGGCTTTCAATGTATCGCATTAGAATTTGCAAAGCGAAAGCGTTCTACCACACGTTCAACCACACACAAACAGTCTATCAATACTTTGTGCTGCTGTTTTGTTTTTGCTCTTTTCAAATTGACAATGTTTAGTCGCATGTTTCGCTGCAAATCGAAAATAACTGCAGTATTCCCTCATCCATTTCTGCAATGTCTAATGGCCGCATAATTTGCCGTTGGTTTCTTTCTCTGTGTCTGTTTAATTATTCGCCATCATTTCATATGGTACACGGTTAAAGTGAAATTGTTTGCATGAAATGACAAAAAAAAACATACACACACACACAATATTTCCAATGCAAATCTAAAGCCATACAATTATCTGCAACAATATCTGGGTTGCTAGAAAATTGGCATGACTATCTCGAGAAATGGTCGCCTTAAACACTCAACTGGATAATTTATGATGATGGTTATTTTGAGAAATCGAGTTTCATCTTTTACTATCTTAAATTCGAAACAATCATTTAATTTACTAAATGAATTCCAGACCGCGAGAGCATCGAGAGAGATGAAGATGAGCTCGTGATCATAGAGTTAAGTAGAACGGAATTTTTATGAATCAAAGTCACCCGATTCTCTCTCTCTCTCTCTCTCTCTCTCTCTCTCTCTCTCTCTCTCTCTTTTACCTGAGAAATCTCTCTCTTACCTGTTTGTCTATCTCTATTGAGATGATTCGAAAGGGTTCCGATTTGACGCGGCAATGGAACACGTGTGTTGAACGTCATTTCAAAAAATGTCCACATAAACGACATAATGACCAATATCATGCCATTAAATTAAGTTTGTGTGTAGTACATGGTATGTGTGTAAGTGTATGTGTTTCTTATTTTCCAAATGCCCATTCGAAAACTAGAAATGGAAGCTGATTGCACTCATTTTTTATAACTATTTCGTGGAAGCTGTAACCCGCATACACGAAAAAAGAAACCGTTGGCTCTCTTGCTGGAAATGCGATAGATGAGGCGACTTGAAGAGAGATAAGCATCATGCATATGGCACATCTACACGAAAAAAAAAACAAACAGACATAAATGTCATGCCACAAAGAATGAATTTTTCCAAAAAAAGCATATGAGAGCACGCGCGCGCACACATTCGAAGATGGTTCCACTTTCATCATTCATTTGTTTTCTATGCCAACGATATCGATACCAATATGAATATTATTATTTTGGGACTGACAACATCCATAACGTGATATTATGTCACTGATTTGATTTTATGGCAATCGGTTGATGCCATCACAAGCAGCATAATCAATTTAGTCCCACCTGGACGGGAATTTATGTATATGATCAAATGAAACATAATCAATTTTCGATCGGCAAAGCAAAACCGTATCGAATGGCGTTTTCGATGAGGAAAAAAAAAGAGACTATGTACAATGTGCATGATAGAGATCATGTAACCCGAAAAGTTCATAGTCATAAAAATACGCATGCACCATACATATAATTTGTTTTTGTATCGTTTCGTTTCATTCACAATCGAAGCTATGTAGAAGTGATGAAAGCATAGAAATCTGTTAAAACGATCAAGGCGTGCGCGTGCGATTCCAAAAGCAAACCCAACATCTTTGATGTGTAGAAGAAAAATTTACGAACGGAACTCATAGAGTCTATTTGGATTGGATCGTGCGATTGCTTACTTGCCTGATTGTATTGCATGATTAATGCGCTGACTGGAGAATATCGGCTCTTTGAATTGATAGCACACGGAACAGAAGAGAAGAGAAGTAGAGAAGAAAAAAAAAACGATATGTAAATAAATCGATGTCGTTGAGTCTCCGTACAAAGTAATTCCAAGCGAAAAAATACAATCACAGTTGGCCGCGTGCAACATGAACACATCGCCTCGAATCTTTCGTATTCCTATGTTTCGATCTATCTCTATCTCGTTCGTACTTGCTTCGACTCTCGGTTATTTCTTCGAAAATATTCGCCTGCCAAGCCATCTCCCTCTTTATCCATCTCACTGCATGCGTGAGCGCTCTCTTACTCTCTCGCCAACACTCGCTCGGTTCGTTCGTTCATTCGATCTCTCTGTTCAGCTCCATCTTTATCACTCGTTTTCGCTCTAGCTCACTCTATCGCTCTCTCGCTGCTTCAGTTGTCGTGCCGACGCACTCACTCAATGAGCAACATACCAATAACAATAATCATTATCGCACCGCTCCGAGTGTATACACACTTTTACTCAGGTGTAACCTACTTGACTGCTTGTGGTTGCTTATGCTGACGATTAGTAGTAAAAAGAACGTCGTTTCGAACGGTGCTTTGTGTTGTTGTCATTTTTTTTTTGTTTCTGTTTCGTTCGTTTAAATTTCATTGTAATTTTTGTTTTTGCCGTTTGTTCCATTTCATTTTGTCTATTTCAAATCACTTCATTTCAATTTTATTTGAAAGAGAAAAAAAAACTAGTGTTTGTCCCTTCGTTTACAAAGCAAAAAAATCCAATTCTTTTTCTTGTCTTTTTTTTTTGTTCGTTGTCGCAATATAAATTCTTTTCGTTTTGTTTTGGTTTTTCTTCTTACAAACAATACTTTTGCTGCTGCTGTGTATGGATGTGTGTACATTACATTGTTCATTTGTGGAGTGCTTGGTATTGATAGTTCAAATAAGCAAGAGAAACAATATTTGGATAGCGAGACAAAAAAACATAACACTTTTCAATGTTCATTTTTTAGTTTTAGTATTTCAAATAACAAGACACATACAATTGACACAGAGTTCAATACGGTAATATACTCATGAGAGAGATGAGAAAAAAAAGTAAAAAACAGAAGATTTGGTGTTTGTGCGGCTGTTGCGAGTGAGCGAAAGAGAATTGAACCATACATCTCAATTAAAAACTGTAGCGAACAAAACAATCATACGACAACATTGATGTTCGGCTAAATCACCACAGAAAATGTAACACATTTTATCCAAATAAATGAAAGAGAAATGAAACCAACAGTTAGATTGTATTGTTTACATGTCAAATGACACAACTCAATTTTTCATTTCACATTTCACTCGGAATGGAAGCATGAACGATGACAAATAAGAAAAAGAAGAAGAAAAAAACCATAGATAATTTTATTGCATTCGCATTAAAAAGAAAATAAATAAAAGCGAACGTCTCCGATTAAAAACACGTTTCAATTCGAGTAAATATTTGAATTTACATAAGGTGGTGTTTCACGGAGAAGAAGAAGGTGAAAAAAATGAGCGCAGCAATCAAGTGACTGATAATAGAGAGCAATTTTGATTTTGCGACACTGGCAGACGGTGAATTGTAGAATTTAGTGATGCGATGAAAACAGGCAATCAAAAAATGGATCATGTGCATGAGTTAAGAATGAGCAATTCTCTTCGCAATCGGCATCCAATTCATTTGGTAGCCCATTTTCGAAAAGAAATGCTGTGTCAATAAAAATTAGAAACGCCGTGATCCAAATTGATTGTTGCCTTCAATACGAAAATAAAAACACAGTTAAAATTGAGAGAGAGAGAGAGAGAGAGAGAGAGAGAGAGAGAGAGAGAGAGAAAGAGAGAGAAAAAAAATACTTGAGAAAACCGCGCTGTAATTTCCAAAATCAATCATCTATGAGGCTGAACAAACACACATACACACAACGGTAACGAAGAAAGAGCGAAAAGAGATGTGTTGGTGAGAGACTCACATGTTCATATATATTTATGCATCCGAATCGAATATTTCGAGTGCGAAACCAAGTCGATGGAAAATCAAAGTCAGCATATTCAGAGCGCCCGTTTCGTGATTATCTGTAAGCACAGCCGTGAATGCATGCCAATTCAATGAGAGAAGCAAGCTCGAACAGCAACAATCACGAAATCAGCAAGAGAAAAAAAAAACTCGTACTTTTTTCGTTTTGAAAGTGATTGTTGTTATAAAAATTGTCGTCAATATATAGATGTGTATGGCGCATTATACGTTTCTATATACGTGGATCGTTTTGGTTTTTATTTTATTTTTCATTTCTTTCTTTCGGTCGTCTCTGTATATGTAACGTGTACCTGTTTTATTCATTGCGAAATATGTGAAATAGCTCGAAATATGTCTTTCATCAACGTTAACGTATTACGTTGGAGCTGTGGTTTTTGCATTTGCAGTGTAAATGTATCTACAACATAGTTTTGTTCATTATAAACAATCTGTTTCTTTTTCTGTCGTCGTCGTCGTCGTTATCGATCTTTGGAGGCTGTTCACATGATACAGGCGCTCGATATTATTCCATGTGTGTGCGCGTATGTTTTTTGTGTGCTCGATGCAGTTTCCAATGGTACTGATCGCACGGTATGACCAAATGTAAACTTGTTTACCATCAAACTTCCCTATCGCTTTATTTTTCGAGACGGGTCCGATAAAAGTCCAGCGCAATTCCAGTCAGTACAGTTCTGAAAAAAAAAGCTGTAAAATATTCGAAAATTGGACGAAGCAAGAGATAATCGCGTCTCGATTTGTGCTCAGTTGGTACATGCATAAGAATCTCAACATTTTCCGTCATTCGCGCGAACGCAATAAGGACGAGTGTGTGTATGCGAGCATGGATGATTCAATGCAGTGGACACAAAGCACATTGCACACACACGGCAAGTGCACAAACGGAATGTGTTTGCATGAATCGTATGCACAACTATTTTTTCTTGTCTAGTTCGACTCGATTTACTTAATGACTGGTTTCAAGCTCTAGCTACTAGTCAATTGCGGCTCTTGCTTTAATTTCAAATTAATACATTGCAATTTTGTTTTTGCTGTTTAAATAATAAAAAGCAAATAATATTGTACGCTTATGCGAACACTGCTGCGCGCGCGCGATTGATTTTTCTGCTTCTCGCCATTTAATGCAGTGAAAGAATGAGGGAGAGCGAAAAACTACCCAAAATAAATAAATACATAAAACAAGTATTGACGCCCTGCACAACGAGCCTGCAACTAGATGCAACCACTTACAAAATGACCGAATCACGTATTTAAACTTGCGCCAATCGCTAATTGCACAGCAATTCTCTGTCTCTGTCTCTGTTTCTCTCTCTCTCTCTCTCTCTCTCTCTCTCTCTCTCTCTCTCTCTCTGGCATATTCGCTGAGTGTGTAGGGTCTAAAGTGATATTTCCGCTGCACTAATTATAGGCTCACAATCATATTCCAGCTGGATATTATCACTTGACGAAATACACGATCATGAAGAAGAAGAAAATGAAATTACTTCATTATTTATAAATGCCATAATTTGAGTTGATTGTTTTTCACACCACGAAATAATGAAAAATAAAAAAAACACACACTCAACTGATGGATCAATTGAAAATGACGTTTACTTATTGGTAACATTTTGCGAGTTAATTCCAGAAAATCCATTGTATTCGCAAACCGTTTTTGTATATTGCAATAAATGCAAGCTGTATTGGTTAATAGTATTAACCAAATACTGACATATTTCGGTGCTTTGGTTTAATTAGTACTCCAAATCGCTTGCAATTTTGCTCGAAAAAACGATCAAATCGCACATAAACCGATCATTTGCTCGATGCATTGGGCAAAATGATTAAATGATCCACAGAGAGAGAGAGAGAGAGAGAAACAAGGTGACACATTTCGCTTGATTTCCTATGTGCACTAGTCCTTGGCATTTGATTAAAACCATACGCGCGACCTGTTGTGAGATAATCCAATCTTCTTGTTTTTTAAATTCAACACTAATTCATGCGCACACCATACACATCGTATGCTTAACTATATGTAGATATATTTCATGGGGCCCCAAAAATTCAATGCGTCACCAATAACATTCATTCCGATCGGCTTCTCTCACAACATGTATGACAGGTCTGTACAAGGGAAATATGCGTTTTGAAATAGATAAACGCCTGCATGAGACGAACCAAGAGTGAGTGAGTGAGTGAAAGAGATAGAGATAGATAGAGAGAGATAAAGGGAGATAGAGAGGGATACAGAGAAAATACGCACCGAACAACAATTTCACAATACCAAAATATTTACAAATATTTGTTGTGCCTGAGATCACATATCACTTTGGTGACATACACAACAAGTGACTAGAAACAAAGCCAAACCAAAGAAAAAAATGAACGGTGAATGAAGTTCGAAAAATGAAACAG
Organism: Sitodiplosis mosellana; assembly: GCF_009176505.1. NCBI lineage: Eukaryota > Metazoa > Arthropoda > Insecta > Diptera > Cecidomyiidae > Sitodiplosis > Sitodiplosis mosellana. Next base: position 5,777,963 of record NW_022601432.1, on the reverse strand, counting down.
TTCGTCGATTTGGATCGATCTCTCTCTCTCTCTCTCTCTCTCTCTCTCTCTCTCTCTCTTTCTTCATATTTTACATCAGAATTTGTATTTGTTTATGCGTGTCGAAATTGTCGAAATAATATGTGGTGTCGGTGCCATTCCAAGCGAGCTTCCAACTGCTGTCATTCATCATCATCGTCATCGACGGTTGCATTTACAATTATTTTATGGCTTTTCACATTTATACCATAAATTGCCAGAGATTTCGCACCAGAAATTTCAAGGGCAAAATGAGTATAAAAACACATTTTCTGATTGTCAATACACATTTGGCAACTTCTCTTCGATGTGCTACCTTGTTTTTCATTCGACTTCATCAAAGTCTCTTTCGCTCCTTTGTTTTAATGTTTCTTTATAACATTTTTTCTTTCTTTTTCTGTGGATTATTCCCACTGCTACTTTATTTGGTGTGAATATGCGGTGTTTGGGGCAAGAAAAACAAAAACGAGTATCGTTTTTTTTTGTGTGCGTGTGTCCCTTCTTTTTAACCATCCAAAATTGGTATATGAAAGCATATTTTTGATGTTATTGGTGTCAACGCAAACAATGATTTTTACGCATTTATTAAGTAATTTTCTATATATGTGTTTAACACAGGCAACATTGGCGGTTTCGTTTTTTTTCTTCTTTGAATTGAGGCTACCAAGCCTTCAATACCATTACCACTTTTGAATGGAATCTAATGCAATCGCATCAATTCGCTAATTGATGCCATCCATAAAACCCATTTCTAAGAATATCATCGATTCACAGTGGAACAGAACAATTACGATAAATGGCAGCGTGTAACAAAACCTTTGCACTTTGTGATCATAGTTCAAGGTTGTTCAGCGGTTGAGATCGTATACAGTTGCATTTCAATAATAAATTATATGGTGGTCGGAAGTGTTGTTGTTCGGTGAATGGTATTTTTGAGCTCTCGTGAAAGCTAAACAGAAACAAAATCAGTGACGGCAACGACGAGCCAAGCGAAGAGTTGAATTTGATAAATAAAACCAGAAACAGTGTGTATTCCATTCGGAATGATTGTTTCATAATCGGTCAAATGCACTAAACCGTGACTGTTCGTTAAAAAAAAAACATGTGATCGAAATCGCAACCGTCACCCATTTTTGCTATAAAGAATTTCGGTCTTCGTAAGCCATTATTGACGGAAATACCGAATTTCTGTCAACAAAAACACACGGACACTCTTGAGACAACAAATGATTTAGAGCGAATATTACAGTTGACATTTTCAATTCATTTAATACGATATTATGATTAGACAATGAAAATGGACGATTCATTGGGGGATAATGAAGTAAAAATAGTTAAAAGAATTCTCTGTCATTTCAGTTTCAATCGAATGCAATTGCAGAAAAGCCGATTGATGAATTGTTTCGATCGATGCTCAAAAGTTACTGTGAGTTTGTTGTCTCATGATAAACACACACACAGAGTGTGTGTTTGTATGTGATAAACTGGAATTTTGATCATGGCCCGGAATGAGATAACACACATTGCAAGAGGAAGAAGAAGAGAAAAAAAACGGTGCAGATCATGATGGTGTAAAGGCCAAACATCAAATTGAATGGTTTGATTTGTAGCGAGCCGTTTAGCCAAAGCACATACACTGATTCCACTTGGTCGCTTCAATTAAAGAGAAAATTTTAATGGCATCGGATAACGGTATTGCGCCTATGGCTCAATGTGTGCTGTGTAGTTGCTAGTTTTTTATATCGTTTTTCTTTATTTCATGTATTCTTGCTATGTATGCGTTTACAAAGCATTCAGTAACCGATTACGTTGGCCCGTTGATGCTTCGATCGTTTCTGTGGCTGTTGCTGCTGCTGCTTCGAATATATCGCGTTGCACAAACAACAAAGTGAATGTGTGTTCAATACACATCGCTTCAGTCCATTTTTCTTCTTCTTCTTCTTCTTTTTTATTGAAACCAACAAAAAAAAATTGGAAAAAATTTATAAAACGAATATGTTTGCACCGTTTATTACACGTATTTCGATCGTTTTCTTTGTTCAAGTCGAATGCTGCTGCTGCTGCTGCTCGATTTGTTTGAGTATTGGTCATTTGATGTGGCCATATATCTCGTACGAGATAGATGATGCCCAATGAACATAAAACCAATTTAAATAAATCCGTAGAATTGCGTTCGCACTCTTGCTCACAACCAAAGAAATTCATATAAATTTTCCTATCAACTTGAAATGCGTTCATTTCAATCAATAGACACTTCCAGTGCAGAGCACGGTGTTTTATTGCCCATTTGTGTGCACATTTCCACAGTGTGCTTGTGCATACAACACTCTCTCAGGAGAGAGGAAGAGAGAGAGAGAAAGAGACTGAACACACATGTTGATATCTATTTCTAACTGACTGGAGAGCAATGTAAGAAAAATAAATAGAAAATTATAACGCGAAAGGTAATTGCGCCGTGGTGAGTACGAGACCTGCAATGCAAAATGATTCATTAGCGTTAATTTATTGCACGGTTTGCAACAAAACGAAATAAATGCGAATGTAAATATTTCTGCGAATAGAATAAATAAGAAGAACGAACAAACGGCAATGGATTACCCGACCAAAATTCCATGCATCACACACTCACACACTACGCTGGTGGAATGTATCAAATTGAGCGTATGATAACAATGGTTCCCTTTAATTTCAATACTCATTTTTGGTGTTGTTTTTGGGGACGGCAGAGAGTTTTTGTGATTTGGTATGCAACGATTGTTCCGATGATTGCTTCCATTCGATCGAATGTGAGTGGAATTTACCTGTGTGTTTGAACATGAGCACTCTCATTTGAGTCTGTATACTCAAAAACACACTGAAAAAAACACACAATATTTTCTGTGGCTATTTTAAACACACCGTTTTAATATCCGCAATTATTTTTGCTCATTAAGCGCTCGCGCGCGCGCACACTTGAATCATTTTCGATTATTCATCAACAGTAATGCGTATGCGAGCATGCTTACGCTCGTCCACCTGTGCGTAGATAAATATTGAATCGAGACAAAAAAGTTTTGTTTCTTTTTTCTTCGGAGCTATTTTGTTGTTGTTTTTCATAAGTAAACCGAATTCCCGAAAGAAAGAAAAAAACGGCCGTCCACTTGTTTGCCATCCAAATTCCATTGCGCGCGCAATCAAACGATTTATTTTGGCTCGATATGATTGTAATTACCGCATTGAATCAATGTGGAGATTTACGAGTTTTTCGATGTTGATTTCGATTTTTGGGGATTTCAAGCAAAGAGCGAGCACACACAAAAAATTCCGTTCTCGCTGCACGATCAAAGTAAAAATCATGTTTAAATCATTGCAGCAAGCTCAATCAAATGTCCATTTATGACTACATTATATGGTGTGTACAATAGCAACAGGTTTATGTTGTTGTTGCTGTTTTTCGCTGTTGCTCTTACTTCAAATGCCTCACCATGCGTATTATTATGTCTTCAGATGGATTTTTCCCCCTTACGTGAGCTGCCATCTTGTTACTGCCGCTGATTTTTTTTTCTTTTCAAATATTCGTTTCCATTTACTACCATATCTTTTTTTTTACTTCTCCCAATACTGAATTTAGCAAAGTGTTTTTTATTCGCTTCATCTTTGAATGATAAAAAACCAGCCGAATTAAATGAAAAAAGAGAAAAAAACAACACGATAGGAGAGATGAGTTGCCAAATGAGTGGAAAAAACACACACAGATTTAACCATAACAACAAAACTCTTTTCTTCATCTGCACATTTGTTTATTATTTGTTGTGCGCTGCTTTTTTCCTTCTTCGCCAAGGCATTGTTTTTCTTTCGAATCATTTTTTTGTTGTTGGTGATTCGTGTGTGCAGAGCGCTGGCCGTCGATGAGATTCGTGTGCCAGTGCCAAATCGAAACAACAACAGCAACGAACAGCAATATGTATAAACAAGAAAATTACGATTGTGCAGTGCACTTACTGAGCACATATGCAGTTGTAGTCGTGATTGTAAAACATACACAAAAAACAGCAACAGCAACAAACATACACACACACACACACATCATATTTCGTTAGACCGAGAATAATGCTCCATTAACCCAGATTCGATGAAATGGACAATGCACACAATCCGACGCCGTTGATTTTTTTTTCATCTTTTCATTGCTGCGGTGTTGTTGTCGGTGCCGTTGTTGCTTCTGCCACATCTTTCTCCATATGGTTTGATTCGTGTTGCATATGAAGAAGAAATGCGGTTCAGAATGTCATACAACGGCTCTTTTTCGTCGTCGTCGTCGGCTTCTTCTTATTCCTCCGCACCGCAATCGCAAAACATTTATGCATTAACATTATTCGACGCGACGCGTAATAACCAGTTCAGTTTCAAACTTGAATTTTCCATCTCATTATTCGCTCAAGTTCTTTTTTGTTCACATTTTCAAGAGATAACGACACGAACAACGAAATAAGAAAACAAAAAACGATTGACAAAACATGAGATCCAAAACACCGAAGACAAAGGAAAATATTCAAGCTAAACGAGTATTTAGCGTTCAAAAAATTTCGGCCATAAGCCGCATTTCGATATGGAAATATCTCGCACGAATAATTCCTTAAAACCGCCTTTGTCTTTTTAATGTGCGCCAATAAATTATTCCGACATTTCGATCAACAATCTCGATAGTTTGGCATAAACAGCTCACATTTCGCTCCAAAAGCTTCCTTAACTCAATTTTCCACTGCCGCCGACACGCAGCCTTTGTCTTTTTTTTCATCGAATTATCACTATTCGATACATAATAATAATTTTTTTAATAGCGAAAAGCAAAACCATCAGTCAAACCACAGACAGAAAAAAAATAAAATTTTCTGATCGGTTGGCGATCCGATTTCAATGCGAACATAAAAAACAACAACAACAAGCGCAAACACACAATAATTTCGTATTTTTGCGCTGTTTCACATTTCATAGGCGTTATACTGATAACTTAATGATGCGCATAGGCTGCATTTTCCATTGCAATCAAATTGGTGATCGAACGAAGGAGAAAAAAAAACATGGATAAATAAAATCCACATATGTATGTGATGGTGGTGGTGATGGCTATGATAGTGGTGTGTACATGGCACAACACAATTTATTTGAAATGATGCCACGAATTTATTTATCCCATTTTCGTTCAATTGAAAGGAATCCGTAATGCAGCACGTGTGTGTGCGTGCGCGCCATCAAGAGAAATGAAAACAAATAATTGCCGATTTGGATTTGCACTCTCTGAAACGATGATGATTTTTCAGCGTCGATTTCAGAAAAAAGTGCGATTTTCGTTTCAGTTGGTGTTTTTTTTTTGTTGTTGTTGCTATTGTTGCGCACTGACATTCGTGGGCATGAAAAGAGAAAACAAGCATTTGATGCGTGCGGTTTTTACCTTCTATTACTATATTATCATTGCTAAATGCCATAATTAATGACGAATTGCGCTAAAAATTCGATTGAATGCGTTTTGAAAAGTAAAATGGCCAACCAGCAAGCTGGCCGAGCGCTGGTTGCTTGCATTTTTTTTTCATTCTTTCTTTCGTCAGAGAGACTTTGGAGCAGATTCGTTTTTACTTTGAAGCGTTTTTTTTTTCATTCCAATTTTTTTTCTGTTGGTCGATGTTGTTTTCGTTTGAAGATTGAGATTAATGTCAATGCATTCAATACAATTTTGATGCAAATTTATTGCAATCGAGTCAAGACACACAACATGCACTTATTATCTGTTATCTATTGCTTCGATCCAACTGATGACCGGCTTGAGATACACGGCACTCAATTACTATTTTCGCTTCATCATTTTTTTTTCAGCGAGTTTTCTTATCGATAAATGTAAATGTGGAATGTGCACGAACGCGCGCCAAAACGATGACGGCGGCGGCTTGCAAATAATCATTTTTTTTTTCGTCGAGAATTATGAACGATTTTATTGGTGTATGATACAAAGGTCGACCGCTGAGTGAAAACTTAATTAACCTGTGGCTATTTTTACATAGCCAATAAATACGACAGAGATAGATACAACTGAAAAAAAAACGTTCGTAATAATAGTGGCAATGCCATTATTGCGTTCTAAGTTTGAAGCAATTTGACGGTTGTCACCTCTGACACCCTTTTCTTTGACAAATCAACGATGGAAAAAATTTCTTTAAACGAAGAATAAACACACAAACAGTATTTTGTGCATCAACGAGAAAACTCGTTTCAAGAAAAATTACGAATTAAATTGCAAAAAAAAAAAAAATGCAAAGTTTATTTAGGCAGAGTGGTGTGAAGTGATTAGCAGCATTCATGACCTTGTTACTCATTTCGATTGACGTAAACTGTAGAAACATCATAACAATTAACATTCATTTCATTAGGTTTTATTTCAAAGATATTGCATAAAAAAGCATTGGCAGTTTAATGAGAATTTTCTCTCGTGCACACGAGCGCGCACGCTCACAAACAAACAATACGTTGCGTTTCTAGCGAGTGTAATTTTGTGTGTGCGGCTTTTTTCTCTTTTCGTTTTCGAATTTAAATCATCTTCGAAATCGATGAACAATTTTGCACAATCAAAAAATCGATCTGGCGATTCAAACACACAGCACTACGCATCGATCAAATCCGATTCACCGCCACTTACCCGCATTTGCATAATTTGTACTCACAGAATATTCAAAATCGTTACAATTATGTATGTGCAATGCTGCTGCTGCTGCTGTTTCTGCTTCTGCTGTTGTTGTTGCTGTTGTTTGGCTACTGCCAACTTTTTTCGTTTTGTTCATTCACTTGCTCTGTTTTGGTTAGTGTTTTTGTGCCGTTGTAAATACTTTAATTGCTAAACCGGCTAAAATTGGGCCATTACAACTATTTAGTACTGAATTGTGTTGAACGAAAAATCATATTCAACACACATGTGCATATATACACACGCATCCATTGCTTATGGTTCATTCTCATTCTGAGCGAAACAATCAAGGTTTTCTTAAAGACGCTTTTAAACTCGTTTCACTGAACCGCGCGCGCTCATGCACACACACACACACACACATTTTACGCAATCATGCACTAAATTCGATTTGAATTTATATATGTGATTTTGATTTTGCAGTTGCGATGCGGAATGTGCGTGTTCCATTTTCGTTTGGCAGGCCATTTCATTCTTAATTCCACTTGAGCTTTGTATTTTTCCTCCGTTTCGATTACTTAATACTGCTCATTGATTTTGAGTGAGTGAATGTGACGAAAATGACGAAACGGGAAAATGACAATTGCCTCCTGTCTGTCAGTGATAAACGAGCTGAGTTAACCGGCGCACCAAAAGATAACGATTTATCCAAACGATAACCGAATGTCGAATGAACGGGCTACCGATATTGAAGGGAATAGAAAAAAAAACATTGTTGCGCTGGATTTATTTGTCTTCCGTCGAAATCTGGTTTTTACCATTTTTAGTTGTGCTACTGGATTTTCATGAGCGGTTACAAGTTTTGAGAACAAGCTAGCAAACGCTCACACACACACACACACGCGTGCATTCAGCTTCCTTTCCAATTCGCGATGTTAAAGCCGAACAATGTGTTTGTTAAACTGGTCTATTCAAACCACTTTGCTCGACCCACATTCCTCTTCCTTTTTTCTAATGCTATTCATTTGGTTCATGTTGAAAATGTGACTTAGCAAGCTTCCACATTTATTCTTATCACTTTTCCAGGAAAAGTTTTCCTAGTACAATCGGGTTTTCTCTTCATCGTTGCCGTCATAATAAACTGGAAAACATATGATCATCTTCTTTTGACATTTCCTTAATTTCGCTGAAAGAAAAAAATTCCAGCAAACATCTCCCAAGACGAGTCTTTGAGAGATTTGGAACCAGTTCGAATCGCTTAGCCATGAGAATGGGGTGACGATTTTGATAACAATTTTTTTGTGTGTGTCTGCTTTGTTTGATGTATTTTATTCGTTTTTTTATGTGTTTCGATAGAATTTACTCAGAAGATATATCCTGAAATTTTGCAGCGGACTCCAAAGTGATAAAGTTTGGTCAAACTCCAATTGATCAATGCCTTGAATTGTATAACATTTGATTTTCATACATCGTAGATCACTCTCGCCGCCATAAATCTTCTTCTCTATCGATTCGACGCTCTTGAAACCAATTCGATACATTGAACAAATTGTATGTGTAAATGATCGGGCTGCGTTTGAAAAGCAAATCCAAAGAAAATAACAAACGCCAACAATGATTTGCCCATCATAAATCAATGAAAGTCAAATCAATAGAAATGGAATGTTCAAAGCAGCCACAACTGTTTCAATTGATTGCATTGCTTATTGTGATAAGGTTATAGTCGAACTAATCGAACTGCAATCGTGCATTCCATTCGGTTACATCAGTTCATTCACAAACTAACAGCGATGGCCCACCAATTGTAAGTGTTAGTGTGATTACATGGAATGAGCATATTGTTGATTAAACAACAGTGTAACAGTACAACAGATCGATGGGATTGTTTACTTCGTCTTGTTCGTTGCCACTGCCGTCGCCACCGCCGATGACGAAAATGATGACGACTGGTTGTCGCTGTGATGATCGTCGTCGCCGCCGTTGATGCCGTTCCCCTTCCTTGTTTCCCAATCGCAATGCTTGGCCAGTTCAATTCTCGACCGCGCAAATCGTTCTATTGACTCTTGATCGTCACACACCGCAAACGTACGAAAAACATATTCATTCATCAAGAGATGAACGGCGCGATTGCTTGAACATAACATTTTGCCGATTGTCATCGTTCTTGTTTTCTCTCTCTCTCTCTCTTCAAATATTTACTCGAAACAATTCCATTTGCCATAATTACTTGGTGTAGTTTGAACAAATGATTTCTGTTTCTTTTTAACTAGTCTCAAAACAAAACCAGTGACGAACTGATAAGAGAGCCAAAATTTTGAAATCAAAGAATTGTGTCAATTGTAGGCGCGAAGAAAAATTAAGTTGGATTTTTTTTTTCTATATTTGAGTGAATGTTTTGTGCACGAACGGGAAGACAAACAATAAATCGAAAGCAATTTTCTAATTCACTTGCCGAACCGTAGAAACGCGAGCGAGTGAACGTGTCTAGTGATTTTATTTTATTTTTCGTTTGAAGTGTGAAGTGCAGTGAAATTGATCGTTGTTTCGATTTTTTTTTTCCATTTCGTTGTTCACTTATTTCGGGTGTAATTCAATTTCAGAAGCGAGAACTGTGTGAATAGGCGCATCGAAAAGACATTTTGAAACGCATCGATTTAAGAAGAAGAAGAAGAAGCAAACAAAAAAGATTAAAAAAGTTTATAACTGAATTTGAGAAAAAAAAAGGTTTAAGACATAACAAAAACACACACACAAAAATGCACGGAAACAGAAATAAATTATGCGCTAAATTATCTAGTGCCTTTTTGCGAAAGTGGTGTAAGTATTTTGAGATATATTTGATTTAAAAATTCGCAACTATTTTATACGAGCAATTAGGTTGAAAGCCGCACATAAACACAAATCAACCGACCAAGCAGCTAATGTGCGAGTCTGAGGTGTAAAAAATTTCTTTTTTGTTTTGTTTTTTTTTTTTTTTTTGTTGGTTGCGTACGGCGTTTATTGTTGCTGCTGTATTTTCTTTGCTCACTTGGCGAGTTCTTGCAAGTGAAATTGATTTCAATTTAATGTGTTTATGTGGTGGTAGTGGTGCTGGTGCTGCTGCTGTTGATAAATAAATAAAGTAAAGCCGAATTGGAATTTCACAATAAACATTGAATTAAATTCTTGATTTTTCGGTTTTTCGACTATTTGCTTCATATCATATGGGCTTAATTTGTGGTTTTGTGGCCACACTTCCATTTTGGATGGTGCTAAAATAATATTTGTAACAAATATTATGTGGCCGAAAACTGATACCGATCGAAAAACAACAACAGCAACAACAATGGGAGCTTTTTTACGTTTTTTGTCTTTCGTTGGAAATTTGCGATAACATTTGCTTGGCGGGACACTCATTCACACGTGCTCGTGCAAAATTGAATTAAAAAATAATTTCGGCAATCATTTCGGTTTGCTTTGCAATTCGGGCACATGCCAATTTTTTTATTTGTGTCTACGGCGTAGATGGGAAAATCGAGAGTGTTTTTTTAGTCTCTTTTGTTTTCTGTTATTTGGTCATTCTGATAAACAATGCACGAATTTATTGCTAAATAAAAGAGATGATTCGTTTATCGAATATCTTTGACGACGGACACAACGCGGTGAGGAAAAATGGTGGCCAATGGCCATAAATCTACTGAAAAACAATGACAACACAATTTGGTGCTGTGTTGTGTTCGTGTGTATCTGTATCAATGGAAAATCTGACGAACCGTCAACATTTCAACCGAATAAAAGGCGAGCAACAACTCGTAGACAAGCTTCAAACAAAAAGAAGAAGACGAAACAACAGGCAAAACAACGAACACAAAATTTATCATTATTTTTTGATCGCACACAAAGCAAATCAAATAATAACCATAAAAATGGGCACCTTTGTAAGTGAATTGACCAATTGAGTGTGGCTGAGAAAAGTTTCATTTTCACATGAATGACAATGTCAACGTCGTTGTGTGTTATTCTTCTGTGTGAATGGCTCAACATATTCACTTTGGTGATGTGTAAATTCACGTCTTCGTCTTCGCTCTCTTTTTTTTCGGTTGTTTGTGACCGTGTAGTTTTTTCGTCTTTCTTCTTCGATTTATTATAAATTGGCAAATAATAATGTTCAGTGTGTGTGTGTGTATGATGAGTTTGCACATTATTTACCGGTCCAAGAGAGAAACAAAAATTCTCTTGTACTGTGAGTGAACAGAGAGCGAGCAACATTGTAATTTGATTTGAGTAAATTTTCAACATTTTGCCATTAATAATTCTCTCTTTCACTTGAATGGGCCAAAGTGAATGATACGATTCGTTTTCTCTCTTTTGCTTCACGTTCATTTTATTGCATTTTTTGTTGGGAAAAATAAACACATGATGAAAATCATTAGGTGAAGAGAGGGAGAGAGTGAGAGTGAGAGAGGGCCATAGAGAAAGAAAAATGGGAATAAAGAAGGAAAGCAGAGAGTAGAAATCACGTTAACGCAAGCAAACTACCAAAATGCGATGTCTGTTTTTTTGTCATATATACACATTCAAATATGGGCCTCATTAGACATTATTTATACGATTTTACGATAAATTTTGGTATACTTTCTAATACATGTGAATTGTCAAGGTTTTTTTTCTCTCTCTCTCTCTCTCTCTGTCTGTCTTTCTCTCTCTCTACGGGCTTTTTCTGTCTTTCTTGCTTTGTCAAGCTTGCGATATCGATTCGAACCATAATATGTACAACAAATATAATCGAAAGGAATCTGCGCAAATTTCAAATTTACGTAATTCCAAAGGAATTACAAATTGCATTGAAGCGATAAATATGACAATAATAGACAGATGAATTTGATGGAGACCAATAAACTGATTAAGATTTACGGCCCTTCATTTGTGTCACGCTTGGCTGAGAGAGAAAAGCCCTGATAATTCATTGTGTGTGTGTGTTGTGTTATGGTCGATGTCATCGGCATGCACATTCGGCATTTCACACAAAATTTCATTTTCATTGAAGGCAATGCAACGGTGCTATTGCACTTAATCACCTCAAGGTTCCAGCCACATGTTAAAATAACACACCGTTTTAATTTTTCTTCTTGTTCATATTAGAGATTGGACTAACAGACGTTGAAATGCTTTTTTCTTCTTCTGCTGCCGTAGTTACTGTTTTTTGTTTTGTTTTTACTATCCAATAAATCGATAAACAAGTGTTTCAGGTGATGCAGCGAAAATTCATTGCTATATTCCCAAGGCTTTGACGGCATAAAAGATCATGCTTTTCCAACCTTGAAGAGTACAAAAGGCGCCATTTATCCAATATCGCATGAAATTTCATTCAAGAAAACCCATTTTTCTTGTGTTTGAGTTTGTTTCAAGAAAACCAATTTGTAAATGACTGGTCGAGACGTGCAATTAAAAATGCGCTGGCAATAAATCACCGTTTAACTTTTGGCCCAAAACAATAGCCAGTCATAACCTGATTGATTCACGTAATAATTAACATTTTTTGTTTGTTTCATTGGGACTGCACTAAACACGGTTAAAAATCAAATGTCTCATAAATTTACTGGGAATGTGTGTTGTTTTCTTTCGTTTCATGATCATTTTGTAATTAACATCAACAATTTTTGAATTAACAAATTCTTCGATTTATTTTTTCCGAATCAGATTTTTTTTTTATGTTCGGATATATTTGTCTGTGGTTTGGAGAAAAAAAAATGGCTGTGGCTTCGCTGAATAGAAGATGATTGGTTTCTAGGTTAAGTCAAGTCCACGTGTCAGCCACTTCAAATCGATGACACATTGATCGAATCTATTTGTGTCTCAATCGAAGAATCATCAATTTCAATGGCGCATCTAGTTTGTCTTGAGAGGTGTCCAGTTAGGTACAGCAAGACAGAAAAAGATGTCGTACGTGCCAACTCGTTGATATGACGAGAAAAACCTGTTGCCTAATTTTTTGTTCTCAGTATAAATTTTATTCTGCGATGATAACAACAGAAGAAGAAAAAACACATTCACACTTTGGAATCCGAATAGGCGCATTTAACCGGTTCAACAGAATCAAAACACACACGATCGCGACCAAACAGAAATCAACGAAAAAAAAAAACGAAGAAGTCGAATAGACAAAAGATACCACAGAGACGAAAAAAAAGAGCGTTGAACGTTATGAGAAAGGTTAAAATTACAAAGCTGGCTGGAAAATCCACATATAAAAATGCAAATATTATAAATAAATCAGAAGTGAATGAATGACGATCATCGCGAAGTAAATCAGCGGGAAATAAACACATCATTTAAAAATCGGTGTTTAGAATATACATATAATTGCGCTGGTCACATTGAATATGCTGAAGTAGTAGGAAATAGTTTCGCGGGCCAGCGCGTAGCGTCATCAATCAAGCATTAAGTATTCTGTCCAATCATGATTCTATAGCACCTATTTTGCTAATATGTTGTTGTGTTGTTGTTGATTTTTTCGTCTCAAAAACAATCAAATACCCAATATTAAACAACAATTTAAGCAGTTCAATTGTGTCCAGTCACGATGTAAACATATTCGAGAGAATCTTGTCCTAGCGACCTGTTTGAATAGGCTGTGTACACAAAAAATTGTACAATTTGTTATAGAGACGGTGCGTTTCAGACGGAAACAAAAGTCAAGAGGATTGAATGCGGAGAAAAAAGCGCAGAAGCAAAAAAGCTTCAGAATTATGGGTTGCCAAAATGAATAAACATCGATGAAAAATTCACGTATTCCATTGACTTTTGTCTATAATTATTATGGGTGGGTCATCGCATAACCGATTGGAATTTCAACTACGACTAATTTATGTGTGGATCACAACTATTTGAATAGATATAATTTTGCATAGAATAAAAGTTTCCTGCTGCGGTCGTTCTTTTTTATCATCATTCTTTTACCGCTTCTTTTTCTTCTTCTTCGGCTACTTCTGCAATTGAACGTGCCTGGGATAAAGAAGATCATTTTAATCTGTTCATGCTTACGGCAATGAAAATGCCATCGGTTATTTAATTCGATGGTATGCAATTTTCAATGGCTATTTTTTGTTGTTGTTGTTGTTATTGTTGAAATGCCAAAACGAACACCTTTTGCTTCCTTCTCAGCAAACACACCATTGCAAGCGCGTACATTGGCCACAATGCACTCAGACACGATGCGCGCGCGCATAACTTTTCACGGCAACAACCGAACCAAAGTTCAACAAACTCACACCATCATTTATGAACATGTTCTTGAACGATAATAATAAAAGCGATCTCATCGTCATCTTCGCCATCGTCGTCGTCGTCGTGGCCTGTTTGTTGTCGATGCTTTCTGTTGAAATCTTTCCACTGCCGCTGATACGGCGGTTCTTCTGCATGGAATTTTTCGTGTTGTTGTTTTCGATACACTCGGAGGCATTCTTTTTTCCACCAAAGTACACACACAACCACACCTGATTGTCGAAGTTCTATATCGAAGCAATAGATAGCAAAACAAGTTTTCAGTTATCTATTCAATGTGTTTTTTTTTGTTCGTTCGTTCGTCTAATTCTACAAATCGTTTCGAAGGCGGAATTTTTGTAAGAAAATTACATTAATTAGCTAGCTGAACCTCAAAGAGAATGGAGTTCAAATTACAAGAGAGATAAACGCACCAACGTTTACACTTTTTCCTTTCGTATTGCACGTCGTTTGAAACACAGAAAGAAACGACAAAAAAAAATTATTCAATTTTAATAGAAACTGAATCAATTTGAAATTCTCTAGAGACACAGACCAAATAAAATTACCAACACCATGCTAATTATACGGCTTTTCAGTTGGACATAATTAGATTTTCGCTCTTGTTAACTTTCAACTCTTTTTTCAAATATATTTTTTTTAAATTTATAATATCTAATTAGCACATTTTTTTTTGTCGGTCGTGTCGTTTCATTTTCTCACGTGGACACGAATTAACGTTGGAGAAAAAAAAAGCGCTACATGATCAGAACATGGTTAATGGTGTGTGCTGCAGTTCAAAGTGGCCATTTTTCTGGTAAATTAATTGATGCTGTGCGGAAATGATTGTGAAAAGTGAGAAAAAGACCTTGTCCAGTGCATGCATGTTGGACTTTCGGCCAAAAAACCAACGAACGATGGAAAAAAAAACGGCCGAATCGACAAGTTGGCATGAGTCAGGAGAATTGCGTTTCTTATACATATAGCTTTTAGTCGTGGCGTGTAAATAGTTGAAACGTTATTTTTTTCTTTCTTTTTCCGCTGTTTCGTTGATCGAATTTTTTTGTTTGGTTTTCTACTGCGTACTGAAGATCAATCGGTCGTACAACTGACCAACCGACCGCCCGCTCATCGAAACACTTGCTTGTAATGAGCGCAAAGTGATTTATTGTTCACAAATAAATTTACTTGATGTAATTTCGAATTGAAAACGGTCAAAAGAAGAACGGAGGTTCTTCAATGTCAGACACACGTTGCGTTGAAAAGAAACAAAAAAAACCGCTCTAATCATCTGACAACGATCGCTCGTAACATTCATCCCAAAGATCGTTTACCACCGATAATAATTCAAGCACTTGGATGAAAATCCAAATCCAACACGGTGCGCTCTGTCGGCACACGTGTGAATTTCTTAAATGTTTTCTTTGATTTTAACGCGCGTGAGTGCTGAGCAATAGTGAGATATGAGCAATAAACGCATAATAGCTATGATCATATTCATATTAAGATTCATATTCATAACCCAACGAAATAAATACGCACATACACACCCATCGAGCAAATGATGATAAGTGTGTGCTGCTGACACAATAGGCAAGTTCGTTCATTTTTTCCATTTTTTTTTTCTTCTCTTCTTTTTTCATTTTGCGCAAAAACATACACATCTTTTGTGGCCGCGTCACGCAAGTCTCAGATATTGTCACATCGGCACACGTCAGCCGGGAGATCGTCACACATCTCACGACATGCAATTGTCATGTTGTGTTAAGTCGGCACCTCATCATCATTTTCCACTTTGTTCTCGGTGGATTTGGGTTTGCCAGCTACAGCAAGAGCAATAGCAGCAGAAAAATGCGGCGCATACGCAACACCACAAATTACTTACATAATTGAACATGTTAGTCATACACATTGGAATTAGACACTGGCCCAAGCACATATATATATATATATTCAAAAGTGAACAAAATTACATGTAATTATTTATAGCTTGTTGCCGAATTATTACACATTACATTGTACAGTGAGAGAGCGAGTGAGCGGCCGTGCGCGAGCTCTCACTCACGCCCAGCTGCATCTCAGCAAAACACAAACAATCAGAATCGCAACTCACGATTCCGCACTCGACGTATCTGTTCAAAGCTTGCGAGCGAAAACAATTGAAAAGAATTCTTTTCATTTTTTGCGCTTTCCGTTTTTCTCAGAAAGGTACCCATTTTTGAGTACACTTTAGCGGTCGATGTGTGATTTTGATTAAAAGGCAACGAAGAAAAAAAAACAACGAGTGATTGTTATTGGACGTGTGGCTAATTGCAGTGCACGTGGTGTTCCGCTGACACTCACTAGCCTCACTCACGCATCCCATATGCGTTTGCTATTCACTTTCATTTGAGCTGAAATCACAGTAACATTTCGTGGACAAATACATTTTGTTTCATACTTTGACTTTTTTTTTTTAAAATTCATTTTCACTCTCTCAATGTTTTTCTCTCTCTCGCTCGCTCAATCTCGGCTATCTGAAATTAAGAGATTATTGAGCGAGAGAAATGTGAATGAAAAACAAACAAACGAGAAAAAAGCGTTTTTGTGAGGAGAGAGAGAGAGAGAAAACAAAAAACGAGACCCAAGAACGCAGAAAAATGAAAATTTTTCGGCGATGACTGATGAAATATGAAATAAAAACAGGCCACTTTGCTAACTACAATGGGCTTGTTAATTGTTTACAATTTAATTAAACCACACACATGGACCGGCGGATAATTTTTTTTCGCACTGTGGTTTATTTTTCTCCAGTTTCTTTTTAACAAGAGACGGCATTTTCGTATTTTTTTTAATTTTCGCTCGTGTCGCCAACTGTATTTAGTGCAGTTCAATTCACTCACACTGTCATTGTTTCGGAGCGGCTGCCGTTGGTTCTCATCGTGTAATTCATGAATGGAATGCATGAACAAAAAAGAGTGAATCAACTACGTGTTGTTGTTTTTGCTTCGTCCAAAATCTGATTTCAGTTTTCACGTAGCTCAATTTGCTACACACCACCGGGACGCGGTGATCAACTTATTTTTCTTTTGCATTGTGCTTATGTCAACGGTTTATGTTGTTTCAATTGGTTGTTTGTTTACGTCTATTATTTTTCGTGTTAAACGGTTGTTTGATTTGAAGCAGACATTCAAAGCCCGATCGATCATGTTTGAAAGAGCCGCTTTTTTCCACATCTTTCGTCGCTCTACCACACATCATAGCGATGCAATCATAAATCATGTTGCCATTCGGAATTGAGACAGTACAAACGACAAATCAAACGGTGCAATAGGAACACATTTTGTAGGTTAAGTACACACGCTGACAAAGAAAGATGAGAAATTAAAATGAAACATTTAAATGGACGTACAATGTGAAGAGTGGTGAAACATGAAACAACACTGCTTGAAGGTTTTACAAAGACAACCGGAAATTAAATGGGAAAGCAAACGTTTGCGGTGTTGTTTTTTCTTCTGTACGATGCAAACGGTTGTCTCGTTTGCAAGACATAAAGTATACTTCAATTTTCCCCAATTGGGCTATAGCCCAAACTCGTGAGCACTGGCCACTTGGTTTTGTTCATTCAATTTCAACCAATTAGCCGTAAATCATTGAACGTCTTTTTTTTTCCTTTCTTCAGTAGATCATAATAAAATGGTTCGTTTTCTGCTTTATTTCCGTTTGGTATTTTGATATTGTTCTGTTTTGTTTCTTGTTCTGTTCACAGGGTTCGTGATAGCATTTGCACTATGTCTGTTGCTCTGTGGGATTCTAGTCACATTTGGATTTACCGCAATAGTTAAATTAGTAATTGATCATCAGGTAGCTTTACGGCCGGGCGCTCAATCATTTGGCTGGTGGTCAAAGCCACCCGTCGAACCAATGATGAAAATTTACGTCTACAACGTAACAAATGCCGATGAATTCCTCAACAATGGCACCAAACCCATACTCGACGAACTTGGACCATACGTCTACGTGTAAGTACACTCATCATCATCTCTTATCACTCAAATAGAAACTGAAACGGGCCGACGATCAATAGGCTGAAAAAAAAATTCCGTTTACTTTTTTTTTCGTTTATGAGAAAAATTCCAACCGTTTCTTTGATAAAGTCAAGACATAACTAATTATATGGATTACGGAAACAAAGGGAACATTTCTCACATTCAAATCTATGCCATCACATACACTGTGGTGTGGTGTCAGTTATGCCACTGATTTTATTAATCATGCGCTGAAACATTATTTTTTTCGTTCAGTTTGGCTCTCTGAGAAACAACAACAGAAGATGATTTCAATCCATTAATAAATGATGACAATGTAATGCGAATAGTTTTATGTAACATTGACCAAAACCGAACCGTTACATATCAATTTTTGGAATGAAAAATAAAAACGTGTGAAATAAAAACAGCACGACCACTTTTACCGTTAATCATTGTGACCCGAATCATTACAATCGGCTCGGTTTGCTTCTGCGCCTTTTCTGTCAATCTTCGTCAATTTATTAATGAAATTTTTGACTCTTGCATCGCCGAAAATCGCGAAATCTAGCGTTATACGGGTCGTAGGGTAGGTACGTGGTAAACTATACTCTGTACGCTGTACACTGCACAGACAAGTATATGTTTGGGAGTGTAAAAAAGTTAACCTTACGAATGTAAGGCATCTTGTTTTGTTTTTTTTCGGCCCCGGCAAGCGCCCACATTCAATCAAAAGTTAACACATTTCCCTTACTCTCTAATCATTTTCGCTTCGATCAACAAACACAGTTTTTTTTTTAAATATAAAATGAATTTACATAATTTACATTTTCGACGAGATTATTTAAACAAACGCCTTGATTTTTCGGCCAAAAATTCGGTGATCTAATTGTGCTTCTCCTTGGTTTTTGGGCATAGCTCTGAAATTGAAAAAAAGCATCAGACTATGGCCGTTTTACATCACTGAACACTTTTGCCCGGTAGCGCGCGCGTGTGTAGCCGTCAACAGTCAATTAGCACTACTAGGCCACTTTAGATAACGAACATGGAAATGTGAATTTGACTCACAAGTTTATATCATAATTAAGATGGATATCAACCATTTAAGTGATCAAAGATCATTTCGATTTGATCATCGAGCATGAATGCGAAAATCTATTGTCTTCGAATGACGTGAAGTTACATCGTTTCGTGTATAAGTATTAACATTTATTTTGCGATTCCATTCGAAAAACCGCATTAATTACAATTAGTTTATGCATTTTGATTTTTCAATTTCCTTTGCAAATTTAGTTGCAACTACAATTTCATGGCAATTTCCTTCATTTTCCTAGTTTATGAATTCACAATTTTGTATATTTGAAATAAATTCGGTGAATTTGCATTGTTTCATTGTTTTTTATTATTGCAATGAACGAAAAGTATTTCATTACGATCAGATTATTTCGAATTTGATTCGATTGACCAAGTTTTAATTCCGGGTAAGCGTCTTCGAGACATCTTTGAAATAAAGAAAACCGGTCAAAAGCTTTCGCATCTATTTTCACGTCAATAAAATTCCAATATTTTTTTTTTCTCTCTCTCTCTCTCTCTATTCTTTTCGATCAAAATCCAAACACTATTCTATTTCAGGCAAAAAAAATCAATCGAAATTGTTTTTTCGTCGATCGATTCGACACGAGCTCTGAGTGAGAGAAAAAAAAAACGGTACAAAGTTGAAAAATTTCGTTTTGTTTTGTTTTGTTTCAAAGCCAATCAACCGGAAATATGGAATGAACAACAACAGCAACAACGAAACAAAAAAAAATCGCATAATTTTATGTTAAATTTCATTGGCTTGTTAATCGGAGTGTTGAACACGGTCACGATATAGAAAAATCACTCGCAAAAAATGGAGATATTTCATTTGTATATGCGCGTGTGTTTGTTTGTGCAACCGAATAAAAAAACTAGCAACAATGCGCATTTAATATTTCATTTATTTTGATGATGCGCAATCAAATGTTTATTGCTACTGATGCTTAAGTTGCGATTCTAATTGAAAATCTCCACCGAACTTGAAGGTATTTTGCATAAATCTAACTTGAATTCTCGTTTATCCCTCTCCGGTTACGCGGCTCGGCACGGCGTTTTGTTCATATTTCGCATGTCTCAGGTATGTATGTATGAACACGACAAAATAAATAAAATGATGAGGGAATAAAAATGAAAACCAGTTTCAAGCACGAAATGAGAAAACAGCGAAGAAAACTAATGAAGCTGGAATGGAAGTACCTTTGGCCGTCGTCAAAATGTGCGAACGATTCGAACAACAATACATTAAATTCTAAATTGTCAACGTAAGACAAACAAATTATGCGAGACGTGATGTTCCGATGAGCTCGTTGTTGTTGGCATACCGATGGAGAAAAAAAAAAAAAGACACACAGCAAAACTAGTAATCATCATCCGACGATGGCAACGACAACGGCACGAGATACCGTGTGCGAATATTGATATTAAAGCATATCACACAAAACCATACCACGCCAATATATACCACTGGTACCTGTCGACTGTAATAATGACGGGCATATTTTGCATAGACACAAAAGCAAACAGACAATCAAGAATTTAGCGAAAAATCCGGATTATTTTGTCGCAGCGACTGGCTGCAATAAATGATTCTTGTGGCTTGCTGCGAATGCCCTCTCTCCCCTTTCTTCTCCCACGGTTTCATGCTATCCCGCTCATTTTGCCAATTAATGTGCCATCGCGCGCAATGTGGGAAAAGTTCAACGCATTCTTTGTCGATAATGAACCAGCAAAAGGATGACATTCAAGAGTGCATTGGCTGTGAAGGGAAAGAAAAAAACAGCGCAGAAACACTACTACCAACACATAAATCACATAACTCATTGTTATTGGATGCAATTAAACAATTGTGTTGTGTTTGTGTGCGTTTCGATTCGATGTTGAACCACACCATTCGCCAATTATGAATAATAAACACGCCGAAAATATGCAATTCATTTTCGGAACGTGAAATGCTTTGTGATCGATCAGTGCACGTTATGCGAACAAATGAAGCGTATTGATACGCAAGGCACCGTTTTCTCCATCTTGTCCAAAAAAAAAATTTTTCACACGTTTCATTCCGTATGATGCCCGTGCTGAAGCGAGTGCACGCGCGAACTCATTTTCTCCCCTACATTGCGTGTAAAAGAGAGAAACAAGTTGACGGGTCAATGCCATGTTACCTGAAAATAAAGATTACGAACGATGTTTATTGTTATTGCTTGCAATCGATATTTGCGTCTCTCTTTTGCTTTCGCGCTCACAACTCACTCAAAATTGCAGTCATGTGTATCGGGGGGCACGAAGTGGTTCCGTCATTTCGTTCGCGATATGGATAATAGGTATATAATTTGCACTTTAGCTGTAGCGCACACACACACACTAATTGCGAGAATGAAGTGTTGCAACGGGAAACGGTGTTTTTATTTCTTACCGAAGTTTGACGAGCGGTTTGAGATTTCAGATTAAATGCTTCATCGGGTCAATTTCAATGATCAAAAATTCCCAACGTCAATCTCCAATGAGTCCAGTGTCATGAAACGATGGAATCTATCATGGGTCTCGCCATTGTTTTGCCTATAGCTAAACAAAGCAAGGAATGAAATGTGTTTGCTTAGCACTTAATTTCTTTCGCCAATTTAACAATCCACAAAACAACCGACTCTAGCTTCGAATTGGATTGTTTTCATTTTAAACGATTTGTTTTTTTTCGCTTATTTTCGAGGGAGGGGGAAGGCGGGCTATTCGGATCACTCGACCTATCTCCGAAACGTTTCCAGATATATGGAACCCACATTAAATGTGTTGTTATTTGCCACATATTTGGCAGCTAAAATGAATATGCCGTAAAACGGTAAAAGTGTGTTTTGAGTGCTTTCGCCAAAATATTTTCATCATCACGGAATTTCGACTTTCTTGTTTTTTTGGTGAAGCAACGAATTGAACAGCCTTTCTGATCATGAAAATAGTAAACAATACAGCGGCACCTGGGGACTAAGTGCAACGTGTCATACTTTCAACGTTTGAATTACACAGACGCACTTACACAGACGCATACTTGTTACAGCAAACTATGTGCATGATTCTTCATTTCTCCAACCAGTCGCCAGGTGCCGCTTTATTGTTCTTGTTTGACGTTTCCTATCTATTTGTACAGACGATCAGAGAGGCTGGAATTGAAAGGTATTACATTCTGGAAGCTAATGTCGAGTATTATCTATGAATAATAACAGTTTGGATAAATATTTGGTGCGTGATATTTTTTGGGGTCAAAATTTCGAAAATGGTACCATGAGGATATTCGGATCAAAATTGTGGGGGCCATGTGGCAATTTACTGCTGTATATCAAAGTTTCATTATTTTATTACGCATTTCATTTATTTTTAATGTATTATTGATCAGGTAATTGTGATATTGGTTAATTTTGAGGCTTATTCCTCAAATATTCAATGAATTTTCTGTATTTTTCGTCCTATTTGGATTCTGTTGTAATTTTTATTTTTTTTTCGTGACTTATTTATTATTTTCTATTTTATTTAGTTCATCACGTTTTATTTCAAAATAATTGGCACTTGTGAGCATTAACAACATTTTGCCGCTTCTGTTTACATTTTTCGATGCTATTTCATACATTTTAGTATAATTTCATTCAATAGATTAGGAGAATAGCTTTCCAACGATATATAAAATATGGCAACTCGTGGTCATTTTCAAGACGATTTGGGTGATTTGCAAAAAGTGATCCGATGTTTTGACTAAATCTTATGAAATTTGATTTCAAAAACAAACATAGGAAAAACTCAACAGCATCAAAAGTCCAGAAAAAAAAAAACTAAGCAAAAACTTGAGAAGAAGTCACAACATTTTGAAAGTATACAAACTATTTTTCATTTCGATAATGCTCAACGAACATTTATTTCCGTCTTTGCATTAAGTTTGATTTTGGTCGATGCAGTATAATTCATACGCGAATTAAACCCATATGTCACACGCTTACAGTAAGCGGCTTACTGTTGCCGCATGATTGTGCATTCGAACATCAACGATGTATCGGTATATTTCTGTCTGCAGTAGCTCAAGCTTTTTTTAGCTCCGTTTTCATCTTCCTTCTTTCCTTTTGTTGCGATATTTTATGATTTGGTACAGCAACGTATCACAAATGTTGCCAACAGATCGCGATAAAACGGCATAGTTCATGGTTCTGAAAGCTATGGCGATATCATTATATCAATATATCCGACGAACCCAATTTATTTTTAGTCAAAGATTTCGATTGTGTTGCACGCGTATCCCATTCATATGTAATCTGGTACAACTGCACTACAATCAAGGGCTAATCGTTTGCAATTTGGCTCAAACCGTTTGTGTTTGGACTGGATGCAGTTTGTGGTCGATCACAATTTCCTAGAGATTATCCACAGTTGTTCAACGGCTGTAAATGATTTCCCTAAGATTTGTGGATGAATATTTACTCTAAGTCGTCTAGTTTAGCAAAATCGTATTAGCCTGATTGTTCCAAGTTTTGCTGATGTATCTGCTTTGAACACAACAATTTGATATATCATGTCTATATGCATGGATCTATCGTCAGATTATTTTGTTTGCCATCAAAGGTTCTCTTTTCTCTGCATAATTCAAAGAATGAATTCCTTTCTTTTCCCACCGTATCATGAACCAAACACAATTGATTCGCTTTAAATGATCGTGAGTCGTGAGAGATGATTTTATGCGTCGAAACCGCACACATAAATTATAAAACAAACACCTGTTTTTTTCATCTTTTTCTTCAATCTTGATGTGGTATTGTGCAAATAAAAAGGTCAACGGTAAATCGCCAATTAACATTCAAGTTAAATAGAATCAGTCACGACTATCTGAAGACGAAGAAAACTTACCATGCACTAATCAAAGAATTTGATTGTGTTGCGAGGAGATGAAGAGAAAAAAACCGCAAAATTCATTCGCGAATGCAATGTTCGTTGGATGCAGGCCACAAGAGGCATATGAAAAAAATTAAATTCACGAACAAAAAGCAAATATCAAGTGCTTTTTTTCGAAGCCAGCACACATAAAACTCTACCTGCTATGAAGTGTATAGTTACCAATTCGAAACGATTGTTCGGGCACTGTGAAAGTTTACATCGCCGCAAAATCGCGCCGTCGGTTGCGTATGTTTTTCTCTCTCTCTCTCTCTCTCTCTCTCTCCTTTTGCATAATATGTAATTTCTGGGTCAAATTTGATTTTGTTTTTCTGTTCATTTTATTTTGTGCTCGTTTCGACAAAAGCCGAGAAGAAGAAGACGTTTGTTGTTTAACATTGGGTTTCCCGAAAGTGACTTCTTTGCTACCATAAGTTGTAATTGATCAAATTGAATATGATGTTAGTTGTTTTCTTTTCATGTTGAAAACTGCATATTTATTGTGTGCACTGGCATTTTGTGGGCCAGTGAGAAAGAGTGAGAGGGGAAAAATGTGTCATAGTCTCACATGTGATAGAGAGACGCGCACACACAAACACACATGAGTATGAGAGTGGATGATGCAATGGAATGACTCTTGTGCAATTCAAAAACGATAAAAATGCACATATAAAACAATTATCATTGATGTAATCGAGCATAATGTGCAACTTATGAATTATACTGAGTCTCTCACACTTATATACACAGTATACACACACACAGAGAGAGAGAGAGAGAGAGAGAAACCAACAAGTCAAGCACATGTTTTGGTCGTGCTCGCGCGCTGGTCATTCAGTCTAGCCAATTCGGGTGCATTGCATGGAAAGCAAATTGCTTTGCAAATGCATATATACACTTTGCGATCGGCATTTAAAAAAAACATACACACACAGAGAGACACAGACATTCTCAACACGAAATTATGGTCTAGAATTCAATAATTTAAAGTAGTAATTACTTCATAATCGGATTCTCGTTGTATGTTAGTGCTTGTGTTGTTGTTGTTATTTGATGTGGTTTTAGTGACAAGGCAACAAGTCGATGAAAAATTAGGCAAATCGATCTGCATGTTGCAATGTTATAAAACCAACGGTTCACATTCAAATGCCAACGGTTCACATTCAAATGCTACTTTTTGTCGATTTTTCGATTGAGTTTTTTATTACTGAATTTTTTTTCCTCTCTCCCTCTTTCTCTCGCTGTACATATTTCTTTCGTCTTCATTTTTTAATTGCGTACTGATTGTCAACTGGTTTGAATCGGATATGAATCAAATGCTGGGATGTACGGAACCAAACAGTGGTGTAGTACGGTTGCCACTTGCAAAACCTCAATTGATTCAATCGTTCGATCGATGCATAGGCGAAGTGTTAGCTATGTAACGTGATTTGAATCTCGAATGAGTACCGTTGGCTGTGTAAAATGAATATCGCCATGAGCAAAATCGTGTGCACCGCCGTATTCAAATAGACATGTTCAATTTCGCTTGAATGCCGGTTTCAATTTGTGTTTGAACACCGTGTATTTTTTTTTCCACTTTTATTTCTCGTATGATTGATCTCCAAAGAATGCCGTTGATTTCGATGGAGTGTGTCATATATGTTTGCATTGGCGCTGGTATTTCTTTTGTTGATTCATTCAATTTACACAATATTTGAGAGTGTTCAGCCGCACAACAACGCATGCCGACTAGCAACTGACAACACGATCAATGAAAGAAAGACACACGCAATTGAAATGCAACGCAAGAATTATTTACACAGATAAGATGATCCCTGCATTGACTATGTACGCTTGCAAGAGTAGCCGTGCAGATTCCATCGAGACCGATACAATCAGATGTACAAAATGAATGAAAAATATACTAGCTTGGCACACTGATTGAAGGTCTCCACACAGAAATAAAAACCAACACAACAACTGCAATCGCTAAAATCGGTGTTAGGCAGTAAACCTTGCACTATTTTTTTTTACCGCATAATAAAAACTGAAACAGAAACAAAAATAAAAAACAACCGAAAAAAAACATGTTGCAATTGAAAAATTTATTGATAAAAATGGTCATCGTAAACATATGGCGTCCGACAAACAGACTTACAAAAAAGAAGCATTTTAGACGACCCGTATCGAAAAGGTTAAACATACCTGAGAAAAAAGCAGTTTCAAATGGTTTATTGTGTCAAAGTCAATGCGTTTGCGCAACGTGCTTAAGCGAACGAGCCAAAGTAGCAAAACGTTCAAACGAATGATGGAACAACAATAACAACGGCACAACCAAAAACAGCTTAGTGTAAATATACTCGGAATTTATGCTAAGTTGTCGAACTAGAATACATATATATATATATATATATAACGATTTGGCCACATACAATATGCAAACACAAACACATTTCGAAAGTTGAGAGAATCTATGTATACGCCATTGATTATACATATCTGGACGTGGTGCATTATGGCAATTGATGATACACATTTGCTCGTGTGTCTGTACATAGACATATTGCAATTAATAATTTTTATCACGAATGACATTTTAACTGAACACGCAAAAACACTTATTATTTGTAAACACAAAATCGAAATTTCGTTTGAAATCACCTTATTGTTTTTGCTATGGTAGCACAAAAGATACACAATTATACTTACTGTACTTGCTCTGTCTATTGACATTCTTAATCAGTTCGATGCTATGGTCACTTTCATCGATTCCGTGCTCACTCTCCAGCATTGTAGTTGTGCAAATCAGAAGAAAATGAGAGAGTCTGCGTTTGCTAAACATGTAGTGGAGAGTGAGCACGGAATCGATGAAAATGACCATAGCATCGAACTGATTGAGAATGTCAATAGACAGAGCAAACTCGATGCGTATGAAAGTTATTACATCGAGAAAGAGATAATGGTGCTATGCGGAAAGCGGGAACAAGGAACATACAGTCCTGCTTATTTGCATTGGTAGTTTGTCGTTTTTTCGTCTCACAAATCACCGGCAAAAATCGGGAGTCGTGTCAGTGCTGATGATGAACGCCCGTTTAGCGTTTCGAAATGCGCATTCACTTTAAGTAAGCACAATTGTGTATCTTTTGTGCTACCATAGCAAAAACAATAAGGTGATTTCAAACGAAATTTTGATTTTGTGTTTACAAATATTGCAATTGATTTTTAATGGATGTGTGAATTTCGATCGTATATCAAACACATACATGCGTGCACCATCGCGTCACAAAACCCCATTTAATGACCACCGAAGCAAAATAAACGTTTCTAAATAAACAGAAAATCCATTTGAATTGTTCGTTGTCAGTCTTCGAATACCTGGAAGCAGAATCCAACTTTGCATTTGTGCTTTGTATGTACAACACACTCGTTATTAGTTGTGTACTTTGTTTTGGAATTCTTTGACTTTTCGGTGTGCACACATATGGCAGAGCCAATACCAATATTCCGGTCATCGTTCGATACTACTCATTACTATAGTGTTTTTACGTTTTTCTTTTTTGCTTCTTTACGAGGAAAAGTGAAACAAAAACGATATAAAACATGATTTTTTTTACGATACAGCAACATATTTTCTTCGTAAAAATTGAACATTTCCAATGAAATTGAAGTGAACATTGGGAGAAGTCGCGCTATTTTCATAAACTTCCTCAAGTAGTGAACATACACAAGATAGTTTCACTTATGCCAAACAAGGTATTTCCTATAGAATATTAACATTCTCCGCTTAAATTTCATGAAAAACAGAAACAAACAACAAGAACACAGTGTCGACATTGAAAGCGCACAGCATTGATAAGTGTCGAAGCCAAAGCGAAAAATAAAAATAAAAAACGAGCAAAAAATTCTAAGTAGACAGAATAACTAACTCATTTAAATAAAATTGCTTTCGTGATCGAAAAAACAACAATTTCGCAGAAATACTGAATAACAATAGACCGAATAAATAAAATGATACGAAGGAAACGATGAGCAACGGATTTGCACTCGCCACTTACTGATTAGTATGCGATGTCCGGTTATGCGAGTGATTCAACCCGGATCATTGGGTGTTAATTGATGGAACAATCATCTCAGACGTACAATAAAATGACTTCGTTCTTGTTTGTTGAATGGGGCAAGCGCAGCAGCAGCAACAGCAAAAGCAAAACAGTAGACGTTGCAATTGGCTGTCATCAGCCATTGACATGATGATTTATTACTTTGCTATGCTTTGCTTTAGTTGTGTGTAGACAAGATCATACGACACACAGACAGCCATAACCAATGAAAAGACATTGTGTTGTAATATGGAAATTTACATCACGGCATACACACCGGGAGACGCACCTGTGTACCATACTCTCTCTCGCTCTCTCCTGCTCTCTCAGTACACACAATTTGCAATGAAATCTCAATCGATGTTCAAAACCTTTTTTTTTTTTGTTCATCGTGTAAACAATAAATCCACCGCATTACTCATATTGTGCACGGAACTTCGAATTTGTTCATTTTCATACAAAAATATGAAAGAAACTGAACAAAATGAATATAATGTGTTTCTTTTTCTTTATCTTTCTTTCCGCTTTGCTTTTGTGATTGGTTGAGCGTGTGCGCGCGGGCGCGAGCACTTGTTGAGCTTTAGGATTGGGTAACTATTGTACCTTAGGTTTATTTATTTTCTCTATTTCGGTTTAGCATACGTTTGTGCTGCATTACACCGAACAAACATCAAAAAGCAATTAATCGATGATGAACTAAGCTGTACTCACCTATACCCATTTTGAATACGATGATTAAGCAAATCGGAATCGGCTAGCTGCGTGTAGTCAAATTAAAAATGCAATTGTTTCTCTTTTTTTCATGTGTTTTGCGATTTTCTTTTCTCTTCCCGCTTGAAATATATTAGAGGAGAGAGAAAAAACAGCGCATACAGCACAGCTATTAGTTGGTCTGGAGAAATCAGTGTGTGTGTGTGTGTGTGTTTCTTTTTCGACGTACATCTGCGCGCCCATCAATTAATTTGCGCAATGATGTTCATTGGCTAAAATCTCGCAACTTTCGCGTTCATTACATTAATTTGGTCTGATACATGTGTGGATTCCCTCGACGTTGTACAAATATCAATTTTAAAAAACTGCATACACACAAAAGCCAAATGAATCGGCTCATACATTGACTGTGTGAAAAACTTGTTCTTGAATCAGCTTAGAATCGTTTTCGTTTGGCGCAAAAGAATTTCGAATTGCGACAGTCGCAACAGTCGGTTTTGACACATGAAAACTGGCATCTCTGCATCCCCTACACACCGACCGAGGCACAACAAAATTGTGAATGTGAATCAAAATGGCTAAATCTCGATATATGTTGATTTTACGGCGAATAAGAGAAAAAAATGAAATCGCGAAAAAAAATGTGTTGTTGAGAATAAAAATGGGATTAGCCGAAAGCGCTCGTTTACATGTGAATCATCTTATGTGTTTCTGTAGAGAGATACGATGCAAATGGCTGAGACAAAGATGATATAGTAATATCCCACAGCAGAGCAGATACAATACATACAAAATCGCCACTCTCGCCAATAGTAATGATGGTGATTTGACAGATCACCATTGGTATATGTTAATCGTACTAATTCCTTTCTGAGTGAGTAAAATTCTAAAACATTGCAGAAGACATCCGTCTTCTATCTCTTACCAGAAACATAAAAATGATTCACATGTAAACGAGCGGTTTCGGCTAATCCCATTTTTATTCTCAACGACACAAATGTATGTCGAATAGACGTTGTTTACAGCGATTGTGCTTCGGATCTTGTGGGGCTAAACAAACGATATGGCTGGAAATCGATTTATGATTTTCAGTAGCAGCTATACTTTTGGCCACTTGAAGACCAAACATGTGCACGGTGATTGAAAATTGGCAGCAATTTTGTAAGCAACATTCTTGCGTCTAATTATGATCAAGAAAATCTGCCATGGAAATCTATGTTTTTACAAACTTCTAGCGCAAGATTCAATCGGTTGTGGGTTTTTTTTCTCGTTGCATTGGTCAGAAGAATACACGAAGCAGAAGAAGAAAAAAATTGTGTTTGCACCGGTAATTAGATCATGAGCCGGCTTAAGCAAGTACATCCATTAGAAATAGTATGCAGAAAAAAAAAGAAGGACAACAAGCGTACAATATGCATACAGTTCATTTGTACGTACCGTCACTTGTTCTGCTGCAGCTGCGGCTGTTGCACACAAATTCTGCTGTCGCTATGTGTTCAATGTTAAAATTGAATCAGGGTAAACAAGGTGCAATAACTAAAATAATAATAATAACGCCACTGACTACATTCATCGCATTTTACATTCACAATTTCAACACTGTGTGAGAGATATCGATGTATGCATGGCACGGCTGCAGAGCTGAAGATTCAATTTGATTCTCTTTTCACGTCATATTAATAAAAATCAGTAATTTTCAGAGTACAAAATGGAGAACAAGAAATTGAAAAAATAAAAATAAAAAAGAACACCATTTACCCAGAGAGACGAAGAAAAAAAAAACAAAATCAAATTAATAAGGCTGATAAACGAGTTTTTATTTGATCAGTTTGTATTTTTTTTTCTGTCGTAATTTGGCATGGCTCGTAACAATTCACAGTCACACTATAATTTATTAAGAACATTTTATTTGATCGTTGAAAACCGGACTTTAATCGGTGAACAAGCAGCAACAGCGGCAGAGAAACGAAAATGCAGATATAATTCGTTTTTTTTTTCCTATTTCAAAAGCCTGTTCGAAGTTAATTGAGTGATATAGAGAAGCAACACAGAAAATTATATATGAATTTATTGTAATTATTAATCGTTGTTCATTTTCCCATTGTTATTACAGTGAATCGTGGGAAAAGGTGGACATTGTTCACAATGAAAACGGTACAATCAGTTTCAACCAAAAAAAGACGTTCATCTTTAACGAAGAGCTTTCGAATGGTTCGGAGGACGATGTTGTAATCGTACCAAATATTCCAATGTTGAGCGCCACATCACAGAGCAAACATGCAGCCCGGTAAGTTATTAGCACATACATGTTGCATTTGACCCAAAGCATGTGTCAAAAAGGGCTTTGCAAGCATGCAGAAGATGAGCATTGATTGATGCTTACATTTGTTTCGTAGATTCTTGCGATTGGCCATGGCCAGTATCATGGATATTTTGAAGATTAAACCATTCGTCGAAGTATCGGTTGGTCAACTATTGTGGGGCTATGAAGATCCTCTGTTGAAATTGGCTAAAGACGTTGTGCCAAAGGAACAGAAATTACCTTACGAAGAATTTGGCGTGTTGTATGGTAAAAATAGCACATCACCGGTAAGGAAATCCATTAAAAATTGTTTACCAATCGGTTATTCTTTAAAAACTCATTTCTATTATCCCATGAAATTGTCCAACGTCAATTAACACCTAAAGCTAATTTCTCGCTCGCACATTTATTTAAAACCCTGCTGTTTTTTTTTTCTCTTTCTTCGTTGAATTGCCATACGTTTTCATCAAGAATGTTGTAATAAACAATGATTTTTCCATTTATCATGAACAGGATCGTGTAACCATTTTCTCTGGCGTGAATGATATCAAACAATTTGGTATTATTGATAAGTACAACGGTGTTTCGTATTTGCCACATTGGTCAACACCCGCATGTAACCATTTGAATGGTACCGATGGATCCATTTTCCCGCCACACATCACCAAAAATACCACATTGCATTTGTATGACAAAGATTTGTGCCGTCTGATGCCGTTGTCATTTGAAAAGGAAGTCACCACACGTAACAATGTACCAGGCTATCGATTCACACCATCGGAAAAAGTATTCGCTTCGGTTGAAAAAAATCCAGACAATGTTTGCTTCTGTCCACACGGGCCACCATGCGCACCACACGGAATGTTTAATGTGTCGGCATGCCAATATGGTAAATATGATGATGCCATTTAATCATTTTTTTATACATTTTAAAAGCCCATTGACCACAATTAAGCACTTTGGCATGAACTTATCGGAATGCACCATTCAGTCAACAACCGATCGAATGGTCGTGTAGTAGTCAAGTCGACCACACATGCTAACTGTTCGCCACTTGAACGAATAACAAATATTGACTCTCCAAGTGTAAAAATACTTAGATACTTGTTGGTTAGTCAGGATTCTTCGGTTTAAATTGGCCACAGAGAGCATCTCACGTTTTGTCAATTGAACACACTACGGGGCCTATTTATACGGAGTTTGCATGCTAGTAGGCCTGTTATGCTTTTGCGCTCGCTGTAAATATATTAGGTTTTTGCGCTCGCAAATTTGCTGTTCGCCTTTTAACTAAAAAATTTCTGTGTTTGTGTTCTGCGCACAGGTTTTGTAGGAAAGGTTTTTCTTCTCAGGCCGTCATATGACTCACGCCAACTATTTTTTTTTTTGCGATTCCATCTCTGTCGAAGGTTAAGCTAATATAACTGAATTTCAAGGGATCTTAGAATACTTGGCCAAATTTAAATGGAATGAAATCCCCAAACCAAATCAACATTCTGTCTGAATAAATTTGTTCAATTTATTTTTCTTTCCTGGTTTCGTTTATTTCCTGGATCTTAAGTGACCAAAACTGTTGTTTATCGCTGATTCACACGAACGATGGCTTCGTCAAAGTAAATAAATCATTGCTGATATCTCAATAACCGCAGCATGAATTTCAAGTGCTTCGAAATGAAGTGGGCAGTGTTGAGTGTGTATTGTTTGACCACTTCATGAATTGAGATTGCCGCACAAATTTTATTGGAATTTAAAGATTACTGAAAAATCGGATTAACGAGCTGAGCTATTAACTTAGAAAAGAGCAAAATGATATCTCATTTTTTTCTCGTTTTCCTCAACTGAAGTATTTTTTGTTTGTATGAATCTTCCGAGATTTTTTATTGTATTTTTTCTTGGCTATTTTCCTGTTTTAGATTCACCAATCTTGTTGAGTTTCCCACATTTCTATATGGGTGACCCAACTCTTCGTTTACAAGTCGAAGGTATGACACCACCAGAAAAGGAAAAGCATCAATTTTTCATCGATGTCCAACCGGTAAGTACATTTGATTACTCTTGTTTTGTACTTCATTGGGAGAGTACAAGCAGAGTTTTTAACTCAAAAAGAAAGAACTCAAAACATTCCATTTTTTTCTCTTCCTTTCTCTTCCATAGGAAATGGGTACATCGTTGCGCGCTCGGGCTCGTGTGCAAATCAATTTGGCCGTTAGTCAGGTGATTGACATTAAGCAAGTGGCCAATTTCCCGGATATCATCTTCCCAATATTGTGGTTTGAAGAAGGTATTGACGGTTTACCAGAGGAGATCACCAGTTTGATGCTTTTGGCCACCCAAGTGCCACCAAAGGCTCGTTCAACATTGATGTTGGTACTATTCATCGTTGGTGCGTTGTTATTGCTTATTGCCGTGACATGTTTGGTGCGACGATCACATCGACAGAGCACATTGCACTTGGCTTCAAATTATTTGGCCACATCGGCTGTTGATCAGGCGAAAAAGAAGGCGCAGAGCGAACACAAGAGATATTAGATAGAAGCTTTTTTTTCATTAGTAATTATTAGACACAAAGCTAGCAGAAAAACACATACACACACACAAATACACAAACGAACAAGCAATACAGACCAGATCAAACGGTTGTTGGGAATTGATATCATAATGGTAAATTTAGTTTCATTTGGTTTAAAGCAGCAGAGCTTCCATAACATATGCGCATAAAATGTGTAACGGTGAACGGTGTGTGTTAACATTCACGAAGATTTCAAACAAACAAGATGAAGTAGCGGATAAAAAAAAAAACAGATTAATAACGAAAGAACAAATCCGAAAATTCCGACTTCTGGCTGAACAATTTTTTTTTTTCGTCTCGAAATTGTCACGTTTTCATGTCGTTTTTTTTTTATTAAATCAATTAAGCAGAAAATCAAACAGGTAATAGAATCTGTCATGTAACTAGACAGTTATTGATGTGAGAGGGAAATAATGATATTATAATAGTGTGCGCACAAATTGCGTTCAATGATGTGAAAGAAACCGAAACAAAAAAAGATGGCAGCAAAATCTATTGTAAAACAACATATTTGGCACACCCTTTTTTCCGTTTTCAAAGTTGCTTTTCGCTTAAAAATTCTTTTCCCTCGTTGTTTTTAGTTTTCGTTTTTCCATATCGTTTCCGAACATTTCATTCGGCTCAACCATCTCGTTGTAAAATGTTCTCTTCGTTCGCATAATTTGTGTACTTTTGTTTTCTGTTCAATTTTTTTTTTTCGAGAATTAGCCGATATTTGAGTCATTTTTAGTGAAATAAAACGGTTCAGTTTTATTAAATATATTTTCTTCAATTTTAATTGCCCTTAAACAGCATGCTGTTCCCACGCGCGATTATTTCGGTTTTTTCCTATATTTTTTTTCACCTTCTTGACCAAATTATTCATTTTATTATTCACTGACACAATAATCGTAGACAATTTGCTTCAATCACCGAAAAGAACAAAAAAAAAAGCACCGAAGGGAACTCAAATGAAATGACACACACAATTTTTTACAATAATTTTGCTATGCTCCATTTTTTTCTTTTAAACTAGAAAATCGCCATATTATTGAGAGAAAAAAAAAAATGACGAACATTTATTTAGAAAAATTGTTGGAAAAAAAAATTAGCAAAAAAAAATTCGATTAAACGTTTGCATTCGAGATAAAATTCAAAACAATTAGTAATGATCCAATTTTTTTTTCGTTCATATCAATTCAAATCGAACAAATTTTATTGCAATATAATTTTGTCCAAATCAATTTGTCTTCCTGCAACAATTATTCCCTCGGGAATTTTAGATGTTTTCCGTCCAAGCAAAGTATTATGAAGAGGAAAATTTAACATTTTTTTTGTACACGCACAACGTAAACAATAAATTATACTCCAAACAAGAAAAAAAGAAAAGAAAATGAAATCGAACAAGACAAAAAAACAAATCATTTGTTAAACGCTCAATTTGCTGGATATGTGCCTTAAGGTTAATCTATAAGGGAATAGAAGAAAAAAAAACAAGACCATTGTTTATTTTTTTTCTGACACAGAAATTTTTGTTTGAAGAAAAAATTACAAAAACGAACAAATGTTGATACTTTCCGTTACGAAAGTGGCCGTTTTTCTTTTCGGCTCTTATTTCTGGGCGCGTTCCATTTATTTAATACTTTTCGTTGGTTGTTTTTTTTTTCATTCGCAAAATTTTCTTATCCGTAAACTGTAAGAGAAACAGTAGCGACAACAAGAACAACAAAATCTTTGCATAGAATTTAAAGTGTAATTATATCATAAAATTGACGGAGGAACGTAGAAAAAAAAATGCAACTTAATAAGTACTTAGTTTTTAAGGGTAAGCGAAAAAGCAAATAAAATAATTGTTTTCTTTTGTACATACAAAATACGTAGTAAAATTTAAAAACAAAAAAAAAACGACAAAAAAAATTACGATCTAATGCAGAACAGATGACTACAAAATACATAGAATGATATGGCATTGATTTTTCTTACAAAACACTGGACAGACATTTTTCTATAAATTACAAAATTCAAATCAATTTTTATTTTTCCATTCTGTGTTCACAACGAAAACCGATTTGTTTTTCTTCCGAAATTGATGAAGAATTTTCGTTGTGTACAGTTGGAAAATGCAAATGACCAATAATTTTTTTTTCTTCAGGAAATTACAAGAAAAAAAAGACAATATTTAGAACGTTTATTATATACATTTGAGAAGCGGAAATAAAGACATCAAGTAATTTATTAAAATAAAAACAAAAATTGTTCGACTTTTATTTTTGTTTTTTCAGCCATTGAAATAAATTTTCATAGTTATTTATTTAATTCGGTGATAGAATCTGCATAAATCTGTGCATGCAATGATTCTGTCACATGCTGCCATGGGGCCAATTATATTGTTCTTAAAACTATTGCAGTTTTTTTTTTAAATGCATGGCGTCCGCAAATGGAAACGCCTGAATGTAGGCAACCTTTAGTTTGATACACAAGCTCACTTCGGACAACAGACGTAAAATCCAATGACTAAAATATTGTAATTTTCATCGAATTCAAGACAAAGAGAAAATTTGGAATTTTCAACTTGCTTACTAGACATATAAGTGCAATGTGCAATGTACGCACATAGTGTTCATGTAAATTAATAAAGCAGCAAACAAACAATGATCACCTGATTCGACTGTTTGTTTATTTATTTCCGTCGTCGATCGGAGATCATTAGAGTGAAAAACGTTGATACAGTTTAGTTTATCGTTCAATGGGTTTGATTTATTTTTGTCATTGCTTTCGTCATAGTTGCCGCTCGCCTTCTTTTTTTTCTCCCCATATACATTTTGTTTTTGTTTTCATTATGTGCGGTGTATTTGATTTGAATGGGAAAATCGCTACTCAATCGTCAAACGGATCCACGAAAATAAACTGTGGAATTTTCAATTTGAGTTTTGATCATGACATTTGTGACTTAGAGCGAAAAATGTTCAAAATCATTAAAACAATACAAGTGATGGAAAATTTAGTGCAGTTTCATTGAAAATGAGTGCAACACATTCAAAGTGTACAAAGAGGTAATCGAAAGTGTGTTGACTTTGTGTGTTTTCAATCAAATATTTAAAATTGTTTGATCGAAAAAGAGAATTTGCGTCGAAGCATCAAAACAAATGAGAATAGAGTAACACATCTCCTCAGTCAAATAATGAATAAGATATAGAAAACGAACTTTGTATTATAAAATAAGAAGTGTGTATTTAGTTGGATACAACAGGCAATTTGAAAGTGAATATCTAATATGTTTAGATTGAAGGGAAATTCAAGTGAATTTAGATTCAACACGAAGATTATTCATAGAAAATTTCAAACAAAGAATTCCACATCACCAAAACACACGTAATTGTTCGAGTTTTCCGTGTTTTGTCTCAGATCTATTGAGTTTATTTGCTTAATTCATCCCAACAGTTGACTGAAGATTCTTACTACTAGATGTGACGGCCTGAGAAGAAGAACCTTTCCTACAAAACCTGTGCACAGAACACAAACACAGAAATTTTTTAGTCAAAAGGCGAACAGCAAATTTGCGAGCGCAAAAATCTAATATATTTACAGCGAGCGCAAAAGTATAACAAGCCTACTAGCATTCAAACTCTGTATAAGTAGGCCTGTTATGCTTTTGCGCTCGCTGTAAATATATTAGGTTTTTGCGCTCGCAAATTTGCTGTTCGCTTTTTGACTAAAAAATTTCTGTGTTTGTGTTCTGCGCACAGGTTTTGTAGGAAAGGTTTTTCTTCTCAGGCCGTCATGTGCAAATGATAAAACCCTGAATGATTTCATTCGCCGAATGATTCCATCGTTGGTATGTTCAGTATCCTTTTGGTCAGTGCACAATTTTCCCGATGTCAACATATCATAGCTGTTGCTAATGGAGCAGGTGGGGTATCACTCAAAAGTATATTCACGGAAAAAGTAATTACGTACTCTCCGAAAAATTAGTGAACCTTTTATTCCGATTCGGAACAATCCATCCGATTTATCATAATCACTATGTACTAGAAATGGGGATAAATCCATCCGAGTTCCGATAATACGGAACATTTGTTTCACTAATTTTTCTGAGAGTTGGTAATTGCTAGAAAAAAATTAGTAATTGTTGGTCAAAAATTACTTTTGCGACTACTTTTTTCGTGCAATCACAATATTTTCTTTGCAATTATTGCTAAATTTTACAATAAATCTGTTTTGAGTGGTTTGCCCCTTGTATTGTGAGTGGTGAGAATCAAATGGATCCGAGTCGGTAGCCTTGTCTTTTCAAATTCTGTAGAAGGAATGATTGTAAATTGCAGTCCATCAAAAGTTGTGATCACCACGGAAAATTCATCAATTTCAGTGGAATAAAATGAAAGAACAAGATTAAGATCGACCAAGGTCGATGTGATTGAACCCATCAATAGGCTATCGTGTCTAATTCGCAACTAAGCTCAATCATATGCACATTTCCATGCGAATATTTGCCACGAGCGCACAGTTTATTTTTCATTCAACGACCAAAATACGGAACATTGTCCGAAGATTAGAAAGTGTTTCGAACGTAGTTGAAGGCCTCTATCTATCATTCAGCTGATTATTCCGTGATTTTTTTATTTATTTGAATTTTGGCTGCATAGAGATATGATATTTTCGGCCGGCGATATCACATGTGCTGAATTGTAGCAGGCAGAGAATGGCAACACAAAGTGAAATGGTCACAACGGATAATAGCTCATTGAGTACCAACCGCACTTAATAAATGAATACCTGCGTTCAAGATATGCGAAACAAAATGAATAACCGTAGAATGATTAGCAGAGAGAAATGTGTGTAATCTAACTTACGCATTGGGTGTGTTTGTGCACGCACTTTGTCAAGAAATTGGACAATGTCAATAAAACATTTATCATCGTTTGTGTGTCGAGAGAGCAAGTAAAGATCAATCGTGTGAAAGAAGCAAAGATAAGAGAGAGAGAGAGAGAGAGAGAGAGAGAGAGAGAGAGAGAGAAAACCAACACGAAATAGCAAAACAACAACACGAGAAAGACATTTAAGGACGATGAAAATATTGTCAACATGATCGAGTATTTGGGCCATGTTTGTCTGTCGAGCACGTTGTGCGAATTGCGGTTTTTTTCTAATCCATTCATTTCAACTGATAAACGATAATAATAAAATTTTCGATTCTATACACACATGTTTTAGCGTGCGTATCGATACAGTCTGTCTTATTTGATTTGACTGATTTTGGCGTGCGCGCTTTCCGCATATTTTTTTCTCTCTCGGTCGCATTATCAGTCAATAGCGATTCGGGCAAAATTGTTGAACCCAAAGAGTTAGCACACGGCGCCGATGTGATTCACGCATGCATTTGTTAATATTTGGTTGGTCGAATGTTGTGTAGCCTAATCAGAAAGAAATGGTTGTTTTTTTTTCTTCTCTTTTTGCTTTGTAGCCTTTTGTATTGTCTATAACCGTGAGTGAATGTATGTCTGCGCTGTTTTCGCGGTTGCGCCTCTGCCTCTGTGTTTGTTTTTGCCCGTTTTCTTTTCATTTGCTTTTCTCTTCGGTTTTTTTTTCTTCTTCTTTTCAATGTATTTGGGAGAAAAAAAAAACACCAAACAAAATGCCTAATCAAAAACTGTAACTAGAATACAACGTGACCCTAGCATAACCTTCTTATGCCTTTGTACATTTTCTACAGCGTTTTTTTTTTCTTTCATTCTCCTCGTCGTTGTCGTTGACGCCTTTCATTCTTTTTATTGTTGTTGTCATTGTAAATTCAATTGAATTTCTTTGCCGAGGGAAAAATTTTAATTTTTAATTATTGCCGATTTCGAAAAGTTCACTATCATTTCAGTTTGAATCGTCGAGGTGGATTGAGTGGAGTCGTGTGTGATAAGTGGATCGCTTAAATTGTACACAGCACACAATCCCCTTTCTATGCTGGTGTAGATTCTATATTTACCCAGCTTTCGTGCCATTTTCCAAGTACATCGAGTGTTTTGTGGTGGTGAACATTTCCAAGAGTACCAAAAGTTTTCTTCTACCATTGTGTCACACATCATCCGTGTGTAATTTTTTGTGCGGCGGGATTTTATCAAGTGGACATATAGCTGTAATGATCTCTAACCATTAAATATCGACTGAAGTAAGTAATTTTCACGTTGATTTACGCAGTGTTCCAGCAAAATGTGTACTGAATGCAGAATGTCGTCATTTTTTTGTTGATTTTGCCAAATGGGATTAACATGGACATGAGGGGCTATTTATCGGGCTTTTCTTTCATTTTTTCGATCGCTATTCTAATTTCCAATTTGAACGAGCGAACTTTAGCAATTTGCATATTTTGTAAATGCGACCATTTATATAAATATATATATTTGAATGCGCTTCAAATTGACCGTGTGTATTTGTTTCGGAGCAGCGGTAACCTCTGCTACGAACTAAAAACACAAACACAAATGTTTTGGGGAGCAGTACGTGCGGCGGGTGAAGAAACTTTTAAATGAAAACGCTTTTTCGTTGCTTTTAAACAAAATATTCGCTTTTTTCGCATTGTCGTTTCACCATTTTTTTTTTTTGCTATCCTTTGTTGTTCTTTATTTTGTCAAATCTTACTCAATTAAATCAAAGCGCCAATAAAACAAAAAACCAGCCACACTGAATCGTATTTTTTCTCTTTCCCATTCTATAGATCGATTGGACGTGATTCTTAATCCATTCAATGCATTTGATTACTAATTATGGAATTGCACAGTATTATTCGACGTTTTGTTGATTTTGTGGTATTTTAAACAAAAAATCATTTGCATTTACTAACCGGGCCTCTCTATTTACTCTTTTAGTTCTTGTTTTGTTGTGCGTTTTTTTTTCTTCTTCTTCTGTTCGTTATGGAAGCACCGTTTTCATATTGAGATGAGAAGTTGCCAAATGCACACATGCAACGTAATAACATTCTGACTGAATGTGGGCTAGAAAAGGGGTACACAAGCGAGAGAAAAACAAAACAAACAGATTGAACACACTGATTGATGCACTTAAATTACGTGTCAATTTTATTACAAAAGACACGATAAGGCAGTGGTGTAATGGGTGTGTGTGTGGCTTAAACAGTTGAATAACTGCAGATTCATCAGTCGTGCGCGCAGTCAGGTTAAACCGCGGTTATCACAATCCAACTAACGTCAAAACGCAATGTTTACATGGAAAATTGTTGTGCCATCTGTTTCAAGACGACGAAAGAAAGGAACAACAAACATTGTGTGTATCAATTGAAAATCTAGAAATGCAAAAAAGCGAGCCTCGCATTTTTATTCATATTGAATGTGGCAACGAAATAAAAAGTGATCGATTTTTCTACTTCTATTTCTGTGAGCATCGTGAGCACAATCGCAACAAGCCATACGAATTCAGTTCATATTGCAATCCAAAGCACTTCATCGATAGTAGGAATATGAAGCTAAAAAAAAACACATTTCGTCGCTTTGTGTTTTAGCGTCAATTCACATCGCCAATCAGCGATCAGCTCTACATTGTTTCGCACCGATTTTCCATCATACGATTTTTTTTTTCAAAACCATCTCAATGTCAATGTTTACTACGCTTCTTGCTCATATATGTTGTATACAGACTAAATGCGGATTTGATAATGAATATTATG
This sequence comes from Sitodiplosis mosellana, assembly GCF_009176505.1. Classification (NCBI taxonomy): domain Eukaryota; kingdom Metazoa; phylum Arthropoda; class Insecta; order Diptera; family Cecidomyiidae; genus Sitodiplosis; species Sitodiplosis mosellana. The sequence continues at coordinate 5,736,762 of NW_022601432.1, read as the reverse complement.
TAATAATTCATTATGACAAGTGTGAGCCGGTTTTTTTTATAGGGTAAGTGCGTATATTTCAATCAATACACGCACTCTTCGTACACTCGTCACTTTTGCCTCTCTTTTCCCATCATCGCCACTCTCACCATGCTTTGTGTGTGTGTATAAATGTATACAAAAATGCGCAGAAATTTCTAAAGCCATACTATGCGTATGCGATGTGTGTATAGATGTTTCAAATCAACATGCGCACACACGATGCCTTAATCAATCGCATGGCCACGATTATTACATTTCCTTTACCCGGTTCTAAATCATTGCGATGTGCGATTGATTGTATTGCTATTGGTGATTCGTTGCGGGCTGATTGTTTGGCATTCAATGTGATTTGGCAATGGGTGCTAGATTTTCCGTTCATCGCACAAAACTAATGCTCCAATTGATTATTTACTACGAGTTGTTTTTCATTCAACTGATCTACTGTTTCATACTCCACTGTGCCGTTTCTCTCCCTCGGTCCTTCGCTCCCTCGATCCCTCTTCTTCTCTATCGTCTGATAACGCATACACGATGAGTGCTTCATTTTTTTCCGATAGATTTTGTTTCTACATTTGTTTTTTTCCGTATTGGGATGAACGAGTCGAGAATATTTTTTTTGATTGCGATTGAGGATGATGAAGTAGTAGAAAGAAAGGGAAAGAAAAATTGTCAAGATTCGCGCTATCGCGCAAATAATAATGATTATTATTTAACCGTTCTCGGGGCAGCAGAATGAGCATGAGTTCACGAAACATTTGATGCAATGCATTTTCGACCGTGAACGTGAAAAGATCTCTTTCTGTGTCTCGAGTCTCACACCGTCCGGACATATTACAAGTATTTAAAGTGGATTGATTCAATTTTATTGCAGAAAGAAAAAAAAAGGAAAAAGAAAAATTGTGCCGTTTTTGACCAAATTTCTCGATTCAATAAAACACTACACACACACACATATATATATTTGGAACGAAGAATACAAATGAAAAATAAAATAAAATAAACCCCAAAAAATAATTTAATTTCGGACACAACAACCAATGATGATTGAAACCGGAATTTTATGGATCGTATTATTCATTGTTTGTGTGTTGTTCTTTTTACAGAGAGATTTATGCCGAAGATTTAAAACCAAGTTTACGGACGATATTAGCAGTGGCGAAGAATCATCCGTGCCAAGTGATACAAACGAAGTAGTAAAAAAAAATTCATCCATTTGGAACGCGTCAGCGAATAAAGCCGTAACAGTGGACGCCAACGACGAACAATTGTGCGAAGAAACGGTCTCAGTGCAAAAATCCGATTCGGACGAAGGTGACTTTGAAGTGATATCAAAGGAACAACTAAGCGACGATATGGCCGACACGCAAAACGGCATTGACAATGCCAACGATGGTGGCGAACGGCGATTCTCGATATCAGAAGAAGGCGAAGTCAACGATAAATTTCCACAACAAATGACCACCAAAAATCCAATGTGGAACATGATGGAATTGGGCGAAAAACGAAAACGTTTAAGGTAAGTGCAATTGATTTTAAAATTATTTTGGAGATTTTAAAATTCGGATGAAAGTTTAATTGTAAGAAAGGGCTAAGCAGCTACTAAAAGAAGGTTTAAAAATCATATTAAAATTTCTTCAAATTGAACGAAAAAAAAAACAGTTCACAAAAAGTCAATGAGTTAGTAGCTCAATGGAGACGGTCAGCAAATTTTAAATGGGTTCAATTTCTATTACATAAACTAACTCCATTTGATAACAGAAGTGCCCCTTCACTTGAATCAAAAGCTGACTACACACATACACACTCATGCGACAATACAACTTGAATGATCATTCGAAAGACCAGCGCCACTGAACGTCATTTGAAAGCGCATTTTATCACACATATACACACACACACACACACACAAACATACATAAACGCAACGGCGACGATGACGAAAATGGAAAAAAAAATAATATCATTTGTGGCTCTCATTTTGGCTTACACACAACTAAATTCACAGCTTACACACAACTAAATTCACCTGTGTGATTCGAATCACCTTTCATTTCTCGCTTCTTCGTAATTGCTCTACCATTGCTATACGATATTCTTGTGTAGTGATTTCGAATTGAAGTGAGTTTGTGTGTGACATTCACTCTCTGTTAGCCTGACTCACGAATTCTCTCACTCACTTGATATATATTTCTCTCTTTGTTGTATCTCACACTGTGCGGGGCTGTGAATGAATGCCGTGAATATTTACATGGCTACCTGATTTGCTGGTGATACACCACACTCCGAGTATCGTTAGCTGTGACAATCGGTTTTAGTAGTTATCGTGTATCCGTGCCGTTGTGACGTACACGTAAATTGTTTTTTTTTTCTTGGCATTCTCACATTGTTTTTCTGTTTCTGTTATTAAGCAAGAGAAAAAAAAACATTACAACCAAATTTTGAAGAAAAAAAAAACTTCATACATAATTCGAAGAAGAAGATGAAGAAAAAACAATTGAAAAAGAAAAATTAAATTATTCCCAAATTTTGTTATTCACAAACAGAAAAGTGTTGTTCTTTGTTGTTTTTCATCGTTCATTCCATTTATCGTGGATCGTGTTAAAATCTATCTTCCTAGTTTGAAATTGAGAAGAAAAACAAAATAATAACTGTGGCCCCGTAACATTAATTTGAGAAAGCAGTACCTTTGAATTGTGTCTGTCAAATAGAAAATTGTTTGTTTTCCATAGACGTTGATGTTTGCTAGTAATCAAATAACGCAAAACTCATAAACACGCTAGAATCGACGTGATCAACGAAACATGTACCAAAATGCCGTTTTCAGTTGTGAATCGAATCGAGGAAGAGAAAAAAAATACCGAATAATTTCTGGCCACAAGTGACGAAGCTATTTTCATTTATTTTTTTTTTTTGCATTTGCGTCGTAATAGTTGTCGAGGTTTCGTATGAGATTGAAAAAAGAAACAAAAACAAAATCGAAAGTGATCTTAACGTTGATGATTGTTAAAACAACAACAATAACAACGAAAAATACGATATAAACAAATCGATGCTGTGTGCAACGGTTGACGAAAAATTCGGCTGTCGACAGCATGGTTATTTAACCGTTTCCAAAAAGACACATACACATTAATGCCCTCTTAATGATGGGTTCGTTGTGACAATTTGTTTGGATGATTTTCAGTCGATGTTGCTTCAATGATCACTACCAACATCAAAAACTCCGTCCACCTCAGTCCATATTTGCAATCTTTATGAATTTTGTGTGCTGTTGGACTTGCACTGGCCGAAATTTAACCATATTACATAAATCCATTTTCATTGTTGCTGCTGGATTTTCGTCATTATGGGCAATGAGCCGCATATTGTATCGATCAATACCAACACATACCGTACAAACTTCAAACGACGTAGAAGAAGAAGAAGAAGAAAAGAAATACGTACATTCAAATTTGGCCGCAAATTTAAATGGAAATATGAAAATATTTCGCATATTTTTGTATGGCTACGTTTTTGTTCGTCTTCTTTTGCTTTTGTACAATTCAGTCGGTATATGTCGGTCATTTGTTTGCATTTTGCGGTGTTACCTTGATTTTGTTTGTTATTCCAACGAAACGCATACCGATCAACTTTCGATTGAATCAATGTAACGTCTCGGCTTCTTATTTCTTGTTTTTTTTGTGTGTCTGTCTGTTTGTCCAAACTAATTCGCATTGCCCGCATTGATAATTGAAGACTAATGTGCAAAATGCAAATAAAAACCACCATTTCATGTAAATAACCAGCTACCAATTTATCGTAAATATAAGCGACGCACTCAATTAGAAGCTTCTAATTGCAGTCGATGCGAAATTTCTAGACATACTGCCAATTATACAAAGCAACCTTTGTGCAATTAGGCCGAATTTGTTCCTTAATTACATATTTTCAACAACGAATCGTTGACAACTCTCATTAACAATGAAAAGTGAAAAATATTCGAAATTGTTGAGCATGTTGACAATATGCACTTGAAAAGCAAATGAAAGTTATTCAATTTCAACAATGCTCCACTAGAAATTCATTGCGAGTGATATCGGTCTGTCAACAACAGAGCTATATTGTCGCAATGTGTTTGTGCTGCTGCCGTTGTTGTTGTTGTCATTGTTCATTCTGATTGTGTTCGCACGATAAATGTTTGTTTGTTTCTTTGAAATGATTGAATCAAAGACAAAAAAAAAACCGGTTGAAATGTAGAGTCACGTTGTCATTGATAACTGATCGTTAAATCACCAGTGTCTTTCCCATTTCAACGCAACATGCGCAGAATACAGTATTCCCTACGACAACCACAACAACAGCAGCAGCATCAAAAACACAAAATACAACTTTTGTACGTTTATCTATCTCTTCAATGCCCATGAACAATGCCCATGGAGCATCTGTGGAAAATGGGCAATTTATTAAATTCTTCGTGTCATAGCCGAAAAAATGATCTAGCGCTTGAACAGCGTAATAGGTTTAGTTCTTCTCTCGGCCAGATGCCGTCAAAAGAGAGCAAGAGAGAGAGAGAGAGGGAGAAATGCCGGCATCACAAGTGAAATGTCAAATGGGCCAAATCTAAACATCGACTCTCAGCATTTCATTAAAAAATGACCAATGAATAAATCGTTTCTAACCGGATTTCCCGAAACCATTAGATGACAAATTCACACGTTTACTCCTTGCTTCGTAACAATTGAGTTCAATCACCAGATAATGAAATTCTATTCAACTAATTTCAAGCTACGTTCGATTCTTTTCTTTAAAATATTTTTCGTTTATCATTTCAATCGTAAATTAAACGCAATTTCAACAGAATTTCCTACAAATGAATCGTCTCTAATTGCTTGTGATTTTACAAGATGTTTGAAAATGTGAATATTATAAAAGCTGACATATGTACCATCATTTTTTATGAGTATTTATAAAATGAAATGGCATGTGCACCTAGTTAAATGCGATTGAATGTCAATGATTCAATTATTAGGAAGAGAAAGAGAAATGATTCATTTAAATGTTCAACGTGTATTTTCGGTTGGATTTGCGGCAAAAAAATTGTTCAATATTCGTTTGATGTGAGCCGAGCATGCTGCATAACGTGTATGATGATGATAACGTTACATTGTACGGTTCGAACGACCGAGTAGTGTAGCGGCAAAATGCATTTAAAACAACAACAAAAAACCAAAAACAATTAAGCGCATTGGAGCGAATGACCAATAGCCGCGAAAAAAAATTCACTCATCCGCGTGTATCTATCGCATATATACAAACGATACACACGCATACCCATACATACGCACACACAAGCATGCGCTGCCATTATATGTATATGCAAACGCGTCCACACACATAAACAAACACCAAGGCAAACGCACAGAAAGTCAGAGAGCGACAGCGAGTTGAAGAGAGCCAAGAGCGAACATACGAACGAACAAAGCGCGCGCGAGTAAAACTCAATAGAGAAAACACGGATGACAAGACATCGGCACCGTGTGCCGATTCGATACACAGAGCAAAGCTGTTGGATGCAGAGCGAGAGCCACGAGCAGAGAGAGAGAGAGAGAGAGAGAGAGAGAGAGAGCGTAAAACCGATGTGAAACACGACAGTTCTCTCTAACACAGTGTATGTGTTTAATTCGTAGTGTCGGTAGTAGGTTTTTGATTTTTTATCTTTTTCTATCCCATTCACACACACTTTCTGTCTCTCGTTCGCATTTTTCTTCAGTACGGTCTTCAATTTTTCCTTGTTGCTTTCATCATCCAGTATTTTAATGAATATAGTGAGTAAAGAACCACATGTGAACGATGACCGCACAACGTAATCAGACGATCCAACCGAGTGTTTTGCATTAATTGTGTGTGTGTTTATTAATCATAACGTTGAATTGGCTTCTTCTTTTTTGTGTTCAATTGAACGAAATAAATAAATAAAAATAAAACAAGTGCAGATTTTGGTCGAAATATTTTTTTGCTGTTCTGACATAGAGAAGAAGAAACATTTTCGTTATTATTTCGCGGTCCATTCCGATGACACCGACAAACCCATAGAGAGAAAAAAACGACGGAAAAAGAAGAAGAACAAGACAAAGTTAACCGATTTAGTTTTGACCCATTGAGAAGAGTAGTCGAGAAATTCGAACAACGTCATCGTTTACATTTTGGCGAAGTGAATTGCAAGTGTTTTCAACAGGAGACACTCACACACCGAGAAAAAGAAAGAGACAGAGACAGAGAGAGCGCACGACCTAGAGAGTGAAAAAGAAACAGAAACAAAGAAAATATTTCTCTTCAAAACGTAAATAAACACATCGAAACTTTTACAGATGATAATGACTTGAATGTAAATAATCAGGGAATCGATTGAAATAAAATCCCTCTCGGTGGAGAAAGCACGTATCGTAGATATTTTGGTTTTGTGCGCGTAAATGTGAGCGAAGAAAGGAGAGATAGAGATAGATAGTGGTAGAGAGAGAGAGAGAGAGAGAGAGGGAGAGAGAGATAGAGAGAGAAAGAGAATACAACAGAAAAATCAGGAGACAAAGAAAGGCAATTGTTTGTAATAATAATAATAAATTAAAAAAAAAAAACAGAAACCGAAAATAAAAGAAACTACCGCCAAAGGTAAAGCCAAAAAAAAACAGACGATCTGCAGACGACAGAGGCCCGAATTTAACCTAAAATTGGCGAGAAAGCCAACACCGCATAATAAAAATTGTTTTTGTGAAATTTTCGACATATTTTGATATTTATTCAATTCTTTTTTTTCTGTTCGTTGTTCGTCGGTCGCGGTTGTTTGTGGTTTTCTTTGCTCTTCTGCTCACCAATAATTTTTTTCTTCAACATTGCGGGTTGATCGAATAGCGCGGGTAGATGTGCTTGAAATTCGATTTGACGACTAAGAAGCAAGCGTGCCGTTTCATTGATGGATCACAAGTAAATCATTTCAGTCACTCTTCACCTTAAATTGTATATACATAATGAATAATAGCAGAAAAACGGTTTTCTTTTGTTGTTGTTCGTTTGCTCGTTTTGTAGAGATTGATGATGTTTTTTTTTTCTATTATAAATTGTGTGTCGCCGTTGTGTGTGGTTTGTGTTTGCGCTAGATTTCTATTTAAGCGAAAATTTGCAAGTTCACACAGTTTTACTATTTATTTTTGTTGCCTTCAACAGATTTGATATAGTTTTTTTATTCGTCATAATTAAATGCAATGAATACAGTGTGAGGGCGAGCGAGAGAGAGAGAGAGAGAGAGAGAAAGCGAGAAATAAAATTTGAGTTGAAATTTTGGTTGCATTGGTTATCGGATGTCCTTTGCTACAACAAAAAATTATTCAATGGAATTGTGTTCCAATCGGAAAATATCATGAATACCAGACAAGATCAAGTGAGAAAATGGTGAAAACAATAAAAGAAGAAAAGAATCAAAATCGAGACGCATGCATTTACGTGTGCTGTGAAATTCTTGTAGTTTCAATTCCATTGTTGTTCTTCGAACGACAACGATGACGACGATGAAAACGACAATGACGGTCTCGGAGGCAATGTGTTGTTTTCTTCTTTTTTTTCGTTTCGTGTCTGCTCATCCGTTGTTTGTCAACCGTTTTATTTGCCATCTCGTTGTTCGTTTCGATTAAATGTCAGTGAAATTAAAGCATTTATGCCGATATAATTGGAGTTTAATTCAACGAAATGCCATTGCAATTCGTTAAATTTGATTATAGGATAATCAATGCATAAATTGAACAAGTATGTACGAATGTCGATCGTTCGATTTGTTTGGGTTACACGAAAGATAGGCACACACATACGACACACGGTACACACAAAAAAAGTGGCCTGACTTCAGTCAAATGTGACGTTTCGCTGTCGTATCGGATATTGTGCTTGTGCGTCTGTGTCCGTGTCCGTGTCCGTATTCGTGTCTGTGTGCTGCCAGTTTGTGTATTGTAATGTGTTTGTATATGCGTGAATCAAAATTGAGTTGTACCAAGTGAATGAATGAATGAGTGAAACAGAGATGGCAAGAACGTAGACCGTAATAACACTCCTGTGTGCATACTGAGTGAAGAAATCATACGATATCGGTCGGTCGGTCGCTGCCGCTGTCATTGTCGTCGTTGTCGTCGACATCGCCGTCGCGTGTATCAATGTGCTTTATCCACATTGGATAACACCACCATATGACGTTTGTTCAACCGACCGACCATCATCATCATCATCATACGATATAACGTGCGGCATGGGTTGAGTTTACATTCATATACGATGATTCAAATGGTGCGTAATTGAAGCGCGATAAGGCTATAGCCAGCTCTTATTAAAATGGAAATTTTACTTGGTTCGTTTTTGTTTTTATCATTTTTTTTTCGAAAAGATTTCGATAACCTATTAAATCACATACCAGATATATCGACGGAATCGCACAAGTTATGCATATGTGATGTGTCAAGTCAGTTGTCACAATAGTTTTTCTGTTTTCGTTTTTTTTTCCTGTCAAAGGTGCCAAAACTGCATCAGACGGTTGCACTTTGCATTTTTTAATCAAAACAATTCGATTCCGATTTTTCTCTCATTATATTTAAGAAGGAAATGAAATTGGCCGCATAAAAATGTGTAACATTTTCGATTACACATGTAATAAAGACTAGTATGTCGAAATTTTATCAAAAGTAAGATAAAAATAAAATGACTTGATAAACATGTCTTTTCATCAATACACAATACAAAACACGAAAAACAAAAACGAGCAGAGTTATCATACGCAATGCTAAAGCAATTATGGATCCAGCAAATGCATGCATATATATGTATATATATATGCGTTTCCTCATCATTAGTCTAATCATCAAAATTTACACTGATTACAGCAAAATTGTGATATTAAATATGGCAGCCACAGCTTGAGCTTGAATAACCCAACCACAATGACAAAACAAATAAACGAAAAGAGCAAGCAAGCAAAAATATGAATTGAATAATGGATTAAATATTCCAAGCAAGAGTTGGATCATGTTCATTCTGTGTCTTGCACATGTATCAAATAGTCATTGAAATTTCCTCCACTCAATTGGCACTCTCTGCTGTGACCGCGTGCAGCTGACGCAAATTTTTCACCAAGTGGAAAACCATATCAAGCCACAGATCACAAGAAAAAATAAATTACACATCAAAACGTAAGCAATAACATACATAACATATTTTCAATAGATGATTCAAACTGATGAAAAAATCCCCAATCACACACACACACACGCGCGCGCAACACAGTCACATCCATTTTCCCAATTTTGAATACAAGCAACGAAATGTATAAAATTTAAATGGTGTTGTAATTGCAATTAAAAATAAAAGTGAATGGATCAGCAAATGTCGACGATGACGATAACGATGGTCATCAAGTTTTTCGTGTTGTACATTTTAAGCAAATTTTCACTTCGAACTACAGCAACAACAGCAAAAATTCAGAAAGAAAAAAACTGTTCAAACGTGATTGATTTCAAGGTGATATTTCGCTAATGGATCGTTTTATTAACTATTATTTGTTTTTTTTTTCTCTGTTGGCTTGAAAAATTGTGTGCGTACAATTTTCCGCAATTTTCATTTCATTACCGTTGATGGTCGTCATCGCCGCCGTCGTGCTAAATTAGTTGGTGTTGCATATTTTTGTTTCGTTTTTATGTCGATTTTTCTTCTATTTTTATTATGCTTCATTATGATTTATTTTATTTAATTTTTTTCGCATATATTTACAGTCCATTCAGAACAATACCGAACGAAACGATTTCATGGCAAAATTGAATTCCATATGAAAATTTTATTTGGCGATCAAAATTTCATGGCAAACTTAACACACACACACACACACACACACAAAAACCATTTTTTCTTTGTTTTCAATTCGAAATTAAAATTCACTCGAACCGTTTCAATTAATATTTTACATTAACAAAAAGTAACGCCAATACACACGCAATAAAGTTTGTTTTTGTTATGCTTATAAAATGCAATGCAGCAATATGAGGTGAGATTTTGTTTTTCTGTGTCATTTGCATGGATTGCTTGAATATTGTTTCGTTATTGTCATCCATTTTTTTAATTGACTCATAATTAAAATGTTTAGTATTTGTTCTGTTCTTTTTCGTGTCTGTACTTAGAATTTTATTTTAATTTTTAACGATATTTTAATGCATGCTGTGTGAGCGCGCGTGTGTTTTTCCTCAAATTATTGTAAAACTCTCAGGGGCGGGGGAAATGAATTAAAATCGATTGTTATGCGATCGTACACTTCATCCACACCGTTTCGGTGATTGCATATAAATTCAAAGTAAACAAATTTCTGGTTTACGGCCGACTTTAGACTTTCAAACCGGTTCGATAATAAAATATAAAAATATTATGCATAATTGTAAAAAATCAAGTAATGTTCAATGGAATTTGAATGACGAAAAGATTTGCGGTTTTTTTTTGTTTACATTTGTATCGTCATTAAAAGAGAAGAACACATTTTTGGTCCGTGATACATGTATATGTGTATGTTATGCACGTGTACGTCAGGGGGAAAATTGATCAAAAGTACTTTTCCATTCAATTTTTTTCCTTCTTCGGTGGTTGTGGCGATCGGAACGGCCCGAGCTCAGGGCCAAACAGAAACGAATTCGAATGTATATCCAGCGAGTTTTTAGCGTATTGTGTTGATTGTGTGTCATTGAAATTGTTATCTTGCGCAGGCCGATGGCCCCCCTTGTGATATGTGTGTATCTTACATCATCTACAACTTGTTGAAATCACACATAGAATGAAAGAGAGAGAGAGAGAGAAATAAAAAGCTAACCATATCCAAAATCCGTATCGAAATTAATACGAAAAACTGGAATCACATTTTTTCGGCATGAAATATTTGTGTACTGCGCATATTTGTTTATGCGATCAGGTCGACTAACGTGTTTATGAGTTACCACTGTTGACGTCGTTCTCCATTGAACTCTCCATGAAAATGTTGTATTTCTATTCATCAGCATCAAAACGTTGGTATTTCCCGTGTTATATCAATTCCAAATCGTTGTCATAGCATCGACACATATTTTAGTCTCTGCGATCATCATCCGATTCTAGCAAGCGAAGAATTTCTGGGAGAGAAAGAGAAAAAGATCAAGAAAAAAAGAAATATCACTATTTTCAAAATTGAAAGTAGCAAAGGCGCGCGCGCGTGCGTTTTTTGTTAAAAAAAAATTTAATGTTGTTGTTGTTCGTACAATTGCGATTTTGAATATGTGTTAAACAAAAGGGTACCAATTTTAAAACCAGACGGGAGCAGCTTATTTGATATATCTCCATAAAAAAAAGCGAATGGATTTGTGTGTCATTGAAACGAAAAAAAGATCAAACGAAAACGCAGAGCTTAACTTAAAATCGAGAACACAACTATTCTTAGGAGTATATGGTTCTAGGTTGTATAGTAACGTTCGCAATTGATATGCTTAAACGTCGCGCTAGCAAACGTTTCGTATTGGCTGAAAGTGGCCAAGATGGCCACTGGGATTCCAGTGTTGATAATAGTCCTAGTATTACCGTAGAAAGAAATGCCAACAGTACCGACGAAATGAGCACACAAAGTGTATCGCCATCGTCGTCATCGTCAGAAATGGCGCCAACCACAACGACAACAATAACAACAACAACAACAACAACATCCGACACTAATCATTTAACCGTGCCAAAGACAACGACGGTTGAATTGAATCAAGGGTTGAAGTAAATATTCGATTTTCTTTTTCTACACACACATACACACACAAACATATATATTTTTTAGCAACTTTTTTTTTTATTTTCATACACATTTTTTGGGATTCCGGTTTGTGAATAGTGCATTTGTGCTTTTCATTCTTTGTTTCTGTTTTAGCAAAATGTTTGTTTGAATTCGATCAGAGTAGTAAGTGAAAAGGATTTGCAAAGCAAATAAAGTCACCTTTCAATCTATGAAATCACTATCATCATTTATAACAGATTGACACATCGTTTTATTTTGCAAATCATTTCACTTTGTTGATATTGATTGTTCAGTGTATTTTTTTTTTGCTTTTGCTAGCTTAGATTTTCCGTTTCGAATAAACCAAAAATAGTATACTATTAAGTGTGACTAATTCCGAATTTTTAAATCCGAGTAATCATTGTCCATAAGTTTTATTCTTAAATTTGTTTTTTCAAGTCATTCAATTTATGTGATAATGATGCATTGATTTTTTTCTCCCTCCATTTCAATATGATCAGACCTAGTATGTCCAGAGGTGCTGGGCTTGGACTCGATCGTAATCATGAGCGTGACTTTGTACTTTCATCAATTGAAGAGTTTGTCAAGAGATTCGACGGTATTCGACCAATAAACAAGGTACTCATCGAAACAATGCGCCGATTATGGTCAATTGTTCGTTTTTGTTTGCATTTTGCCATCAATCCAATTGACTTGCAAGAGAAAAACAAAACTTATTTTTTCTGACCAATTTTCGAATAGGTCTTGATCGCCAACAATGGAATTGCTGCCGTTAAGTGTATGCGTTCGATACGCCGCTGGTCATATGAAATGTTCCAGAATGAGCGTGCAGTGCGTTTTGTGGTTATGGTTACACCCGAAGATCTGAAAGCAAATGCCGAATATATCAAAATGGCTGATCACTATGTGCCTGTGCCCGGCGGATCAAACAATAACAATTACGCCAATGTGGAATTGATTGTGGATATTGCTGTGCGAACGCAAGTGCAAGCTGTATGGGCCGGATGGGGTCATGCATCGGAAAATCCAAAGTTACCAGAATTGCTGCGCAAAGAATCGATTGTGTTCTTGGGACCGCCAGAGCGTGCGATGTGGGCTCTTGGTGACAAAGTGGCATCATCAATTGTTGCACAAACCGCTGATATTCCAACACTGGCCTGGTCTGGATCCGAACTGAAGGCACAATACAGTGGTAAAAAAATCAAAATCTCATCGGAACTGTTCAATCGTGGTTGTGTATCGACAGCTGAACAGGGTTTGGCGGCATCGACCAAAATCGGATTCCCCGTTATGATCAAAGCATCCGAAGGTGGCGGTGGCAAAGGTATTCGACGTGTCGATAAAGCCGAAGATTTCACTTCACTTTTCCGTCAAGTACAAGCTGAAATTCCCGGTTCACCCATTTTCGTAATGAAATTGGCAAGCGGCGCACGCCATTTAGAAGTGCAATTATTGGCCGATCAATACGGTAATGCGATCAGTTTGTTCGGCCGTGATTGTTCGATTCAACGTCGTCATCAGAAGATTATTGAAGAAGCGCCAGCCATCATTGCGCATCCGGAGGTGTTTGAAGAAATGGAAAAGGCTGCCGTTCGTTTGGCCAAAATGGTTGGCTATGTGAGTGCCGGTACAGTTGAATATTTGTATGCCAACGATGGTAACTACTATTTCTTGGAATTGAATCCACGGTTGCAAGTAGAGCATCCGTGTACGGAAATGGTGGCCGATGTCAATTTGCCCGCTTGTCAACTGCAAATCGGAATGGGCGTTCAATTGTATCGGTTGAAAGACATTCGTTTGCTATATGGTGAATCACCATGGGATTCAACCATCATCGATTTTGACACGCCAAAATCAAAACCAAGACCATGGGGCCATGTCATCGCTGCACGTATCACATCCGAAAATCCAGATGAAGGTTTCAAACCAAGCTCAGGTAAACACACACACACATTTTCCCCTAAAATCAAAAGGCAAATGCAAAACCCTAACGCCATTTGTTGAGTTTTGTAGAAATCATTAAGATACTAACCAACTTGGTTCAATATGAGTGGTAATTCTACTTAACAGTAGACTTGACGTGAAGCTCAGTACTTAAACTAACTCAATAGCAAAACGTCAAACCAAATGGTAGTTGTGCTCGCTGTTGACGGCTGTTGTATTTGCCTTTTGCTCTAAAATATGCAACAACATTTTTAACTTATCGACAAATTCCATTTTCATTCGTTCAGGTACTGTCCAAGAATTGAACTTCCGTTCAAGCAAAGATGTGTGGGGTTACTTCAGTGTTGCCGCATCGGGTGGTTTGCACGAATTTGCCGATTCACAGTTTGGTCATTGTTTCTCCTGGGGTGAAACACGTCATCAGGCCCGTGAAAATTTGGTCATCGCACTGAAAGAGCTTTCGATTCGTGGTGATTTCCGTACAACGGTCGAGTATTTGATTACATTGCTCGAAACAAACAGTTTCTTGGAGAATACAATCGACACTGCCTGGTTGGATGCCTTAATTGCACAACGTGTTCAAGCCGATAAGCCTAATATTCTTCTCGGCGTTATCTGTGGTGCTCTGCACATTGCCGATCGTCAAATTAGCGAATCGTTTACACACTTCCAAGTTTCATTGGAAAAGGGACAAATTCAAGCGGCTAACACATTGACAAATGTCGTGGATGTTGAGCTTATTTCCAATAGCGTTAAATATAAAGTTCAAGTTGCCAAAAGTGGAGCAAACACCTATTTCCTCGTCATGAATGGCTCATTCAAGGAGGTTGAAGTCCATCGCTTGTCCGATGGATGTATGCTATTGTCGTTAGAAGGTGCTAGTCACACAACTTATATGAAAGAGGAAGTCGATCGTTATCGTATTGTGATTGGTAATCAAACCGTTGTATTCGACAAGGAAAACGATCCATCGTTGTTGAGAAGTCCATCGGCTGGTAAATTGATTAATTTAATCATCGAAGATGGTGCCCATGTGAACAAAGGTCAAGCATACGCTGAAATTGAAGTCATGAAAATGGTCATGACATTAACGGCCCAAGAATCCGGTACCGTATCGTTTGTAAGACGTTCGGGTGCTGTTTTAGATGCTGGCAGTTTGATCGGTCACATCGAATTGGACGATCCATCATTGGTCACAAAAGCTCAACTATACAAAAACCCATTCCCACCATCCGAACACAATTTGGTTCCGGAGAAATTGAATAAAATTCACAATAGGTACGTTGAACCGGCAAAATTTCTACAATTTCTTTCAATTTCGCAAACAATTTGTATCATTTCTTTCATTAATTGCTGCTAAATTTTCGCATTTTGTTTCGATTTTCAGCTACAAAGCCGCTTTGGAGAATAGATTGGCCGGTTTCTGTCTTCCGGATCCATACAATACGCCACGTTTGCGCGAAATTATCGAGAAATTCATGCAAAGTTTGCGTGATCGTTCGTTGCCATTGCTCGAATTGCAAGAGGTTATTGCATCGATATCCGGCCGTATCCCAATGTCGGTGGAAAAGAAAATCCGTAAGCTGATGACTTTATACGAGCGCAACATCACCAGTGTGTTGGTGCAATTCCCATCGCAACAAATAGCCAGCGTTATCGATAGCCATGCAGCAACGCTACAAAAGCGGTCAGAGCGTGATGTGTTCTTTATGACCACCCAAGGAATCGTGCAATTGGTTCAACGTTATCGCAACGGTATTCGTGGCCGAATGAAGGCTGCCGTGCATGAACTGTTGCGCCAATACTATGCCGTTGAAAGTCAATTCCAATACGGACACTACGACAAGTGTGTGGCTGCACTTCGTGAAAAGCATAAGGACGATATGGCTGCTGTGGTTAGCACCATTTTCTCACACAGCCAGGTGAGCAAAAAGAATTTATTGGTCACCCTGTTGATCGATCACCTGTGGGACAACGAGCCTGGTTTGACCGATGAACTGGCCGCCACTTTGAGTGAATTGACATCATTGAATCGTGCCGAACACTCACGTGTTGCATTGCGTGCTCGTCAAGTGCTGATCGCCGCCCATCAACCCGCTTATGAATTGCGTCACAATCAAATGGAGTCGATCTTCTTGTCAGCCGTTGACATGTATGGACATGATTTTCATCCGGAGAATTTGCAGCGCCTAATCTTGTCGGAAACATCAATCTTCGACATTTTACACGATTTCTTCTATCACAGTAATCGTGCCGTTTGCAATGCCGCTCTTGAAGTTTACATTCGCCGTTCGTACATTTCGTATGAATTGACATGTTTGCAACACCACAAGCTATCCGGTGAATTGCCATTGGTGTATTTCCAATTCTTGTTGCCAATGGCACATCCGCATCGTTGCTTCATGAAATTCTCGCCCGAAAAGAGTGAAACCGAAACCATTTTCACCGGATCGTTTATGCGCACCGGTTGCATGGCCGCATTCAATTCATTCGAACACTTCCAAGAATATTCGGATGAAATTTTGGATTTGCTTGAAGATTCCGTATCGCCAATCCTAATTAACAGCAAAGTTTTGGATGCTGTCGAAGCAGCTGATTCTCAATCGGAAGGTGGACGCATGAGCACATCGATCAATGTATCACTTTCGGACCCAATTTCGCGGCCAGCCAACGAACAAGAGCCCACATCAACCGAACCAATTCACATTTTGAGTGTGGCCATTCGCGAAACCGGTGACATGGACGATGCTCAAATGGCATCACAATTCCAAGTGTATTGCTCGCAACACCGCGAGGAATTGTTCAATCGTCGTGTGCGCCGTATTACATTTGCCGCATTGAAAAAGCGCCAATTCCCCAAATTCTTTACATTCCGTGCTCGTAATAACTACGAAGAAGATCGCATTTATCGTCATTTAGAACCAGCATGCGCCTTCCAATTGGAATTGAACCGTATGCGCACATACGACTTGGAAGCGTTGCCCACATCCAATCAGAAAATGCATTTGTATTTGGGCAAAGCCAAAGTGGCCAAAGGACAAGAAGTTACCGATTTCCGCTTTTTCATTCGTTCAATTATTCGGCATCAAGATTTGATCACCAAGGAAGCTTCATTTGAATACTTGCAAAACGAAGGTGAACGTGTTTTACTCGAAGCCATGGACGAGTTGGAGGTGGCATTTTCACATTCACAATCAAAACGCACCGATTGCAACCATATCTTCTTGAACTTTGTGCCAACGGTCATCATGGATCCAGCCAAAATTGAGGAATCAGTCACAAAAATGGTCATGCGCTATGGACCACGTTTATGGAAATTGCGCGTTCTTCAAGCCGAATTGAAAATGGTGATTCGTCAATCACCACAAGCGTCAACGCAAACCATTCGACTTTGCATCTCAAACGATTCCGGCTACTTCTTAGACATTGCCATGTACACCGAAGTTACCGACAAAGAAAGCGGAGAAGTAAGTTCAACGAACATTTTGTACACTTTCATTTGGATTATTTTTTTCGTTGCTTCGTTTGACAATGGATTTTATACTTATGAAAACTTTTCCATGATTTACAGATAAAATTCATGGCATACGGTACAAAACAAGGGCCATTGCATAATTTGCCAATTTCAACTCCATACTTAACCAAAGATTTCTTGCAACAAAAACGCTTCCAAGCTCAATCAAATGGAACGACATACGTGTACGATATGCCAGACATGTTCCGTCAAATGACCGAACGTTTGTGGAAAGAATTTGCAAAAGCTCGTCCAACGATCGATATTCGAATGCCCGAAAAAGTGCTCATCGATTGCAAAGAACTCGTTCTGATCGGTGATAAACTCGAGGAAATTCCACGTTTGCCAGGAGAAAATGATGTAAGTTTTGGCAGAAAAAAAAACCGTTTTCTTCTTATTATTTTCGAGAGAATAACCAAAATGTTTATGATTACCATTTTGATATACTTCAGTGTGGAATGGTGGCTTGGCGTCTAGTCTTGTCAACGCCAGAATATCCAGATGGTCGTGAAATGATTTTGATTGCAAACGATCTAACTTATCTGATCGGTTCGTTTGGTCCAAAGGAAGATCTGCTTTTCAACAAAGCATCGATATTAGCCAGAGAACTTAGAGTGCCAAGAGTAAGAAACATTTGAATTCCGGGCATTTCCATTCGTTCGAATATTTAACTGTGGTCTTTTTTCTGTTGTTAGATTTACATTTCGTGCAACAGTGGTGCACGTATCGGTTTGGCTGAAGAAGTAAAATCATTGTTTAAAGTCGCTTGGGAAGATCCAGAAGAACCAGACAAGGGCTTCAAATACCTGTACTTGACTACCGAAGATTATCACAAGATTTCCAATTTGAACTCAGTTCATGCCATTTTGATCGAAGACGAAGGTGAACAAAGGTATTTAAACTGGAAATTGAACGGTTTCTTACGAGTTTTATGAACATCACAAACTTGAAATCTAATTTTTGTATACAAATACGCCTGTAGGTACAAAATTACTGATATCATTGGTAAACAAGACGGTATTGGTGTGGAAAATTTGAGTTATGCTGGTATGATTGCGGGTGAAACATCTCAAGCTTACAATGAAATTGTTACCATTTCAATGGTAACGTGCCGTGCTATTGGTATTGGTTCATATCTGTTGCGTTTGGGCCAACGTGTGATCCAAATTGATAATTCTCACATTATTTTAACGGGATATGCAGCTTTAAATAAGGTAAAAACGAAAATTCCATAGAATTTTTCTCTGATTTTCAATGATGGCCGGAACTTGTTTACTCAACATTTTACAATTACAGTTATTGGGACGAAAAGTTTACGCTTCGAATAATCAACTTGGTGGTATTCAAATTATGTACCAAAATGGTGTAACGCATAAAACAGAAGGTGAGTCTAATCAAAACAAGTATATAAATAAAAGGATTTTCTATGACCTTAAGGCATACAGAAAAATGCGAATCATTTTCGAATAATTAGAAGAAAAAAAGTCAACGTCGAAACTGGTTTTATAATAATCAATCAAAAATGAAATTGTTTGAAATGTGAATTGATTGTTCTGTTGAATGAATTGCAGCAATTGATTTGGACGGTATATACACAATCCTTTCATGGTTATCATACATTCCGGCAAAGACTGGCAGTGGTTTGCCAATCGTTATTCCAAATGATCCAATCGAGCGGCCAGTTGGTTTTGTGCCGACAAAAGCACCATACGATCCACGTTGGATGCTTGCTGGCAGACCAAATCCAACAAATCCAGGCGAATGGGAATCCGGTTTATTCGATCGGAATTCATGGTCTGAAATTATGGAACCGTAAGTTGAATTGCATTTTTAAAGAAAAAAAAAACGACAATTTACTCCTCTTTCATTCAATAATAATAAATAAATGGTTTATTCAACCGCAATTTCAGATGGGCCCAAACGGTTGTAACAGGTCGTGCACGTCTCGGTGGTATTCCAGTTGGTGTGATTGCGGTGGAAACGCGCAGCGTTGAACTGACAATGCCAGCTGATCCGGCTAATCTTGATTCCGAAGCGAAAACATTCCAACAAGCCGGTCAAGTTTGGTATCCAGATTCATCGTACAAAACGGCACAAGCAATCAAAGATTTCAGTCACGAAGAGTTGCCGCTCATCATTTTGGCCAATTGGCGTGGTTTCTCCGGCGGTATGAAGGATATGTACGAGCAAATTGTTAAATTTGGCGCTTACATTGTCGACGGTTTGCGTGAGTACAAACAACCAGTGTTGGTTTACTTGCCACCAAATTCGGAATTGCGTGGCGGTGCATGGGCTGTGCTTGACTCACAAATCAATCCAACATACATGGAAATGTACTCCGATCCCGAATCACGTGGTGGTGTCCTCGAACCAGAAGGTATCGTTGAAGTTAAATACAAAGACAAGGATTTGGTCAAAACTATCAATCGATTGGATCATGTTGTGGTTGATGTAAGTTATTGATTCGTTTTCTGTTAAAATTTGCGTATTTTTTTAAATGAATTTAAATTTATTGAAAGAAAAACATCAATCAATCCTTATTCTACAGTTGCAAAATCAAATCGAACAAAACTCGGGCAACAAAGAGTTGGTGGGCCAACTTGAGCAAAAAATCAAAGAACGTACTCAATCGCTGTTGCATGTTTATCACACCGTTGCTGTGCACTTTGCTGATTTGCATGACACACCTGAACGTATGTTGGAGAAGGGTTGCATCAATGAAATTGTACCATGGCGTACATCGCGTGAATGGTTACACTGGCGTTTGAATCGTTTGTTGCTCCAACATCAAATGGTGAAAAAAATCATTGCCGCTCACGATGATCGCAACATTGAACAGGCCAAGGAAACGCTATGCAGATGGTTTGTTGAAGACAAGGGCACAACCGAAGCTCATCTCTGGGACAATAACAAAGAGGTCGTCAACTGGTTGCTCCATCAAACCGATTCCCATTCGGTCGTCGAATCCAATATCAATGCAATCAAACGTGACGCAATCATTTCACAAATTCGTAAATCGCTTGAAGAACGTCCAGACGTTGCACTCGACGCAGTTATCGGACTCTGTCAAACATTGTCATCAACGCAACGTTGCGAAGTTGTTCGCACACTCGCACAACTAGATCTATCAAGCAACTCAGAACAAGTATGACCAAGAAAATTAGACGTTTAGATTTTTTGCACAATAACAATTAAAACAGAAAGCGAAATAAAAAAAATTAGTATATTTAATTTTCAAGGGAAGAAAATATATTTAACAAAAAAAAAATGAACCATTCACGCAAACAATTGATCGACATCAAGACAAAAGAAAACCATTTAACGAACAAAAAACAATTAAAATTTATATATTTAGAAAGCGAAAAAAAAAAATCAGAAGAGAACTATTCATATTTATGAACGAATTTTTTTTTTCACAGCATCAAGATTTCAATGGGAATTTAGCTTTTGATGAAAAAAAAACGAAAATGTGCAAAAGAAATGGAAACAACAACAAGAAGAAGAAAAAAAAAATTCGTTGATCGCCGTAGAAAATAAATAAATAAATACGTTAGATGTATATTCAAAACATTCAATTGAACAACAAATGATATTGGTAACAAAGTTATTAGATGAAAGGAAATAAAACAAAACGATAATAAAAATAAAACAAATGCGAAATCAGACATTTTGCAGAAAATATATTTTGTACATATATCATTATGCTATAAACGTTTATTATATTTTTGTTGGAAAGAGTTATTAAAACTATTTAATTAAAAAAAAAAAACTAAATTTTGTTTGATGGGTATTACTTATACAATAATTTTTCGTTTCATTCCGCTTCTTGTCCATTTTTGCGGTTAAATCGTTCTGATGGTGCTTGTTGTTGATTGATTCAGTCAATATGATCGAAGAAAGTCAAATGGGGTCGATCCATTGGCAAATCACATATCGGACAGATAAGCGATTCGTCCGCATTTAGAGAAGGTAAGATTTGTTTTAGTTTTGTGATATCGTCGAGTGCAAAACTCTGGCAATGGATACATTGTAGCTGATTCATCATCGGTATTTGAGTCATTGATATGCAACATCTTGGTAGGTCATGTTCTTGTTCACAAATTCCTCTGATGCAATCGATTGGTCCATCGCAATATACGCATTTTTCCACGCCACGTTTATCGAGACCAGCGCTGGCCGTCAATAGCGCTTCAATCAGTGGATGAAATTGCACTTTGATCGCTTCATACTCGTCGAATATGCTCAAATTGATGAAATCCCGCAGTGATGTGCGATGGCATTGTGCCGAAATTATTTGGAATTGTGTCAATTTGTTGGTGTTTTTATTGAGACGCAACAGTATCGAGTAGGATTGAATGGCCAATATGAACTTTTTCAAAATGTTGTATTCGCCAAGAAAATTGCCCGATTCAATCATTCGATTCTTTTGTCTCAAGTAGGTACTTCGAGCACTTGTCACGATCAAGCGTACTTTTAGCGAATAAACGTATTCGGCGGTGCAAGTCATTTCGGTGGGATAGATGTCAAGGTAGTCTTTAAATACTCTGTCATTTCGTAGTTGCGTATTTCGAATTGCTTCCGCCAAATCCTGCGCACCGGACAAACTGTGTGTCGGATTATTTAGCAGTACTTCCAACGATTTAAAGCCACCGAGTTGATGGCAAACACTCACATGACCCGGTTCGCGCAACGCCAAGTGATCATATGGCTGAAAGAAGAAGAGAGAATAATAATTAAAAAGTAAATTTGATGAAATATACATTTTTCTTTGATTTAATGCTTTTAATTTTATTATTCATAGCCAATGAATTATGCGCTGTTTTCGAACATTTATTTAAGTTTCATTCATAGGTTCCAATGTTTGAATGGTTTTTTTTTTAATTCGTTCAATTAAATAATTAGAACACTGAAAAAATCTGTAATCAGACGGCCAAATGAATAAATTGAATTAAATTTATGCTTTTTTTTTTACAACTTTTATCGGAAATTTTGCTTGAACACCCTCAAAAATTTCATTTATTTTAGAATTATATACGAAACTCCTTGATTTTTTCCGAGAATTGTCAGAAACATTCGTCTCAAATATAATTTCCTGTTCTGAAAAACATCATTTAAACTAACTCACCTTCCCGGCAAAGTATGCCACTAGAAGGAATGCATTATTTCCTGAAGAAGTCAATCCATAGAGTGCATATTTCGAATGTCCGTTCGGTGGTTTCAGTTCGTCCGATGTGATTGAAATGGTGTTTGTCTTAATATTCAATTGTAAACACTCCAAATGACCATTCAATGTGCCCACAATATATTCCAATGGATTTCGTTTTGTGATACCTATCCATGTAGCGCAATTAAGAAATGATTTGAAATTTAGAAGAATAGAAAAAAAAAAACATGTGCGTTACTTGGTACGAACTAGAGTTGTTTCAAGAGTTGCTGTAAAAATCTATATGTAATTGTATTTAATCATCACGTGTTCAAAGTGCATAATTAAAAATCAAAATTAAAAGAACGGGTTTCAATCAAACATATTAAACCGTCATAGTGCAATTATGATGCGAGGGAAAAAACGAAACACGAAACGAAAAAACAAACCACAACAACAGCAATAACAAGTCAATGGTGACTTTAATTCCGTTTCTGTTTGGAGTGCATGTCATGGACGCAAATTACGCAAAAAAAAGAACCACTAAATACAGTAATGTCACGAGAGGGAGAAAAAAATGCAGCAAATTAAATTCATATGAACCGTAAGGTTAGTTCGTATATATGAACCGTTAAGTGCATCTCAATGAAGCAGCGGACTTGTCGGCACACTCGTGGATTTAGCATTTCACTTGCTTTGGCGATTCGTGAGTTGCCGAAGCATCATATATGCAGTGCACTCGATATTTAACGTGAAAATCTATATTCGGTACATCGAAGTTGGCCGAGGTATGATTTCGTTTGGGCGTCGCGTAAGCAATTCACTTGCGATATA